>NC_092817.1:223381426-223725649 GCF_023375885.2 Dermacentor andersoni
CATCACACGAGTATATTGATGTTCAGTGCAGGCACGCGTGCTGATTCGTCTTGCGGTGAGCCATTTGCACACAAGTCGTGACTGTCACACTGTCTTGCATCCTGGGTTAATAAACACACGTTTGTTGACGATCTGTCTGTGGTGCCCGTGCCTTCTCTGTGCAGCATTGACAAACCCGGCCGTAGCGCCCTTTGTGCTTTGCAGTGTGGAGGAGCGTCGCATCTTTTCCAGACTGCGCTTGCAGGGTGAGCCTCGCACAAACCCATCTCCAAAACATACAGATTATATCAGTTAAATTTTGTATGGTGTATGGTAAGCACACCTGCATTGGACCCTGTGCCGAAAGGTGAAATGGCTGTTCTACCACTGAGCAAGGTCACGTTCAGCAATTTTTATTAAGTATTTATACCAAATCTGGCTGAAGTTTGCTTGCAAAACTTTTTTCTCTTTCCCATGATGCTTGGCCAGCAAAACAGAATTTTTCACCAAAACTGAAAATGGTCACCGGACATGCCCAGCCAAGCTTATATGAATACACCCTGTAAGGTATCGAACAAATATGTTGTGAAACAAGTATAGAATTGTTTTTAAATGTATCTGGTCGGGGGCAGTGAAGTTTTTGAATAATGGGCCAAATGAACCAGAAGCTCAACCACAATTCACTATGCAGGATATACTTGCATAGCAAATTTTTTCACAGATGGTACAATCGGTAATGTAACAGCATGTTCAGCCTGCTGTAAGCTGAGACAAAGCGTAATCAGCAACGCCACACACAAACAAAACAGGCACAGGCTCACCATGCTAGGCCATGGCAGCACCCAAGGGATCACTTGTATGTGTGCCACACAGGCACAAAAAATGATTAAAAACCGTGTAGCGGCGCGTCCTGCGGGCCTCCCGTAAGCGGACCTTCGCGAGTGTTGGACACCAGGCACACGGACACATGATCCGACTCACTGTGCCGAAGGTCCGCTTACGGGAGGCCCGCGGGACACCCCGCGGAGTTGTTTATGGCTGTGGGGGTGGTGCGCAGCTCCATCGCCGCGCCGCTACAGATTGCTCCGCGATGGAGCTGTGCACCACCCCCGCAGCCATAAACAACTCCGCGGGGCGTCCTGCGGGCCTCCCGTAAGCGGACCTTCGCGAGTGTTGGACACCAGGCACACGGACACATGATCCGACTCACTGTGCCGAAGGTCCGCTTACGGGAGGCCCGCGGGACACCCCGCAGCCATAAACAACTCCGCGGGGCGTCCCGCGGGCCTCCCGTAAGCGGACCTTCGCGAGTGTTGGACACCAGGCACACGGACACATGATCCGACTCACTGTGCCGAAGGTCGTGCGCGAGCTCCCTTTCCTTATTACTTTGTTTACTGCTTTCCTTTCGCACTAGGTCGGCGCACCGCACTTCTGTATGCTCCTTTTCCTTCTTTTCTCCTCTCTCTCTCTAAAGCCCTCGCCACTTCCAGCGCGCTGCGCGCGCCCGCTCAATTCTCTCTTTAGACAGAATAAACTAGACCTTGTTACCGAAAAGACGTGTGTCCGTCTCGTTTACCACGGCTCTACAACCGTTAATGCCTGAGGTCCTTTAACGGCATTTTTTTCAACGCAGCTGCCACACGTCCAAATTTAATGGCATTTGACATGATTATGTCAGTGACTATCTTCTGAAGCGGCCAATCTCGGGGTTCTAATTAAAACATAAGCATACTATGGTGCTGTTAGCATGAGTCTGCAGCGGTCTATTACAATGCAGAAACCAACCATAAAAACTTCAGCCAGTGCATGGGGAATTCGAAGCCCAAAAGCAAAACAGCACCTGCCGCATCGAAGTTGTAACGCCGGCCTGAGAAAGTTTGCCAAGTACAACTTCTGATAGGAGTGTTGTAGTTGAAAGTTATGTTTAAATTATTTTTTTTTTTCACGATAGAGGCTGTTTCAAACACTTCAATTACTATTCCACTGTGCAAGGTACAACACTGAGAGTATACATTTCTTGGTTGAATGAGTTCTAGCGAACACATGTAATAATGACTATTAAGTGTGTCCATGTGACATAATGCAAATGGCATTCAAATTTAAAGCATTAACCAGTTAAAGTAATTTTCTTAGCCCATGTGACACTGGCCCATGTGACACATGTATGCATTTGTGGTGGCTAGTAAAGCCCATGGACATGCTCTATCAGTATTCGCAGCCACAGCTGTAACTGCTAAATGATGCCACTGGGAGACTGGAGGTTCACCTGACAAGCAAAGTATGCACTGACCTTGGCTTGCTTATACATGTATGTGCTTTCTGCAGAACTGCTTGCATCATCAGCAGGCATTTCTTTGTGCCAGCTCGACAAACAGAAAGCTAGAGGACAACTGTTGACAAAAGGTGCAGATGGGTTTCCTTACTACAGGAGAAAACGGACCACTGTTCCTCAAACACTTCGCTTGCGTGTTTAATACTTTTTTTGCACCCATAACAAAGTAAGTGCTCACATGCTCACCTGCTTCGGCTGGGGCTCACCATTAATAGAAGGCACGCCAGCAACCAAGATAAAGTATTTTAAAAAGGTTGCTTTGTCTCCCCGATGGGCTGATGGAATTCTGTCGAAGCAAAAAGGCTACCGAGGGCAAGCTGAAATATCCTTTGTCAATGCTGTGAATTTTGTTTAGTTCCCAAAGCTCTCGATCTAGGAGTAGTGTGAGGGCACTTTGCTCAGCTATTTTTATCGCCTGCCTTCCCTGGCATCAGCCAAATGTACAGAGGGCCCATTTGCATGACATGCAGTTTGGCCTCGTGAACTACAGAACTTATTTGCTGATATATAGGAGATTCAAACCTCTCTGCGATGCATATCAAACAGCATTCGAATGATCAAACATGTCACCGGATGCTCCACTCAAGTGCCAGCTCAGCACAAATTGATGCAGCATACAGAGCTGCAAACCCTGGATTCGTGCAGCAATCGTGGTGGGTAGTTCATGGGTCCCATGCCAGCAACAATGCCAATGGTAGCAGTAGCAGCAGGAGGGGCATCGTGGGTGTCCTGCTATGTGCACTGTTGCACCAGTAGTAGAACTCGCAGAAGCAGTACTCCACAGACGTGTAGTAGTCCCTGCAAGGGCAGTTGGCACCTGTCACGGCACACATTCATCTTGGGGCAATGCACTACAGTCGACTTTGTTAATTCAACCCTGACGGGACCAACGGAATTCATAACATTATCCGGCAAGTTGAATGAAACAAGATGCAGAAAAAAAAAACTTCAAAACACACCGCTTATTCAAGTTTGGCAGGATTTACCCTATTCTGTCCAAAGCAGAAAACTAACATAGAGATAAGATTAAAGCTTTTGAACACAGCAGAAATCTAACACGCACCTGATTTTTTTACCAACAAAAAAGCAGAAAACTAACGTAGAGATTAAAAAAAATTAAATTATAGGGTTTTACGTGCCAAAACCACTTTCTAAGGCACGCCGTAGTGGACGACTCCGGAAATTTTGATCCCCTGGGGTTCTTTAACGTGCACCTAAATCAAAGTACACGGGTGTTTTCGTATTTCGCCCCCATCGAAATGCGGCCGCCGTAGCCAGGATTCAATCCCGTGACCTCATGCTCAGCAGCCCAACACCATAGCCACTGAGCAACCACGGCGGGTAACGTAGAGGTAGCGTTAAAGCTCCTAAACAAAGCAGAGGTTTAACGCATACCCAATTTTATAGCAAAAAAAAAAAAAAATGGGCAGGGGTCTAATATGTGTTGCACAGTGATGGCTGGTTTTTTAAAGTTAGCTTTGCCGCACGGTTTTTACAGTCAGCTTCGCCGCAATACAATAGTGTCATGCGGCAAAGCATAGAAATTCCACGGACGAGTTTTCGGCCTAGTTTTCACGAGGGGGGGGGGGGATAGTGCGCAGTAGAACTGGGTAAACACCGTAATCGGACATCGGCGACCTACCGTTACTGCTTTGACATCTTCCTAGGGCAGGCCGAACATAGGCATTTCCGACTGTCCAGTAAGCTCTGCCGACACAGACGTTACCAGTAAAGGTGTTGCTATTGGTCAGGCTGTTCGAGTTAGAATTTTCTGGCGCAGGCTAGTTTTAGCATTGAAATAACAAAAGTTTGGGCCTAAAGAAATGCATGGGTGCCAGCCGGGACCTCCAGTCATAAAAAAATTAACCTAAGTCTACTGTGCATAAATTCAAATGCTAAATGTTCCAAGACTATTCCAATGCATTCTTTCATTTCCAATTCCACCTGCATTTGTAACAGTGCCTTAATTCTGCCTCCAAAACATGCACTTGGGACTACTCCATGCTTTGAAACCGGCTACCAAGCGTTTAGACATTGCACTTTCCTTCTATGGAGTAATTCCACATAAAAGGCAGTAATAGCATTTCAATTTAAGCTGACAGCAGTAGTGATAGGCCACATTTAGTTGGCATAGAACAGAAGCAGATGGGAATTTTCAGGGGACCTAATTAAGCTTCCCTGACATAACACAAGCAGCAGTGGCTGCTAGCAGCAGCAGCTGAAGTTATTCTTTGCCCTCTGCATGTCTGCCACTAGTTCCATCTTTATGACAACGTAGCAATCTTTGAGACCTCTGCAGTAGAATGAAAATGCCGCACCGTTTCAGCTCGAGTTCCTTGATGTTGTTGTCAACGTAAACGGCCAGCTTGGGGCTCTCGGCTGCAGGTCGGCAGCCCTCGTAGGTGTCTGCCGGGATGTCATGCCGATATGCCTCCAGATTGGACAGACAGTCCCGTGTGTACAACACCTCCGCTGCACAAGAACATTCGCAGAGGGTAAGATTCAAAGGAAAACTGTTTTAGAACACTTGTTCCCTTTCCAAGCACTGTAACCAAAATTACTTTTTTTTATGGCCCCTGTCTGCTCTCACAGCCGACTCTGAAAGGGGCGCTGCCGAGATTCAGCACCGGACAAGCGGACACAAGAAGGCCTGAATGCACGCTGTGCGACTGCAGAGAGTTGTGTCACAAGTCTCTTGCGTGCCACCAAGGCACCGCAAGCTCCAAGGTAGTACAATACCCGTCACTGTATGTGAGCAGGTGCTCCGAAGTAACAACAAAAATTGTTTAAACTTTGAATTGCATGAGCTTTGAAAATTTCATGCTGTTGTGTGCCTGTACATGTTAATGTGTCATCCTTGGTTTTTATGTATTTCTATGCTCCACCATCCTCTTTACCTTGAGGGATAAATCAGCTTCGGCGACAGGTAAATGACCTAGAATTTCGCAACTGGCGGCTTAATCTGGAAGTACATGGTGTCCCTGCGGTTGCTGGTGAGAACCTATTGTCATCACTGGACCAGGTT
Organism: Dermacentor andersoni; assembly: GCF_023375885.2. Classification (NCBI taxonomy): domain Eukaryota; kingdom Metazoa; phylum Arthropoda; class Arachnida; order Ixodida; family Ixodidae; genus Dermacentor; species Dermacentor andersoni. The sequence continues at coordinate 223,386,766 of NC_092817.1, forward strand.
GCCGACACGCTTCGAGACTGACGCTGACGTATCAGGCCCGCCAGCGAGACAAGATAATGGAATTATCATCAGGTTTGCCAGACAACAGATTAGGGGCACACGGCTGCAGAAAAAGAATGCGCTCAAGAACAGTGAACCGAAAGTTTTCATTCAGGAACATTTAACTCGTTACCACAGATAACTTTTTCGATCTGCGAAATAGAAAGCAAAAGCAAAAGGCTATGATTTCGTCTGGTATGTAAATGAAAAAATTCTCACTCGAAAGTCCAGTTGAGCAGTTGCCATTGCTATTAGGAGTAAAGACGACCTTGGTATAACTGATGCTAACTTTATTCTTTTGTGTTCAAAGAAAGCGCGATGGATGAGACTCGCTACTTTTTGTCTAATGATGTGAACCAAGCAGTGTCAAAGTTCTCGACAGCTTCTCACAAATGTATTCACCTGAATACTAAGTAGGTCAGTGAAAAACAAAATATTGTGCTTAGAAGAATTTTTTGCCGGATTCTCTTTTCAATTTTCTGCAATAATGCTAACGGAGACATGGAGCACTTGTGACTATGATGTCTTCAGATTGAAAGACTATACCACATGTTACATAAATAGGCAAAATGGTGGTGGTGTCGCAATATTGCTCAGCAATGATGCACAAGGTCCAGCACTTGAATCGTACACTGTAATAACCAGAGATTATGAATTTTTTTCTATTTATACACAAAGCACTGTGTCTACTGGCCTTCAGCCGGCAATATTTCATAATTTCTGCAGTTTTATGACCTGTTTATGGCTTCTGTTGTTCAGTGTTACAATCAGTAAACGTTAATAGCTTGTGGTGATTTTAATATTAATATAAATATTCCCAGCCTGCCTGCTAGAGATTTTAATACAACCATTGTGTCTAATGGCTTTGTTAACCTGATTAATATGCCAACAAGAGTCAAGTGAAAACCATTCTGTGCTTCATCTGATTATCACTAACTCTATGCAGACGAATGTTATATCGGGCGTTTTATTTTGTTGCATAAGTGAACATCTTCCCACATTTGTTTGCGTAGAGAAGCCTTGTACAATAGGGAAAAAATCTACATCAGTGACATACCAAGCATTTACAGGGACATCACTGACATCCTTGGTGACGAGCTCGTGAAAATAGATCGGAGTAGGATAGCTGAATTAGATGATGCAGATTTAGCCTATAATATGTTTATTGATACCTTTAAACAAATTTATCATGACTGTTTTCCTCTTGTGACCCAAATGAGAGGTCGCAAAACTCGCAAGCCGCGGATAACGCTAAAGCTCCGCAGAGAAATACAGCCAAACAAAAGTTATACAGGAATTTCTTGTGCACTCATCAGGCTGAGGACCTTGCAGTGTTTAAGAAATACAGGAATAAATTGACTAAAAAACTGCAATCTGCACGAACTTCCTATCAGCTATCGCTTCTAGAAGTCAAGAATGCTCGACACAGAACACTGTGGGCAAGATTAAATACTCTCTTATAGCGTAATAGTGTACATACAGCAGGAACCAAATTAAATATTGATGAAAAGGACATTTCTGGTGTGGAATTGGCTAATGTGTTCAATACGTCTTTAGCAAAAATGACTACTAGCGCTGCTAAATCTGATGCTTGCAAATATATACACATTTGAAATGATGAATCAGTTTTTCTGCATCGTGTTGTGAAAGCTGAAGTACTAGTGTCAGTGGTAAGAAATCTCAACAACAGCAGTAGCTGTAACATTGATGACATTCAAATTCAGCCAGTCAAGCATCTAGTTGAAATTATCACATCGATACTTGCTCACATCACAAAAAGCTGCAATTAGCAAAAGTCATTGTCCTTTTTAAAAAAGGAGATCGAAATCTTCTTGGAAATTACAGACCAATCTCAAATCTGCCAGTGTTCCCAAAAGCCTTTGAAAGAATGCTTCATCTAAGACTGTCTAACTTCATTCATAAATTTAACCTGCTAACACCATTTCAGTTTGGCTTCTGCAAAGGCAAATAACTGAGTCTGCATTACTCGATCAAAAAGAATATATAATAACACAACTAGAAAACAAAGCTATTGTCACTGGTAAGATCGTGAATTTTTCAAGGGCTTTTGACCTCATGGATCATAAAATCTTGTTAAATGAATTGCAGCGCTATAGTTTCGGAGGGAAAGCACTATCATTATTGAACTCCTATCTATCATTTAGGCAACAAGTGGTATTAATTAATGGTATACAGTCTGAACCGAAAGCCCTCATATGCGGTGTCCCTCAAGGAAGTACGCTAGGACCTTACTCTTCAACATTTATATAAATGATATAAATAAACATTAACCATAACACAAAGTTTGTCATCTATGCATCCGGGATGATATAAGTCTGTTCTTTGCCAGTAATAATAGTTTCAAACTTATTGATCAATGTAACGTCGTAATGAAAGCCCTCGAGGATTGGTCCACTGATAATTCAATGAAAATCAATGAGGGTAAGAGTAAGGCTGTCATTTTTACATCGAAAAATAAACTGATCCCACTGCATGAAGTTATTACTTTAAATTCACGTCCTGTAGAAATAGTAGAGCAGTTCAAATGCCTAGGGGTTATATTTTCCTCCAATATGTCGTGGCATTATCAAGCAAATTACGTCTCAAACAAAATACAGTCGAAACCCACAATAGCAAAACCCCGCGACAACAAAATATCCGTATCCCTGGTGAACGCCCATAGGATTCAATGCATTTCGTACCTCTCGACAACTAAATGTCGCTGTACTACAATTCTGCATCAACTCAATTTGCTGGAACGTAACCCCGCATATTACCTGCTCCAAATGATCCAAAATGTGCTCAAATGTGCTTGCTTTGAACTAAAATTGCGTAAAATACTACCACATTACACTGCAGTGGGCGCCAACATTTTTCTTGTAATCGCGTGCACCGGAAACATGTCATGGACGCCATCTTCTTTGATGATCACCATACCCGTTCGAAGCGGCACACATGTTGCTACCGACATGTGACAACGGTTTTTGCACACTACGAGTGCAGTGCGTAATGTGCGCCTCGGTGAGCAAAATGTAGCAAAAACAAGGAAATCCGTCTCACCGACATGGAATATGGCGCTTGAGATGGCGGTCGCAGCTTGGAGTACGATGGATCGGGCCATGATTAAGCGATCGTACAGGAATACGCATCTGTTGCTTCAAGAATGCTGGTTTCGGTGCCACCTGACAGGCATCGTGTGCAGATTCAGGATCAGATGTAGATTTGCGCTAAGGGGCCGTAAACTCGTTCGACTGCCTTCGAGTATACGAGATACGATCACTTTTGCACTCGGCACTGTATGCATCAGCGTCTATGGGAGACAGCATGCGCTGGAGAAATGCTACTGCTTGCGTGGAGCACTGCTGCTCTGCATCCGGTGCCAAGTTAGACAAAATCTTGCAAAAGTGATGGCATTTTTGAAAACAATTGACTGGAAGTAAGCTAATGGGCCTATAATTTTTCAGTTCTTTAACGTCTCCCGTATTGTGGATTAGTATAATGTTTGCATTCTTCCAGTTTTCCGGGACCCTTGCAGTCGATAGACACTTCGTATAGAGAGCCGCCAGTTTTCCTGGCATTATGTCTCCTCCATGTTTGATTAAATCGACTGTTATTCCATCCTCTCCTGCCACTTTTCTCCATTTCATGCCTAGCAAGGCCCTTCTGACCTCATCTCTAGTTATAGGAGGAATTTCTGTACACTTTTAATTGTTTTTAATAGAGCACTCCTGAGGCCTCTGGATACTGTACAGGTCAGTATAGAATTCTTTCACTATTATACCTTCGAGATTGCAGATCATATTGTTATGTGTGGAAAGACACAGATGAAAGAGGAGCCAGGCAGCCAGGCCAACACTCGCTCGCGCCAAGGGCACCGACCTACTTCATCGTCGTTCTCGCGGCGACTTGTCTCTTGAGCATCGCTCGAGGATATCATAATGCTACCTCCCTGGCAGCAAAACCGCCGTCATAGTGCTGTTAAATATACAAGGCGCGTGGAGAGTTGTAGGGCTTCAGTCGGGCAATGTGGACAATGTCACTGGTTGTCACAGCGAAGGACACAGTGGGCGTGGCTAGAACAATTTCATAGGTGACATCGGTCACTATGCGGAGCACGCGATATGGGCCTGTGTAACAGGAAAGCAGTTTTTCACAAAGGCCAACTTTACGCGATGGTGACCAAAGCAACACGAGGGTGCCCGGCACAAAATGGACATACGGTGACGGAAGTCATAGCGTTGCTTCTGTTTGTCTTGAGACACTTGTAGATGAGCGCGCACAAGTTGGCGAGCATGGTCAGCATGGGCATAATCGTTAGTTGAAGCTGTGGCGGACGGAAGCACAGTGTCCAGTGGTAGTGTCGGTTCACGGCCATACAAGAGGTAAAACGTGGAAAAGCCACCAGTTTCGAGACAGGAAGAGTTGTACGCAAAGGTAATGTAAGGTAGAGCCAGGTCCGAGTCACGGTGGTCGTCTGAAACGTATTTGGACAGCATGTCTGTAAGGGTGCGGTTCAAACGCTCAGTGAGGCCGTTCAATTGAGAATGGTAGGAGGTGGTAAATTTATGTTGTATTGAGCAGGCATGCATGATGTCGTCAATGACTTTGGCCAAAAACGTACGGCCACAGTCTGTTAGCAAATGATGCGGAACACCATGCATCGAAATGATATTATGTAGGAGGAAGTCCGCAACATCAGCTGCGCAGCTGGTCGGAAGAGCACGGGTTATGGCATGGCGAATCACGTAGTCCGCTGCGACTGCAACCCACTTGTTTCCTGATGTAGGTTCCGGAAATGGGCCGAAAAGGTCCAAGCCGACACGATGGAAGGGCTCGGCACGGATGTCAAGCGGCTGCAGGTAACCTGCAGAGAGCTGGGAAGGCTTTTGCGTCGTTGGCAAAGTTCAAAAGTGGCACCGTAGCGTTGTACGGAACGGGCAAGGCCCAGCCAGAAGAAACGGCAACGGACATGGTCACAGGTTCGAGATATGCCGAGGTGGCCTGCCGTTGGTGCGTCACGAAGCTCTTCTAGAAGGGAAGAGCGGAGGTGTTTAGGTATTACAAGTAGGAACTCAGAGCCATCCGGATGAAGGTTACGATGGTACAGAGTACCATCGCATAGGACGAAAAGGCGTAGAGTAGCATCGGCCAGAGAGTGTTCAAAACGGTCGATGAGTGCTCTGATGTAGGTGTCAAGACGTTGCTCGTCGGCGAAATGAAGCAGCTGGCAATATTGGAAGAGTCGGAGTCGTCAACAGGGTAACGCGACAAGTTGTCTGTGTCTTGGTGCAGGCAGCCAGACTTGTACCACACGAAATATGAAAATTCTTGTAGCCTCAAAGCCCATCAACCAAGCCGGCTTGTAAGATCTTTTAGCGACGAGGGCCAGCAGAGAGCATGATGGTCAGTGACTACGGAAAAAGGGCAACCGTAAAGGTAAGGACGAAATTTCGCAACCGCCCAGACAACAGCAAGGCATTCTCGTTCCATAATGGAATAGTTGCGCTCCGATTGTGCTAGGAGGCGGTTCACATAAGCAATTACGCGATCCTGGCCACGCTGACGCTGGGCTAAGACGGCACCTACGCCATGATCGCTGGCATCTATACGCAATTCTGTAGGGGCATCAGGGTCGAAGTGGGCGAGAATGGGTGGTGAGGTTAGAAGAGTGACGAGACGAGAGAAGACCCGCCGCCTTCTGCAGTACCCCACGAGGATTGTACGCCTTTCTTCAAAAAATTAGTGAGGGGTCTAGCAATTATCGCAAAATCTGGAACAAAACGACAAAAGTACAAGCACAGCCCTACAAAACTTCGAACGTCTGCGGCTGTCTTCGGAACCGGAAACTCTCGGACAGCGCGAGTTTTGTCAGGATCAGGCTGTACTCCGGAATCGTCAATGAAATGGCCCAGAAGAGTAATTTGTCGATAGTCAAAACGACATTTGGGCGAGTTAACCAATTAAAGACCAGCGTGACCATATGGTCACGTTAGTCTTCACAGTGGATTTCAATTAATTAAGATTAACAAAGCGGCACCAAAATCGCCTTTGACGTGCCGTTTGACAGATTAAGAGTTCCCTTTATGGATACCAAGTGGCAGCAGCTGTCAGTCGTTTTGTGGGAGCCCCTCGCAAAGGCGGGAATAAGTGTTGCTCTGCAAGTAGCGTTGCCTAGCATCGCTCCAAGGGATAAGTGTGCTTTTTTTCACTTATTGTTTAAGCAATAGTCAGATATCTTTACCTCCGTATTGCCCTTTGAATATGTGACCTTCGATGAGCATTTGTGAAAGATTAATGTTTAATTTATCCAAGAACGAAAGTGTTATCTTGCGCGTTGCCATATGGTCACACTGGGCCTTTAGGTTACCGAACTTTTTATTTAACTTCATTCTCATTTCTTGCACGTCTGCTGCCGCGTTCTCGCAGTGGTTATTTTTTATTTTATTGTCTGAATGGGTTGATGTTGGAAAAGATAGCGAAGGTAGTCGTAGAGGAAGATGACGTCGTGTCAGTGATTTATATCGTGCCGCCAGAGGCTAGCACCTATTCGAATGAAGACTCGGTCGATGAAGACTCAGGTGGGCTCATTGAAAATCTAAGCAGGTGGCAGCTATGAGCCGGCGCTGAAACGCGGAAAGCTTATCCGCTTCGAGTATAAAGTATGGTGCCTAAATGCCAAGAACAGATACCTTGCAAACTTCAAAGTGTATCAAGGCAAGCAGGCGAGATCCCGGCACATCTGAAAAATATGAAAAGGACTTTGGAAGAGCAGCGGCGCCACTTCTTCAGATGGTGGAAGAACTCGCAGCAGAGACGCATGACCTTCCTTCCTTTTTCTATTTTGATAATTTATTCACAAGCATGAAGCTACTCAGGCATCTCAAGGCACAGGGCTACGAAGGCACGGGCACAGTGAAGCAGAACCGTGTTCCCAAAGAGTGCCCTATCCCTTGACCAGAATTCAAGTGCCAACCTCGCGGGTACAAAGATCCCATGCTGAGCGACAACGGGATAATTGTGGTCTGCTGCATGGACGATTCTGTAGTAACGATCGTAAGTGCTATTCACGGCGTAGAGCCAATGTCATCTGCACACAGGTACTCTCGTGTTGAGAAGAAGCGAATGAAGGTGGCCCGTCCAAACACTGTTGCTCAGTACTAGTTTTATAGGAGGTACGGACTAGATGGATGCAAATGTAGGCGCCTATAGGATTGCAATCCGTGGCAAAAGGTGTTGGTGGCCGATTTTCATATGACTTTGTAATGTATCTATCAGCAACGCTTGGGCGCTAATTTGTAGCACAGGGCTCAACGTCACGCAGGTGGAATTCCGCAGGCAAATTGCACAAAGCTACCTGATGCGATGGGACAATAAGCCTAGAGGACCTGGTGAACGCAGAATCCCAAAGACTGGTGATGTCCTGAATGGTACACGGTATGACCAAGTGGCCCACTTTGTTGCACCAATACCTAATGGCAAGAGGTGGAGGTGTGCATGAGATGATTGCAACAGCGCGGTGCACACACAATGCACAAAGTATGACGTCGGCATATGTATTCCATGATTTAAACCATATCACACTAAATAAGTGCTCGACTATTCGCTATGCATGTTTTTTGTGATGTTTCGTGGCTTGAAATAAATGTTTTTAACTTTGCGTATTTTGCTGTAGCGTAAGGGCCCAGTGTGACCATATAGTCACGGGCTATATTTCAAAAACTAATTAGGCAAGAGTAATAAATTCTTGCATGTGAATTATTAGTATAAAGGTAAGCTAGTATATTAGATTTATTTCAAGATAGCAAGAAAGAAAAGAAACCGGTCCCTAATGGGTTAAGTTTGTGGGGATCGCACGCGCATCCCGATATCTCCGGAGCGGCCACGTGGTTATCACGCGATAATCACGTGCTCGCTCGCAGAGGGTAGCGGGGAGAGGGCACCTTCGCCGCTCCCGCTGCTCTTCGCGCCTGGCCGCGACGCTGCAGCCAAGGCACCCCGTTCCCTCCTTTCCCTTTCTTGGAACCAAGGAGACTCCCTCTCCGCCGCTCGGGGAGAAGCGCTATTCCCCCGATGCACCGTTGTCTTTCGGCTGAGGAGCTTGCGGCAGGCAGCATCTCAATTCAGCCGCTGAGACCGCCGCACGCCGTCCCCCTGCTGCTCTCGGCCTTTGTGAGCGACTGACCGCCCCAGGGCCCGAGCGCGGATCCACTCTGGGTGAGCTGAACTCTTATCAGCCTCTTTTGTGGTTCCCACATTGTGCGGTATTTCGCCCCAGACGTGCGGAACGCTCCGCCGCTGTGGTTTTGTGTTGTATTTGTATGTGTTGTTGCTGTTGTTGTCAGTTGGTACATTTGTACGCTAAGGTGAATAAACACCTTAGGTCGAGACTCACCCTGTCCCCCCTCGCCTGAACCCGCCGTGGTCGCAACTCACTGCGAACCGCGGGTTAGGGGTCACAGCTCTGACTGTTAGGGCTGCTGCGAAAGTGCTAGGGAGCGACTGCCGCTCCGCTGGCGCTGTGCGATTCAGAAAGGGGTCAGGTGCGCATGCGCGAACTTGAGTAATACCCCTATAAGTTGCAGCTTCGCCTTTCGAAATGCATCAGGTATAGTTGTTAGACGCTCAAGGTGAGTGTCGAACATTGGCGAGAAGACGATGATGTCGTCGAGGTAGCAGAGGCATGTGGACCATTTGAAACCTTGGAGCAAGTAGTCCGTCATACGCTTAAAGGTGGCAGGAGCGTTGCATAATCCAAACGGCATTACCTTAAATTGGTATAGGCCATCAGGTGTGACGAATGTGGTTTTTTCTCTGTCCATATCGTCAACAGCAATCTGCCAGTATCCTGAACGAAGATCAATAGACGAGAAATAGCTGGAACCATGCAGGCAGTCAAGAGCGTCGTCTATATGTGGGAGCGGGTAGACGTCCTTCTTAGTAATGTTGTTCAGATGACGGTAGTCTACACAGAAGCGCCACATGCCGTCCTTCTTCTTAACCAACTCTACAGGTGACGCCTAGGGACTCGAAGAAGGCTCAATGTTGTTTTTATCTACCATTTTGTTCACTACATTTTGAATTACTCGGCGTTCCGACACAGAAACTCAATACGATCGTCGGTGAATAGGCGTAGCATCGCCAGTAAGAATCCAATGCTTGACCGCGAGTGTCTGGCCTAAAGGGTGATCGTCGAAGTCAAAAATATCTCAGTAGGACGATAATATGTACTTGGCAAAGGTCTTCAGCCTGCGCAGAGGACAGGTTCGTCGCAGCCATTTTCTTTATGTTGGGATCGGCGCCCGAGCCTGGCGCGAGGGGCATGCTAAGCCCGCGAGAACCATCGGTCAATAACGCTGCCACGTGATGGTCACGAAGACAATCAATGGTGGCAAGGCAAATACCTTGCAGTAGAATTTGCTTTGCCAGTCCAAAGTTAAAGACAGGTATGCGAGTGCGGTTCGCAGTAATAGTAAGTGCACTGTGAGCACCCAATGTGCACCCATTAGCCAATGTGAGCCTATGTAGCCAATGTGAGCACCCAATGGCTAACGATTCTTAATCCAAAAAAATGTAAACATATGTCGTACACCCTTCTTGCCTTCTTACACAATAGCCAACAATCGGATTGAAACAGTAAAATCATTCAAGTACTTAGACGTCTTAATTTCCTGTGATCTTAACTGGGGCACGCATATCAACAGCATAGTATCATTGGCGAACAAAACACTCGGCTGTGTGAGGCGCCAGTTGCGTCATGCGCCTCAGGATGTCAGACTTGTGGCGTACAAATCACTTATCAGGCCTAAAGTCGAATATGCGTCACCAATCTGGAACCCATATCAAAAATATCTCGTTAATGCACTTGAACGCTTCCAAAATCGTGCAGTAAGATACATTCATTCATCCCACTCATATGACATAAGCATATCATCCTTAAAAGAGAAATCTGAGTAGAGTCGCTCTTGCACCACTGTAAGATAGCCAGCGTTGGTCATTTTTTAAAGTTTTTCTACAGTTTACTTAATCGTGTGCCATGCATCACTCCACCCGCAAAAATATCACAATGCGCTCGTCATCCGTTCCAATGAGGCATTGCGGTTCCACATGCGGCAATTGTTTACAAGCACTGAGCAAGACGACACTATTTAATGCAGACTACACTTGAACCATTGGTGTAGATGAAGGGGGGGGGGGAGGGGGTAGGGTGCCAACCAGCCGAAATTTTTAGTTTGCATGCGCATATATACACGTGCATATACAAACACACCCACGAACGTACATATAGGTAGTAGGACCTCCTCAATACCCCAAAATAAAATACTACTGACTACGCCCGTGGCTTGAACAGCTCAAAAGTTCCAATGCAAACGTGCGTTACCTTGCAAGAAAAAGTAGTGCAATATTTTTCAACACACATATGGAGTTTTCTCGCCAAGGCCGAAAGGTAAGAAATGTTTTAAAGGGTGTTTAAGCAGCAGCTCAGACTGTTCACTGCCACCTTTGTCTGACAGCTTGTCGGTACGCGAGAAGGCACACCTGTCATCGCTGCTGACTCATTTCAGCGTTATGTTCACTGAACGACCGGGTTGCACCTCTCTTGTGCGACACTGGATCGACACAGGCGACACACTGCCATGGAAATGCAATCCTCGCCCTGTTAGTGTGGCCAAGAGGAAGGATGGGCTTATTGAGACCGGTATTGTCCAACGCTAAAACGGTCCCTGGGGTTCACCCGTGGTAATGGTCCCCAAAGAGATGGCTCTTATTGACTCTGTGTGGACTACCGCTGGCTGAACGAGGTAACGAAGGATGCTTATCCTATGCCTAATGTGGACTCTATCGTGGCTAACCTAGGTGATGCGTGCTACTTCACCACCCTGGATGCTAGCCACGGCTACCTGCAGGTTCAGATGCAGCTGGCTGATGTGGAGAAAACTGCGTTCAGCTCTCACCGAGGCCATGACCAGTTTAACCGCATGCTATTTGGCTGCTCTGGAGCTGCAGCTACATTCCAGAGATTGATTGACCGCAATCTGGGGGATGCTAAGTGGTGCTATGCGCTGGCATACCTCGACGTCATTGTCATCTTCTCTCGGACGTTCAAGGAACACCTCTGCCACCTGGAGAACGTTCTCTAAAGGTTGCGTGCCGCTGGGTTGACTCTAAACACAAAGAAAGGCCAAATAGCTGAGACTTGCATTTCCCTATTGGGCTTTACCATCGACAGGGGTCGTTGTTCGGCTGTGCGAAGAGCAGTTGCGAGCTATCCTCGAATACCTGACACCCATGAACATTCAGGGCCTTAAGCGCTTTTTGGGAATGGTGAACTACTACAGACAGTTCATCCTGAATTGCGCCACTCTCAAAGCGCCCTTGACTGCACTGTTGAAAAAGTCAGCATGATGGAGCTGGGGTCCTGAGCAGGAAGATGCCTTTCATGCACTATCCCAAGCTCTAGTGGACACAACCAAACTGAAGCTGCCCAACCTCAACAGAGAGTTCGTTGTCCAAGCTGACACAAGCGACCTGGGCCTTGGGGCTGTGTTGCTTCAGGAGCACGACAGCGTTCTCCGACCAGTCGCCTTTGCCAGCCAGTCACTTAACGCCGCCGAGCGCAACTACAGCGTGACCAAAAGGGAGTGTCTTGCTATAGTTTTGGCTCTCTGGAAGTTCGACTGCTACGTCGGCGGAGTGCCGTTTGTGGTGGAGATGGACAACATGGCAGTCACGTGGCTTAAGTGCTTGCGCGAGCCCTCAGGCCGCCTCACGCACTGGGCATTGACACTGCAGCGGTACAACATTGTTGTGCGCTACCGAAAAGGGAGTTCGAACGTGGTGGCTGACACCCTGTGGCACGTCCCCGTTTCAGCATCTGACTCTTAGGTTCATCACTCCCATGAGCATTCGTACCAAGTAGAGAGCAGAGCCTCAGTCTCCCATGACTTGAACGGCGCCAATTCACCCTCAGTAGAGACTGGAGCCTGTGTCTCCAATGACTCGAACGGCACGACTCCCGATAGCGAAGCGATCCCCAGATTGCCAGCCTCGGGAGAGGACGTTTACCTGGTGGACCCCATTACTTCCTCAAGTATCGTATTCAGCAGGCAAGAGCTACTTAAGGCACAGCAGAGTGATCCATTTTGTTGACAAATTGTTGACGGGCTCAAAGAGCCGAGCTCCCAAGAAGAGCGGAGCAGCAAAGCCGTCGGGCGCACAGGGACAGCTGGTATTGCTGTTGGCACCGAGTGCGATGCAGCTGGTACTGTTGCGGGCACATTGGATATGTATCTGCTTGAGGCCGATGGAGTTCTCCTGCGCTATACCCCATCTGAGGAGGCTCCCCAGGAGTACTTTAAGGTGGTGATGCCCCACCGTCTAAGGAAAGCCACTTTGAGCTATTTCCACGACTCGTGGTTGGCCGGACATGCGAGGGGCCTTGAGACTTACCAAAAGTTGTGCTGCTCTGCTACCTGGCCAGGCATGAAGCGTGATGCTCTTCACTATGCCCGCTCATGCTGTATGTGCCAATGCGTGAAGTCTTGCGCGGACAAACCCCCCGGGCTCATGCAGCCAATCGATAGCCAGCTACCCTGGCAAGTCGCAGCCTGTGACATTATGGGACCCTCTCCCAGAAGCCGGCAAGGCTACGTTTTTCTCCTGGCTGTCACAGATCACTTCACGAAATGGGTTGAACCTTTTCCCCTTCGGAAGTTAACAGCACGTGCAATCTGGGACAAGTTTACCGAGGTCTTTAACCACTTCGGCTTTCCGGCAGAGCTGATAGCATCCTACTTCACAGCCAAGGTGTTCATGGATGCGTGTGCTACCTTTGGCATTAAGCACCGCAAGACAAACACGTACCACCCACAGGCCAACTTAACAGAGCAGATTAACCGAAACCTCAAGCCCTTGCTCGCGGCATCTGCCCAGCAACACAGGGATTGGGATGTCTGTCCTAACGAGATAGGCTTCTCCTTGCAGTGCACGATGAACCGTTTGACTGGGTACACTCCCGCTTTCCTCAACTTCGGGAGAGAGCTGCCAAACCCCACGGACCGCATTTTGCGGACCGGCAGCAGGGCGTGCGCCACGAATGCTGGCTTTTCCAGCTACACGGAACTGCGCTCACAGATGGACGCAGCCCTTGACCTGGCCCGTTCCAACCTGAAAAAGCGCGAACTGGAGAGAAGGCCTAATACTGTCACCCAGCTATTACAACTAAAACAGTTTACCACCGACAGATTGGCAAAAAAATGCCTGCCTTTAGCGATGGCTGGTCCTCGGAGAGCACGCGCGCAACCACGAACTTCGTCGTTCTCGCCTTAAGGGTCCTGTGTCATCACGTGCAAACTTATTTCGCGTCATTGCTCCCCTCTGAAAAGCGACCGGCCCGGTCGCTTCAAGGGCAGCGGGCGCGCACTATGGGCAAGAGTGCCAACATGAAAAGACAAAAAATAACATACAGGAATGTACACAATGCTGAAGCAGTTTGTGAGGGTTGCTTATCCCTCGCGTGCATAGTACGGCTTCATCCGTTCTACGTGGACGACTTCAGCACGGGGACGGTGTCGGTTCGAACCAGGATCAGAGCTTTGAGGCACCACCTCATAGTTCACATCACTGAGGCAGCGTACAACTTCATAGGGGCCGAAATAGCAGCGCAACAATTTCTCTGAGAGCCCTTGGTGTTGGATAGGTGTCCACACCCACACGACCGGACATTCCGTCAGGTCCGGTTGTAACGGTAGGCACCAGTATTCTGCTGGGTGTGGATGCGATTCCGAGCAAGCTGGCGAGCTTCCTCGGCTTTCTCGACGAAATCTTCAGTGGTGTCATTCCTTGTGGTTCCGTGGTCTACCGGGAGCATGGCGTCTAAGGGGGTTGTAACGCGACATCCGTAAACAAGCTCGAATGGTGTTAACTCGGTGGTCTCCTGCACAGCGGTATTGTAAGAAAACGTGACATATGGCAAAATTTCATCCCATGTTTTGTGTTCCACATCCATGTACATGGAGAGCATGTCGGCTAATGTTCTGTTTAGGCGCTCTGTTAAGTCGTTAGTTTGGGGATGATAGGCTGTGGTCTTTCGGTGGTGGGTGTGCGTCAGTGTGACGACTTGTTGCAATAACTCCGCTGTAAACGCTGCACCACGGTCAGTAATGAGTACAGCGGGTGCACCGTGGCAAAGCACGATGTTGTGGACGAAGAAGCTGGCGACTTCAGCAGCAGTTCCCCGCGGCACAGCTTTCGTCTCCGCATAGCAAGTTAAATAGTCAGTTGCCACGATTATCCACTTATTTTGCAAGGATGGTGTGGGGAACGGCCCAAGAAAGTCCATTCCCACTTGCTGGAACGGCGCCGGAGGCGGATCCAAAGGCTGAAGGAGGCCGGCAGGCTTGACGGGTGGAACTTTATGCCTCCGACAGTCACGGCACGTTGGCACATAGCGCTGAACCGACGAAAACAGGTGTGGCCAATAGTATTTTTGCCGTATGCGTGCTAATGTCCTCGCGAAGCCTAAGTGGCCGGCACAGGGATCGTCGTGACACGCCTGTAAAACTTCCTCGCGCAGTACCGTCGGAACGACGAGAAGCAACGTTTCCTGGCTGTTCTCGAAATTTTTCTTGTACTGGACATCGTTTCGCAGGCAGTACGATGTCAATCCTCGTGAAAGTGGGCATAGGACAACGTCAGCTCCCCCGAGTTATCGGATGACTGGAAGCAGCTCAGAGTCTGCACGTTGATAGTCAGCCATGCGCACCACGTCGACGACATGAGGAAACAGCAAATCTAGCTCCAAGTCGGAGGATGTCAAGAGAATAGGAGAACGTGACAAGCAGTCAGCGTCGCTATGCTTATGGCCGGATCTGTAGACAACAGTTATGTCGTATTCCTGGAGGCTCCAACGAGCGAGGCGACCTGACGGGTCTCGTAGATTGGAAAGCCAGCAGAGCGAGTGGTGATCGCTGATCGCTCGAAATGGCCGGCCGTATAAGTAGGGTCGGAACTTGCTGATGGCCCACACGACTGCTAAGCATTCTTTTTCGGTTGTTGAATAATTAGCTTCTGCTTTTGTCCGACAACGACTCGCGTACACAATTACACGTTCTGCGCCATCTTGCCATTGAACCAGAATAGCCCCGAGTCCTACGTTGCAAGCGTCGGTGTGTATTTCAGTTGCCGCGGTGTCATCAAAATCCGCCAGCACTGGAGCGGATTGAAGGCGTTTACGCAATTCGGTGAAGGCCTGCTCTTGGACTTCCGTCCACGCAAAGGGCACATCTTGTCGTGTCAGTCTCGTGAGCGGTTCAGCAATCCTTGAGAAGCCTTCAACGAAACGACGGTAGTAAGCGCAGAGGCCCAGGAACCTCTGAACAGCCTTTTTGTCTTTAGGACGAGGAAACTCGGCAATGGCAGCGAGTTTTTCTGGGTCTGGTCGTACTCCTTGGGAGCTGACCACGTGGCCTAGAAACTTGAGTTCCTGGAAGCCAAAGTAACATTTTACAGGCTTGATGGTGAGGTTGGCCTTGCGTATTGCGGTAAGGACACTTCGTAGCCGGGCGAGATGTTCATCGAATGCGCTGGAAAACACAACAACGTTGTCTAGGTACACTAGACACGTCTGCCACTTTAGTCCAACGAGTACAGTGTCCATCAATCGTTGGAACGTAGCAGGAGCGGAACAGAGACCGAAAAGGCAGCACTTTAAATTTGTACAGCCCATAGGGAGTCACGAAGGCGGTTTTTTCACGGTCACGCTCGTCCACTTCGATTTTCCAGTAGCCTGACTTTAAGTCTAACAAAGTAAAGAACTGAGCATGACGCAGACGGTCCAAAGCGTCACCGATCCGCGGCAGGGGATAAACGTCGCGTTTGGTGACTCAGTTAAGCCGTCTGTAGTCAATGCAGAAGTGGAGTGTGTTGTCTTTCTTTTTTACTAGTACGACAGGCGATGCCCACGGACTTGTCGACGGCTGGATGACGTCATCATTTAGCATTTCTTGAACTTGACGCTTAATCGCCTCCCGCTCCATAGGTGACATGCGATACGGATGCTGACGAACAGGCCACGCCGACTCCTCTGTAACGATCCGGTGTTGCGTAACGCAAGTGCGCTGGACTTTGGATTCCGTGGAAAAACAGCCGGAGAATTCTGTCAGTAGGCCCAGAAGCTGATCCGTCTGTACATTTGCTAAGTGAGCATTAATGTGGACGCGGGTATTCAGGCTGGCGTGAGTTGTTGCATCCGGTGAAGTCACTTGTAACGTGCCGATGTCGGAGAAGTCAGCAATGTCGTTCAGGAATGCCACAGCTGCACCTTGAGGGACGTACTGATACTCATGGCTGAAGTTTGTCAACAAAACTTGCAAGCACTTATGCTGTATTTGAACAAGGCCCCGGGCGATGCAGATGTGCCTTTCGAGCAGCAGCGGGATATTTGCCTCGGCAATACCCTCATAGCCGTCGAATGCGTCGCAGGTGACGAGGGTCACTACGCTGCTCCTTGGCGGCACCGTGATGTTCTCGTCAACAATCCTCAAGGCGTTGACATACGTGTTGTCAGTGCTGCTCCCTGCTAAGGCCTGCGCCGTCAAGAATGTTACCCGTGACTTTTGTAAGTTAATCACAGCTCCATTAGCCTGCAGAAAGTCCATTCCCAGAATTAGGTCCCTCGAACAGCTTGGGAGGATAACGAAATCTCCGAGGTACGTAAACCCACGAATGCTCACTCGCGCTGTGCATCTTCCTACCGGGCTTAGCAGATGGCCTCCTGCAGTGCGAATCTGTGACCCAGTCCACTCAGTAGAAACTTTCTTCAGCTTGCAGGCAAGGCCCATGCTCATAACTGAGGTGTCCGCTCCAGTGTCGATTAACGCCGTTATTTCTTCGTCGTCTATGGTGACGGGAATGTTCAACGTTACTACCTCTCATAAGGTGTTTGACTCCGTCTGTACATCTGCGTCGTTCTGTTTTCGTCGTTGTCGTCGTAGTGGAGGATCTTGTGTACGGTCGTCGTTAGCGACCTCACCTCCGGAGGTCGCTGAACTCAGTTTTCCCGACCCGCCAGGCTAGGCGAGCGGCGTCTCAGAGCGCTACGAGTAAAGGCTTGGCTTGGTGATGGTGACCTGTAACGAGCAGGAGATGACGAATGGGGCTCCTGCCATCGCTGATTAACAATGCGACGATTCGCGACGAAACTCTCTCTTTCCGGCGGCCGCTCACCAGGTCATGGACGAGGTGCATTCGGCAAGAATCCATGGAGCCCCACTTGATGATAAGGACACATTCTGTAGATGTGTCCGGCTTCGCCACAATGAAAACAAAGGGGCTTGTAGTCTGTGGTGCGCCAGACGTCGCTCTTTCTAGTCCTTGCTTTGGCGATGTGCGGTGGGCTGCGAAGCGGCCTGAAGCTTACGTTCATTTGTTGAGTGGGGTGTACCATGCTGCACGCACTTGAGGGTGGCGGATGGCGTACTGCTTCAGCGTAACTCATTTCGGCTTGTGGTCCCTGCTGTGGTGCCTCGTACTGTCCAGGAATATGGACGGCCTGTCGGACCTCAGCGCGCACCATTTCTGCAATGGAAAGTTGTCCCACAGGGGCAGTGGTTGTCTGCATCTTCTGCAGTTCCTCCTTGACGACAGCCCTGATGAGTTCTCACAAGGCACCAACGTCGTTACCAAGGGTAACGGCAGAGAGCTCCCTTGAAATCATGGCGTCGCGGTTGTTTTGCCTGGCCCGCTGTTGAAGGGCCTTTTCCATAGTAGTGGCTTCATCATGGAACTCTGAAAGTGTCGTCGTCGGATTTTGAATGAGGCCAGCAAAGATTTCCTCTTTGACGCCGCGCATGAGATGGCGCACCTTCTTTGTTTCAGTCATAGAACAGTCCGCACGTCTGAAAAGCCGATTCATGTCTCCTACGTACGCCGTCACTCGCTCATTCGGGCCTTGAATTCTTGCCTCCAACGCTAATTCCGCCCTCCCCTTCCTGTCCGCCCTGGCGAAGGCATTGAGGAACTGCCTACGAAATTCTTCCCATGACGTCAGTGTCGCCTCGTGGTTCTCAAACCACGTTTTCGCGGAATCCTCAAGAGCGAAGTACACGTAGCGTAGCTTATGTTCGTGGTTCCAGTCATTGAGGTCGGCAACCCGGTCAAAATGGTCAAGCCAGTCGTCGGCGTCCTCTGAAGCACTTCCGTGGAACAGATTCAGCGTCCGGATGTGATTGACGACAACGTGCGATGCTGCAGGAGTGCCAGGAGGTGGTTGGTTCATCATTCTAGTTCGCTCGGGTAGCAGACCATGCTGTAGCTGGAGTCCCTGGAGACATCGGCTGGCACGTACGTGCACAGGGGTAAGCTCGGCTGAACTACTCGCAGGGCTTAGGTCTGGGGTATGCTCCGGAGATCTTAACATCGGCCATACCCCGCATGTCCACCAGAAATTTCACCCAGCTATTACAACTAAAACAGTTTACCGCCGACAGATTGGCAAAAAAAACGTCTGCCATTAGCGATGGCTGGTCCTCAGAGAGCGTGCGCGCAACCACGAACTTCGTCGTTCTTGCCTTAAGGGTCCCATGTCATCACGTGCAAACTTATTTCGCGTCAATACGACCAGTCACATAGGGATGTGCACTATGGTATAGGCGGTCTCGTCGTCAGACGCAACCATGTCCTGAGTGACGCTGTCAAAGGCATCTCTGCCTCCTTGTCTGCCAAATGGTCAGGCCTGTACTGAGTGGAGACCAAATGTACCCTCTGTAGTTAACGTCTTGGACCTCAAACCTTTCGTTGCCAGAAGCAGCGACTGGGGAGAGGGGGAGGCGGTCAACGAACCACAGGCAAACCGTGACAAGCTGGCTCAGGCCACGCCACCGGTGCAACCTGCGGAAACGCACCTAGGCAGCTTTTCTCCTACGAGCTTGTAGCCGGACTTCATTCCCTACCGGGCAGATCAACGGAGAAATGCAGCTACAGTGCGGGGGACAACACTGAAGCGGGGACAGACCCTTGTGGCCTAGTATTCCCTCTTATGTGTTGCCCAAGGCTCAGCCTGGGCAACAGATAAGGCTCAGAGAGGGCAATCAGCTGGGCAGGCACCTTTTTGGTAAGCCGGCTATGCCGGAGGGCTTTCCTGTTCCTTCCCCAGCATCGTCGAGTCTTGCTATGCCTGGGCCCACTGTGCCACCAGTTTTGTTGACCACAAAGTCAGCTGTCCCTGGTCCTGCCGCCGTGACTGATTTCTACCTTGGTGGGCCACGAACTTGTGCCAGCCTTGCCTCCTGCTGCCTAGGCTGCCGCTCACTGCGGCTGGTGCACCCAGTCAAGTGCTAGCCCCTGGCCGACGGTAGTTACTCCAGCTGCTGCTGCTATAGCCTGGCTGCCAGTCATCCTGATCTGCTGTTCCTGTCAGCATGCAATCCGGGGAGCCCAGCAACTTTTGTGGTGGCTGCTGTGCCAAAATGGCAGCCACACCTCGCGCATCCCTGGCAGCTCCTGTCCAGCAGACCTCAAGCTTTGCTGGTTGACCCATGGTGCTGCCCCGACCTGTCCTTCCTGGGCTGCCAACCCTTCCTCCCAGCAGTGGGCCCTTCCTGGGGTGTGGATTGGAACCTTCATGAACAAGGCTGGCCCCCCTGGCTTAGAAGCAACATCTTCGCCTCTTTGTACTGTGGCACCTTTCCCTGACCTGGTTCTGAGCATGACAGCGACACCCTCTAGGACTTTGCCCTGTTGGCTTAGCCCACTTTGGCTGAGTCAACCTTGCCACTTGGCTGCCTCGGCCAGGCTCTTTTGCAAGCTGGCCTCGGTCTTTAGGAGGGGGGAATGTGGGGATCAAGGTCCTCCCCGCGCCTCATCCCCCAGCTTGTACGCTGTGCTTAGCTCGATTTCTGGGAACCGCCACGGTAACGGCAACATGGCGGACATGGCTAGCATGCCGGAGCTAATTTCCCATGCAAACCGTGCTTCTCTCTCTCCAGCTCGAATCACCGCGTGAGCAACTGTCACCGGGACGCGCCCCGATTGGCCTGCGGCCCCAGGGCACCCTCTCCACCCGAGCTCTCTTTCGCTGTGTGCTTCATCGCCGCGGCAGATGCTCACAGGCCCGCAACGAGTTCACTACATGGGACCTATGCTCCCGCAACTCCTCGATCTCACGCTTGGTGGACCGCTTACCGGTTATCTCTAGCGCAGTGGCCGCGCGTACTCAATCGGTCTTGCGGTGACCCTTTGGCCGTAAGCGGTGGCTGTCACACTATGCTGTATCTTGGGTGAATAAACCCGTTTTTGTTGGTGATCTGACTCTGGCACCTTCTCTGCACCGTGTCGGAGAGTTGACAAACCCTGCCGTAGCGCCTTTGTGTGTTGCAGAGTGGAGGAGCGTCGTACCCTTTCCTGGCCATCGCTCATAGGGTGAGCCATTTGCAAACCCATCTCCACAAAGTAAAAGCTGTCACTGCATCAGGGCCGCTGAAAAGGAAGCTTTAGCTCTGGCCGAACTCCGATGCTGCTTATTCAAGTACATGTAAAACTCATGAACGCATTTATGAAATAAACTCAGGACCAATATTAATTAAATTTGTTGCATTTAAGAGACAAAATTAAATTCTAGTGACTGTTGGAAACAAAATTTCCATTTAGGGCCTGGATTTTCTTTAAAGAATTTTCTAAAATTTGTAAGATTGAAAAAATTGAAGCACGAAGTTTACAAGCTTGCAGTTCTGCACCAAGAACAGATACAACAGTTCTGTAAACTGCATCCATTAGATCATCCAAAGCGGACAAGCTTTATATGTCAATTTATATCTTATGTAAATTTGTTAAATTGTTTACAAGGATTTTGTGAAAGCTCTGCTCGCATGTTACTCATTCTTTTGAGAGCCATGTGTAATATATCAATCTTGTCCGCTTTAGATGTGCTATCACATGCAAGTTACAGAACTGTGATATCTTTTATTGCTGAATTACAGAGTTGCAAACATGATAGTTTCGTTTTCTGAGAATTTGCAATTTTCACAAAATTTTATTAATAAATTAACGACATAAATCAAAATTTTGCAATCAACAGTGGCTAGATTTTAACTTTTCCATTTAAATGCAACAAACCTCATCAGATTTGGTGCAGTGGCTGCTAAGAAAAACAATTTATCTTTTCCCATGTACGTATTTAGATAAGAGCCCCCGAGACAAAAATCGAGAACGCTGGTACACACAGCAAACTAAATAAAACAGGAATGTAATTATGAATAAGCAGAACATTTGCGCTTACCTCTAACTCCATATCGTAAACAATGTTGTCCTTGACTTGTGAAATGCCCCTCACCCCGGTGAGGACAATGTTGTCTCCGATTAAATGCTCTGCATCATCTACATGGCTAAGGAGACGCTGCCCTTTCACCACGAAAATAGTAGTTGTCGACCGCACAGATCTTCTTAAAGGCAGATCGAAGCATGGACATCGTGCACATGTCCTTCAAATTAAGCATCTACACACAGAGACATATACTGGGCAAGTTACGAAACCTGCGCAAACACGTGCAGTGCAGCAGGCAATCAAGGCAATGCGAAAGGAGAGATTGGAGAGATTTACACCAGCTCATTGAAATTTTTTCGCCACATGCGGTGCTCACGCCAGCACGGGAGCGGTGCTCGGCGATGCCATTGTTGTATATAAACTTATCCCATTGCACATCTTCGACAAAACCCGTATACAGGTTCGCAGGTGCACCACTGCACGTGCATGCATCGAAATTCAGGCTGAAATGGCATGATACTCAACAACTACAGTGACTCCTTGCAACTCCTGACATCTGAGGATGAAGTTGACAAAATTCAGGCTATCTAC
The DNA here is from genome assembly GCF_023375885.2 of Dermacentor andersoni. Taxonomy (NCBI): domain Eukaryota; kingdom Metazoa; phylum Arthropoda; class Arachnida; order Ixodida; family Ixodidae; genus Dermacentor; species Dermacentor andersoni. The sequence goes on from NC_092817.1 coordinate 223,408,652, forward strand.
ATAGCTACCAATTCCCTCTAAAACTGGCCTGAACACGAACATTTCGTGGTTGTGCTCGGTGTTTTGAAGCAGCTTGCACAAATTACGAGGCATATTTAGAGTTTTGACGTAGCATAGCACAAATCGCAAATGTACCACCCCTGCATGGTATACTCATACAGTCTGCTACCTTGACCACAGCCACTAAAGATTGTGGTGGTACTAGTGCTATCATTGTGATGCACTACTCCACCAATGCATGCTTATTTCCATCAAGCTGGTGAGCCATTTCCACCTTGCTGACATAAAGCTCAACCCACATAGCCCTCACCCCACACAGCATCTCTGCTGCATCAGCACGTAACCTCGGGTTGCCATTCAGGAGCAAGTGCATCGTAACAATAACAGCGAGGTCAAGAGTGGAAAGATTGATGCTTAACGTATTTTGATTTGTTTTTTGCTGTTTCGCACCTTTTTTGAGTGCATTAGTTCTTTACTTTGTGTGTTTGACTGGCATTGCATTTCACCTTCTGTTCGCTTCTAAATGTTATTCCTATTGTTTTTACTTCAGTCATGACTGTTTCAATATCCTTTTTCTTATGTATGCTCCCCCCTTATGTAATACCTCAACAGGGGCATTTAGAGGTCAATAAGTTATGATGATGATGATGATGATGATGATAATCCCTCGCACAAAGCTCAGAATAGAAGGCACTGAAAAGGCATGTTTTCCAATGAAGGTTCTACAAGATGATAGCACATCAAGCAAATGTCTAACACTTACAACTGCGTTCATAGCACATATTGCAAATATATCCCCTGAAAGTCTGTCCACAGTATCATGGTATGTCTGGTGACCACTGCTTTCTGTGCATAACGAATTATTGTCATCGTCATCAGACTTGGAATAAATTAGCTCTATTCATTGATTAGACCAAATGATCTAATTGCAGTTATTTGTAACACTGCAAGTGCTGATGCTTCCCCAAAAACGTGCATGAACATGGTAAGAGGCAAGCGCATGATGGCACAACTTACAGCCTTTGCGTTCGATGATCTTGACACACTTGTCATCATCTCGGGGGCACGTGATGGCATGGTGAATGAGCCAGTTTACCTCATCCTTGCAGCCTGGCTGGTTGCTAATGCATGAATAGCACCACATTTCCGCGGCTCCTGCAATGTCAAGAATGATGCAGATATTGACAATGCTACAGACTAGGGCACTTTAAAGGTCTTCTACATGTTTGAGCATCCTCATCAGCACCTTCTTTCCAACAGTCCCAACTTTGTTGGTCTGCTATCTGCCTCAGCCACTGTTTCTATGTTTTCCAACCAACACCCAACAATTAATTTTTCTATTTATTATTCATCTCACAGTCCCCAGAATTTTGAGGTGGACCATAGGAAATGGTCATTGGCCCTTTTCTTTTCTTGACCTACATATTACCTTTTCCATACGATGAAACACCCACCTATACATGGATGATGGCATTCTTTATCGTCCTGTACATGACACCTCAAATCCTTCAATCTTACAATCTTACAAAACTGTATCCAATACCGGTGTGAAAAGTGTTTGATGTGCTTGAACGTTAGAAAATCCAGACATATTTCACTCCATTGCAAGCAGTCTTACCAGTTGCAAATGTTCACTATCAGCAACTCCAATGTCCATTCTCTTGAAGCTTTCAAATACCTCAGCATGAATGTCACATATAATTTGTCTTGGTTATCTTATATAACATAAATTATGAATAAAGCCACTGGGTTCTTGGACACTTAGTATAAAGCTTCCAGAATTATAATTTTAACTCATTCAACTCTAATTTGCTTTACGCTAGCTAGTGATATTTGGGATCAATACCAGTCTAACCATTTTATTATGCTCGTAGCAATTCAGAATTGCGCAGTTAGATTTCTTTACACAGATTATTTTGGTCTCACCAGTGTCTCTGCTCTTACATCCAGGGCTAACCTAAAACCCTTGCCTTGACAGCATAAGGTTTCTGGCCTCTTGTCTACGTAAAATAAAGGAAATTCAAGCCAGGACAAGCCACAGCAAGATGAACTGGGTAGTCTTTGTCCCCTTTTATTGCTTCTTGAGATTCGCGCTACTCCACCCCTTTTTTAATAGGCGCGGTAACTCACACCTGCATCTATTTTAATTCCTTCATGTCAAGAAATTGGCTCGCTTTGCTTTGCTCACTTTATTGCAAGCTCCTTAAAGGGGGGATAGAAAAATGAGCTTAGCTGCATTACAACCCTTCTACAATACAAGAAACACCACTCTTAATATTGTCACACCGAATTGACGGTGAGGAACGACACATTGTCAAGACTGTGAGTTATGAATTTACCTCTTGCGCCCAGTAAAACAAGTAATACTCAAGCGCAACGATTTTTGGCTGAATTTCGTCACTATTACTTGTGCTTTTCTTCAGCGTGATTCCCCTAGCGACGCCGATTTCTTGGTTGAGCAGCAGGTGTTGGTTGCCCTCAACGATGGCTTCCATGTCTCCGGCCCCTTTTGCGCTGATGCAAATCGTTATGGTAGAACGAGGCAGGATGCTAACTTGATCTTCAAGTACACTTAGGGCGCAACAACTCAGAGTCCTCCCCTGCAGTATCACTTGATCTGTGGACAGCATTGTCAACTTGGAGTTTAAGTCGATGACTGCACTGTGTTGGCTCAGGAAGTCCATGCTGAGAATTACATCTTGTGAGCATTGTTGCAGGATAACAAAGGTCGCAGAGTAAGTGTGATCATGAATGGTAACTCTTGTCGTGCAAATTCCAGCCAGCGTTATGAGGTGTTCTCCAGCTGTATGCATTTGAGGGCCTTCGCAAGCAGTCTTTACTTTCCTCAACTTGGCGATGTAGTGTAGACAACAGAGTAGTCGGCTCCTGCGTTGACTAGAGCGGTGACATTTTGGCCATTCATAACAATGTCAAGGTCGGTAGTTCATGGCTTTGCACTGTGGTTAGGCTGTGGCATTGAATCACAAATGCATAGCGTTGTCCTAGTGCTGCGTCGTCGTGTTGTCAGGCTTTCTTGAGGTGGCGTATGTTTGGCTTCGAGGTGTCATTTGGATGGTGGCGTTTCGCTGTGGCATTGTCAAGGAGCAACGTGAGGCTTGCAATGTCAGCAGCAGCAGAGGATCTTCGGCATTTCGTCGAACGGCAATAATGGACTAACGGATAAGCCACATGTTCAGCCAGTGCACTGCCAGCACTCCAGCAAGCAATAGGGCCCTGGCAACAGCAAACAGAATGGTCGTCGAGGGCTCTACTCCATTGCTGCAAGTAGTCGAGCATGTCTTGTGCTCATTCTCCTTGCTGCCTGTACCGTCAGATGGGACTACGAGGGTGCGTTCACACTGCACCCTCGTAGTCCCATCTGATAGTACAAGCAGCAAGGTTCTGACTACAAGGCTCGGCGACAACAGAGGCAGCAGATATAGTGATCAACAATAATTAAGAATGTTCTCATACAATGCAAGCACGTGCTGAACATCATGTGCTGTGCGATAATGCTTAACATTTGTTGGCCGGCGTCAGCAGTCACTAGGAATAAAAAACAAAGAGAGGGCTTCATAAGCCAGGAGACCAGCGCCCTTGAAGTTCCCGCACCAGCTCATTCATGCATTTAGACAACAGCTGCTTTGGCCTAGCTAATTATTTATCCGCTAAGATGAACTACATTTATAATATTATTATTACATCTATAATAAAGAGCCAAGGACTGAATTTAGCAAGTTTCAAGAACTTTTACTTTGCCAACAGGGCCCAAATAGATGGACACACATTGAAATTCAAGATGTCACATTGCAGTACTGGCATTGGGTTTTCAGCACAAAGTTTTAACACACTGAACTTTGACCTTCATCTTCATTTCTAGTAATCAGCCTGCAAAATTGATGTGCTTCAAAAGAATAATCAGTCTAAACAAATTAAGTGTTTCTTTCACCAGTGTTACTTTAAACTGTGTCGATGAAGAGCAACACGTCATCTGTATCGTCCAGGTGGAAAACCTTGAAAAAGTTACATGAAAATAGGTTTTACTGATGCCTACATATAGAGGTGGGCAAATATCAACTTTTTTGAATATCAAGCATTGACTATCGATAGCCAAACACACTCATATATTTACAGCAGAAATATTTATTTTCGCATAATTAGGTACTATGCTTGTACTGACTAGCGAAAAAGAAAAGACAACCAACTATCACGAACAATTAGGATAAGTTTTAAATGGAATATCACTAATTTTCATTAAAGAACCATACCAATAGCCTCTCAACATAGTGAGCCTTGTTGCAAACAAGCTTTCCAAGATGGAATGACTGCTGCAAGACTAGGGCTTCCATAAAAGCTAAATAAATAGTTGTTGCAAAAAAAGATCAGCAGTTGTGGAAAAGAAAAAGTAAGGTTGCTGAAGTGCCTGTATGCTGTATAAACATGTAAAAGGGCCCATTGTGAAGAAAACATTCACTAGTTTTAGCGTAAAAGATAAAACTGCTACATGGCTAGGCCCTGAGAAACACGTACAACAGACTACAAGCAAGAATCGCAGATTGTCATGTAGGCTTCCAACACAAAATTGAAAACGAAGCTTGCATTACCCACTTTGTTTCTGCACTGCTTCGAAAACTCTTGTGGTTGTTTCATTTCTCATAACTTGTGCCACCTTGTTTAGCAGGCAGCTGACTGCTCAGTCTGTCGTGACGATCGGAAAAATGACTGACACGTCTTACATGCAACGAAGATCTTTCTGAGGATGCTATGTTCCTAACGTGCTCGGAATGTCATTATAAGTATCATATTGGCACATGTTCAGGGGTAAATGAAGCCGCATACAAAAAGAAAGGCAGAAACTGCAAAAAAAGCACGGAAATGCCCAGCATATAAAACAGCTAAGGCTTGAAGCAACCAGAGTGGTAAGAAAACAAACGAGGAACCGGAAGCAAATCTTGCAAGTGAAATTGCGGATATTCGTCTCGTGCTCACAGAAGTACTTGAGATTAAGTCAAAAATTGACACACTAGGAGAGATAAAGGCCACTGAGGATGGTATTGAGCAGTTTATGCAGGAAATGTCCACAAAATACGACGAAGTTTTGTCAAAAATGAAGAAACAGCAGGATGCAGACATGTATGCCCTTGGAAAGCGAGTGGAATAACTCGAGGCTCAGGTAACAGAACAAGAGAACCAGGAATTAAGGCAAGTCAACGAACTAGAGCAGTACAGCAGACGTCAAAATTTTGAAATACTTGAGCTGCCCCATCATGATAATGAAAACCTACTGGAAAAGCTTAATGTCTTGGTCACTGATCTCGAACTTCTGCTCCTTTCTGAGGCAGATGTTGAGGCTGTTCATCGATTGCCCTCATGGTCTATCAATGACAATGAGGTCGGGGAGAGTGCCAAGAAGGTTGCATCTGTTCTTGTACGCTTCGTATCCCGTTCAACCAGAGACGCATGGCTTGCAGAAAAAGGGCAGCTAAAGGAAACGAAATCTAAAATATTCTTCAATGAAAACCTGACAGCACAGAACAAGACGCTCTTCTGGAAAATGAAGAAAACGGCGAAAGAAAAAGAGTAGAGTTTGCCTGGCTAAAGAATGGACAAATGTTTGTTCGTCGCGGCCCCCGCAGCCAAGTTATCAGGATTAGGACGAAAAACGATCTGGATAAGATATGTTGAGTAACGGCGGTACGCACGTCGCGGTAACAGATAGCATTGACAGCCTTGAAAATGACAGTCCCGTTCACATATTCTTATCATGATGCTGATTCGTTCAAACATTCAGAGCACCTACGAAAAAAAAATGTTTTCCTTATTCCATCTCAATGCTCAAAGCCTTCGGAATAAACAGGATTCTCTGGAACTCTTCCTAAATGCATTAGACCATAAATTTGAAATTCTAGCTTTCAGTGAAACTTGGTTCACCAATGATTATGGTGTTACACAGTTTCCAGGATACAAATGCGTATCAATTTCACGGAGTGATAAGAGAGGGGGAGGTGTGGCTATTTATATAATGAACTACCTAAATTATGTCACCATAGAAGAGTTTTGTGCAATAAATGAACACTTTGAGTGTCTCATGTTAAAGTGTGTTGGTACCATACTTGCCGCTGTATATAAGGTCGCCTTCTGGATCACAGGCTATTTTTTTAGCACTTCTTGAAAATATGTTAGAGCAGTGCATGCAGTTTAAGTTGTCTGTAGTTATTTGTGGCGATTTCAATATCAATCTTTTATTACTTGAATTTAATCAGCAAAGAATGCTTGATATTTTTCTCTCGTTTGGTTGTGAAAATGTAATACATGTGCCAACTAGAGTGACAGACATGTGCCATACTTTACTAGATGTGTGTTTTACAAGCTACAAAAAGGATGATGTGCAAGCAGGTGTACTAATAGCTGATATTAGTGACAATTTACCTATTTTTATGTTCTTTAAACCCTACTGTACACCACAGAGTCATTCCAAAACATGTGCACCCATTACATACAGAATCATTAATGAAGCTAAGACCATAATATTTAGAAACTTAGTAGCAGAAACAAGCTGGGCAGATGTTCTTCAACTGTCTGACCCCGTCGCAGAATATGACGTCTGCATTAAAACAGTTACCGAGCTCTACAATCAAGCCTTCCCTACAGTAGAATTCAAGAAGTGTAAAAAAGCCAGAAAGCCATGGATAAATGGCGACCTTCTGAAAAGAATTAGAGAATGTGACAGACTATTTGCCTCTTTTATCAGAACGAAAAACATGGACTGTTTGACTGAATATAAACAAATTCGTAATAGGCTAAGCTCTGATATTAAAAAAGCCAGGACTAGTTACAGGGTGTCTACCAAGTTGACATTTCCAAATTCCCTGAGTTTTCCAGGTTTTCCCTGAGTCCCTTTGCAATAATTCCTGAGTGACACAGAACTTTGTTTTATGTCAAGACGGGCTCCGTACATCATGTCGCCCAATGGTGTCACTCTCTAGTAAGCATGTTAAAAAATAAAAAAAAACAACTTAGTCCAGTTTGAATAGTAAGGGGTAGTGATCATTTTATTCAAAAAGAAAACAAAAGGGAGGGGTTAGTAAAATGCACAGCAAATAAAATATCTTCGAAGGGAAATAGTAAAACCCATTGCAAACTGAGTCGAACATTCTCAAATGCGAATAAAAAAAAAGATGCATACAGAATATTTTCGAATATGAGGCATTTCTATCGATTGATAGCAAGCTAACTGGTATGCAGCCCGAACTTTATCACCAGTTAGATTCTCTCGCAACAGCTGGTAAGTCAACCTCAACTGTCCTGACATACTCGGCCCACGCACAAGGCCTCAGTGTTGCGTTTCACTGCTTTAAAGAGTTCTTTTTTTTACTTAGGTGACGGACACCTGCATCTCCGTGTCCGCCAACACTTTGCTTTTAGAGTGCAAGCTCCCTCAAAAAAAAAAAAAAAAAAAAAAAAAAAAAAGACGGCAGCATGCTTCCTTCCCCCTTCATTTCTCAATGCCTAGGTCCTTTGTCTTCTTGTTTTCCTTAGGCTGCGCATTCGCCACACGGACTTTTTTAAGCATCCTCTTGGACAATTGTGCAGTCAGCGTCCGATTTTTCGGACTCCCTAGGGGCAGACAAAACGTCAAAAAAAAATGAATGCATGTCTTTCACAGCCCTTAAGGGTTCAAATCGCCACAGGCACGCCCGAAAAAGTTCTGAAGGCCTGCCAGTACACTAATTAGGCATATAGGTGCTCGTACTGTGACAGAAGATGGCGGGTGTACGCGTGTATAATTAAGGAATATATGTCATACTGTGTCCCGTGCCAGCTGCCCCTTCACACACTTGTTATGCCTCATAGCGTAACAGTTCTGTAATGCGGTGAAGCTGAGTTTTGGGAATCGGCATTATGCAACGCGTCGTGCTTTCCGAACTTCGAAGCCAGTCGCGATGACCACAAAGGCGGTGTCGGTGGCATTGCTGATAGTGGCGAATTCTTTCAATGAAAAACACGGTACAGAACGGCAAGAAGCTTAAGCTAGGCCTAGCATTGCTGTGGTGGTTTCTACGGCTGCCAGCGGATCTGCGTGAAAGTGTGCCGGTTCGAGGCGGCGAGGTTATCAAAATGGCGGCGGTTGTGGCTTTTATGAATGCCGTTTCGGACCTGCGGTCACGGCAAAAAGTCCGGAAAATTTGACAACGAAGGGTTCTTGCGTCCGAAATTTTAGCGTTCTTATACAACCTATGGGGTACGTACTGGTGCCGCGAAGCCGTCCGAATTATCTAGCGTCCGGAAAATCGCTCGTTGACTGTACTCCGACAACTCCTCAAGCCGATGAGGCGGCGTCAAAGACCATTCGTTACGATTCCTCTCTGTTACTCGGGCCAGCATTACCGTGACTTTGGGTTCCCTTTCAATAGATTTACAGCCAATTTTCCCTGATAGAAGCACGAATTCCCTGAGCTTTCCCTGAGCTTTTCCAGGCTACTCAAAATCCCTGAGAATTCCCGGTTTTCCCGGTTGGTAGACACCCTGAGTCATTACGAACGTAAGTTTACTGATATCTGCAACAACCCTAAACAAGTATGGAATACAGTAAACAAGCTAATGTCGAACAACAAAAGAGACAGCATCTCTGAACTCATTATAAATGGTGTGCCTTACACAGGGGCATCGCTTGCTCACAAACTTAATGAGCACATTCTTATATCAGGGGCTTCAAGTAAATATCAGGCAAGTAACTGTAATTTTACAACGTATATGACGTCCAACATCCAAAGCTCAATGTTCATGTTTCCAACTACAGAATTAGAAATCTGCACAGTAATCAAAAACCTAAAAAATAGCAGTGCATGTGGTGCTGATGACATTAAAGTTCAACCTATAAAATCCATCAGTCACGTAATTAGTTAGCCACTTACACATATATGCAACCTGATTTTGAGTACCCGAATATTTCCAGATAAATTAAAAATTGCAAAAGTCTCCATCATACACAAGGGAGATGATAGAAATGATAGAAATAATTATAGGCCAATTTCAGCCCTACCAATCCCCTCGAAAGTAGCTGAACAAGTTATAAACATCAGGCTACTAAACTTCTGCAAGCGAAACGATATCATCGCTGAGTAGCAATACGGATTCCAGAAAGAGAAATCTACTGAAATGGCGCTAATAAAAATTAAGGACAAGATAATAGACAATTTTGAGCAGAAAATATATACAATAGGTGTTTTTCTAGACTTTAAAAAGGCACTTGACTCCATTAAGCACCCTATTTTACCGTCTAAGATATATAAATATGGCATTAGAGGAACGACTCTCACATTAATAAAGAATTACCTCTTAAATCGTCACCAGTAAATGAATATTACGAATGCAAAGTCCAGCTTAGGTCAGATACATTATGGAGTTCCACAAGGATCAATGCGTGGGCCACTATTATTTCTGCTTTATATAAATGATATTGTGGGAATTTATAAGCTATTTGTAGTCTGTACATGATCATCATCACGTGGGGTTCATATGGGGTTCTTCCTCATCATCGCTTGTGGGGCTGGCTCTCGAGTGTGCTCCGTGCTGTGGGCGTGGTCGGTTCGCAAAATCTTTGATGCGGAATAAACGTCGTGATAACTGCTGCGTCCGAAGTGGTGGAGTGTGCTCTTCGGTCCTCCGTCCTCTGACTCCCCGCTCAACCTCCTGGAGCTCGCCGATTGTGCCGGCTGTCCGCCAGCATGTCGCAGGACGAGCCAACAGGCACTTCTACTTCCACCATCTCGGCCTTGGCTACCCCAGCCTCTCCGTATTGGGTTGTCAGTGGGCACCAGCGTGATCCCCATCTGTTTGCTGGACTTCGTGGTGAAGACGTCGAGGATTGGCTGTACGACTATGACCGAGTGAGTTCGGCTAACCATTGGGATGATGCGTCCAAGCTACGTCACGTCGCCTTTTATCCGACAGGAGTAGCGAAGACTTGGTTTTTCAACCATGAGGTTGATTTCACGAACTGGGGCACTTTCAAACAGCAGCTCCGCCAAATCTTCGGCACACCGGCTGTTCGTGTCGCCCTCGCAAAAAAGACGCTCGACACTCGCAAGCAACAACCCGGTGAATCTTATACGTCGTACATCGAGGATGTGCTTGCTCTTTGTCGACGCGTGAACACGGCCATGACCGAATCAGACAGGGTTCGCCACACCCTCAAAGGCATCGGAGCTATTGCTTTCAATGCTTTAGCCATCCAGAACCGTTGATATCGTTGCTACTTGCCAGCGCCTTGACGAACTCGAATTTGTACGGCTGCAGCCAGACACCACTGCAAACACTACCGCCGACGACCCTATTTTACGAGCAATGATACGTAACCAGTCCGTAACCCTTAATGACCATCGGTTATCTTCCCTCCTCATTACACGTCCTGCCCATGCCCATTTCTTTTCTTGATTTCAACTAAGATGTCATTAACTTGCGTTTGTTCCTTCACCCAATCTGCTCTTTCCTTATCCCTTAATGTTACACCCATAATTCTTCTTTCTATAGCTCGTTGCGTCGTCCTCAATCGTAGAACCCTTTTCGTAAGACTCCAGGTTTCTGCCCCGTAGGTGGACGGCAGGACGTACAACGGCTCGTCAAATCCTGCAAGTTTGGCACCACTACAGATATCATGGTCCAAGACCAGATCCTTTGCGGCTTGCAGTCGCAACAACTTCGCTGCCAGTTCAATCAACTCGGCGAGCACTTCACCGTCAAAAAAGCTTTGGAAATTACACAAAAGGAACACACCGACAAAATAATGGACAAGCTTCACAAGTTCCACATGTAGACGCCATTTCACAGCGTCGTCAACCACAAGATGGCAGTCTTCCCCGCCCTGCGCTATTCCAAGATGACAGTTATCCTCCCACCCGACTGCATTTCAATATGGCGGTCTTGCCCGTCCGGGCTACAATCAAGATAGTGGCCAATGGACCGATGCTTCACCCCGACCGCACCTAGATGGCGGACACCGAGAGCGAGGAGGTGGGCCTCCCCTTCGGGGAAGGAGGCAACCGGCGCTTCCTTTGCCTCTGCGCTGCCAACTCGGCCCGACGGCTGCATCCGCTGGGGCTCGCTGCAGCACTGGGCGAACTTTCCAGATTGTCCTGCCTGCCACAAGCTCTGTCAGATATGTGGAAAGAAGAGGCACTTTTTCAAAATGTGTCGGCCATCGTAAAGTACATCTGGACCTGTCAACAAGCTGGAAATGCGCGACACTACTGCCATCAAGACTGCAACCAACCTACACATCGAATACGCTGTCGGTGCTCTATCGCTTATGCGCGTTCCTGTACAAGTTAACAACGTTAACTCTCCACCTGATGATCGACACGGGGGGCAGTCGTCTCACTCGTGAATCTTCAGGAGAGGCACTTTTCACATATCTGCCTGCTTCAATTGCATCTCATCATCTACAACTACTCAAAGCAACTGGTGAAGAATTTGGGACTTTTCCCCGCAACCGTCAAGTTTCAAGACAAGTCAGCTTTGGTGAACTTTCACGTGACTGAACTTGGTTTGTCACATCTGGGACTCGATACTATGAAATCACTCATGCTAGTGATCGATGGAGCGACTTTGTCTTGCGTCCAAGCCTCATCTTCACTACCGGAATTCGACATTGGTTCCCGTTGGGCGGAACATCATCCGACTTCACTGAACTTGTACAATACAATGGACTTTGACAATGCACCGCAGGCCTACGCCTGTTTGACTTCACCACCAGTGAGGGTGAACCATCGTACAGTATTGGAACAGTCTACCCAGATAAAGCGTCACGACGGCAAGCTCCACATAAAACCCAGGTAGACGAGATAATTTGCGCGTTGAGCGTATTCCTACCAGGTTTTTCTATAGTCGCACGCATGCTAAGGCATATAATCCTCTTGCATATTCTTTTGTAAAACAGTCACATGCAGCTACTTCAGATGTTCCTTCAGTGAATTCCGCATTTCAGTGCAGTTCTCATTCCCAAATGCATTCTTATATAGCTCGTAAAGTTGCTCGAACGAGTGTTTCGTGTTCAGCCAAGAGGCAAGATCAGGTACGTGATCAAATTCTGACTGACGTGCCCAGTCAAATTGCTCGGCTAGCAGCACCGACTGCTGACGGCTTCGTAGGATCTCAGGATTCTATTCAGGCACCAATTTCTAATCCAGCTGTGGTGCCCAGCCAAAATGTTCTTTCGCCCGATAGCCATGCAACTGAACTGACTGGTTCAATGCAGGCACCTTCACAACACACGACTGATGTGCCCAGTCCTCATGCTTTCCTTGAAACACTTGACGCTCATGCCTCCAAGCCTTCTTGCTCACATGCAGTTCTTCGTAAGTCTTCGCTCCCAGCTGTGTCTGAGGAGCACATCAGTGAATCTTCAGATTCTTTTGATTCCTGTTCTTCGCCTTCGGAGTCATCTGATAGGTGCTTCAGAGAGCTAGAAAGTTCAGATGCCAAGTCCTCATCTCCACCCCCAGTTTCGTCTGGTGGGTGCTTAACTGAGCAGCAAAGCTCACATGCTAAGTATTTATCTCCACCCTCAGTTTTGTCTGGTGGGTGCTTAACTGAGTGGCAAAGCTCAAAACCGACGGAGCCATTATTGGTACCGCGGCAATCAAAAAGGCGGCGCCAGAAATCGTGCCATTTACAAGATTTTGTTCCATGATGTGTCAGCACTTCATGTCATCATGTCATGTCAGTGTTCCATGCCATGTCAGTATTCCATATTAAACCTGGACAGGTGTTCAGATAATAGACTGCTGCACAGTCCATGGAGTTACAAGTTATCTGGTGTGTGTGCTTAAATGTTGTCTTAAATTTGCACTTCTTAAAAAAAATTTCATTTTCTTACTTGTTTCCAAGTGTAAGCCGAGTGCTCTCATTTTCTACTTCTGTTCACCAGGGAGGAGAGAGTAGAGAGCTAGTGTTCTGTGTCATTCAGAAATCTTTAATGATGGTTCTTGTGTAATGTCATTCGGAAATGCGTAGTGTAATTCAGAAATGTATAATGATGGCTCCTTGCTTCTCGTGTTGAAATTGTTAATGTCACAACTTCTCAAAATAACCTTTTAAAAAGGGGTAATGATGTTGTGTCGGCGGTTTCTAAACCGAAACTGTATCTGACCATATCTGACCTGCCCTCGGGGGGCTCTGATGTAATGACGCTCAGCCTATTTAAGGCGTGCGCACTTGTAATAAACACTCTCTGCCTCTTTGTTTGCATCTCCGTGCCTCTCTCCTCCGGCCGCCGTCCCGGCGTGCCAAACGTTCCCGGCGCGGTGTTCAGGGCGGCCACGCCGACATAACACCTTGACATAACACCTTGCAATGTCCGCGGTCAGGATAATTGGGTTCATCATGAGCTGTACAAGCGATTGGAAGAGCTCAACTTTTTGTCCAAGATATTGTAGCGCTATGACTCGCCACGTTCATGAGAACAAGCGTCAAACACTACGCATATCTTCATAGTGACAACTTCTCAACTGATAACTGCATGGTGCGGAAGGTAGTAAACCATCACTCCGAGCTCTAGAGAAGTGTCTGCCCATTCACCATGATATTCTTTGAAGTACTCACTGATGGTGCGGTCATACTCCTGCAGAAGCTCCCGCTGTCATTAGAAACGCTGAACCTGACCTCTGAGCTGGTTTTCGGCAACACTTCGGTTCATGCTAATCAGTCACCCCTGGTGCCTTATCATGAAAGGAACTACGTAACGTCCAGCTTCCTTGTACACGTACCGTGTGAACTGAGTCATTGCCACTTGGTCACAAACACTGGCGATATCCAGAGGGTCGGTGATCCCTATTAGATTGAGTCGCTACATCTCCATCGGGTCAGCAATGTCATATGCGGCTTGCCCATTCCACTCCCATGCAAGGAATAGGGCCGATTAGCTATAGTTCCAATTAGGCAAAGCATAGGCGGACCTTACTGGGTAGACGCCTCGCGCCAGCCAACCGATGACAGTCTCAACTACACATAGGTCGCTGTTTAGGCATTCTATTCATCCGGTAGTATGCGCCAATAGTAATCTGATCCTATAAGGACACTGACTGTCTGCATCGGCTGATCCCCCAATCAATGCTTGTATGTGACAAACATCTTACGTTTACGCAAATGTGCAAGGAGACCTTGTTCGACGGCTGCGGTGTTAGGGTGCAGACTCCGGGTACCTCCAAAGCGTCTACCACGATGTTGTGGGAGTCGAACAGACTATGAAGTTTTAGCTTGATGTTTCGACAGCTGTATTGGTGGGAGCACTTAGAAGTTCTAAACATCAACATGAAGAGGTCTTCTGTCCTGAGGGAAGGCAGATCGAGCCTTTTGGTGAGGTCACGTCGAATAAACGTTCTCTGGATGCCAGTGTCAAGCAGTAGTCAAACACAGAATTGTGGTTGGGATTTCCGGATGCCCACATTATGGCTATTGGCATCAGGACAGGCGCAGACATAGAACTACTAGCTGGAGCCCTTGTCACTTGCGACTTGTCACTTTTAGTTGGGTCATGGTTGACCAGTGTATCACTGTTCTCGGTAGATGGGCAGTTGCTGCCTTGTTTCCATATGGCGCGAAGTATGAAAAGATGACCTTTTGAGCAGTACTTGCCCTTGAGCCACGTGGCGTTGCAGCACTTTCATGCGACGTGGACCTCTCTGCCACATATAAAACAACCATTTCTTCCAGTTAGTAGACGTCTAATCTCGTCGGCTGATAATGTGACATGGCAGTCTTTTACAGCATGGTCACGCTGATAGCACAGTACACAGCAGGGATGCTCGTTCTATGCAGATCCTGCAGCCAGCGCTAATTCTGACAGTACCAGTGGTGGTAGACAAGGTCTACCACCGCAGGTAGCATGGCTTATAGTGCTTCAGTAGCTGACGGGATGAGCCTTGTAGCAGCAGCTCGAAGTACGCCTCTGCTGAGTCACAGTCCATCCAATGTCGGTGTAGGACGCCAGTCTTCTCCCAGGCTTCACCGCACCAAAAATTATGTTGAAGACAAAGACTGATGTCCATCGGATACAGTTTATTGATCCAACTGCTAAAATGGCGCTAGCATGAGCCTTCACCCCCCTCACGCGTCCTCAACCTCTTCCTTCTATTCAGTTTTTATCAACCTTAAACAAAAGTATCTGTTCACAGGCACTACCTCAGCCAACATTCAATTGAAACATATCGAGCAAGTGCATGTTCGATTCAATTATGGACTCTGAGCCAAACTTACACCACATACTGTGTGAACAATTCAGAAGACATTCAAACAGTACAGCCAGGGTGCAATGGATTCCTGGTCACGCAAAAATTAGGGGGAATGAGATGGCTACATGCCATCTTCAGGCCTCCTCTGCGATGCCTGGAGCCAGTGGACCCCAAAGAAAATCTAACTCTCGTGTGGCTAGACTGGAGAGACAGACTAGACAAGCTACGAAAGAACACCATGCTCTACTTAGCACCTGCACCAGACATGACAAGACAGGAAGCAATGCTGTGGAGGCTGGCACAGGCACACTCCTTGCCAACACCCCACTTCTTACGCAACATACAGGGGAAGCCTGGACGACCCACTTATCCGGCAAGTGGCGGCTTCCCGGACAATCCCACAAAATGTGGGCA
This sequence comes from Dermacentor andersoni, assembly GCF_023375885.2. Lineage (NCBI taxonomy): Eukaryota > Metazoa > Arthropoda > Arachnida > Ixodida > Ixodidae > Dermacentor > Dermacentor andersoni. Next base: position 223,424,296 of record NC_092817.1, read on the forward strand.
CTTTATGGGATTGTCCGGGAAGCTGTGTTGCTATGCAGGAATGCCTGGCCACCATACCATCAAAACAATGTCCAACAATCTTGGGATGACTGACCCCCGTTCTCAAAGCATGCAGCCTCTGACCATGCTTATCATGAAGTTTGGTCTAGCCACCCGAAGAGACAATACGTAAGCCCAAACTAGGGTTCTATTTTTAGAGCACAGCTCTTAGGCGCCTGTTCCTGCATTGAGCATCAGCATGCCTCAGCATGCATCAGTGTAACCGAGCAAATGTGGAGCGCAATCGGGAGTGAAAGACAGCGATAGAGAAGAGAGTGCGACAAGGAAAGTGTGGAGAAGGAAGGTGCAGCAAGGTGGAAAGTGGAGGAGGAGGGTATGGCGAAAGCATGAGAACAAGCATAGTGCCGTGCAAGACAGGCTCTGCGGTGACGTCCACTACGAGATGGCGCCAGAGTAGTGCACCGTCGTCTGTTCACAGATGGCATGCGGCAAGCACGTCCAACGGTACCATATATGGAAACAAGGCACTGCATGCACAGAGGCCTGTTTGCAAAAGCTGCTGTGAATCGTGCCCACGCGTCACCCATGCACTGCCTCTCGATCTCCTGATTAGCAAGGCAGTCACGTCACACTTCGCTCTGTTTGCAATGTGCCGCACAAGACAGATGGTCAGTGCCAGCCAATATATCACGAAATGAAAACACGTATAGAGCTGCAGTCAAATTTTACATTAGGAAGTATCGTAATCGTCAGTGATTTTTTTTCTTTTTTGTAATTAGTAAAGTCTGTTCTCTCTCTCTCTGAGCCAATAATGTGTTGAAAGGTGAGCCACCCTGCTAACTTAACAAATACAGTTTAAACTCTATCCAACGAAACCCGATTTTACGAAGTTCCCAACCTAACGAAGAAATTTCCATCCCCCAGCAGGTATCCATAGGGTTCAATGTTGTCATCAACCCGAATTAACGAAACCAACTTGTCTGAAATCGATTTAACGAAGTTTCCCTGAAATAAATGAGTAAAAAAAAGCAGTGATTTCTTTCCAATTTTGACACAGATGGGTTTTTCTTCGAGCGTGCGCTCTAAAGCTATCGCATTAAAACATCTAGGCACCATGGTCATGGCCCCAGCTTTATTTTGACGAGGCTGCACGCCTTGCCCATGCGCGAAACAGCAGACTCAACACCGCCACGATATGGTCATCACGATGTAGAGTGGTCGCTCTCGTTATGTCATGGTTTATGTAACAGATGGCTGGATTAGCAGCAAATACAATGCCGCTGTAGCTTTTGCATGTCGCTAAGTTACAATTCTTGATTTCGAAAGACCGAAAAATTCTTTTCTTGATTTTACGAACTGCCGATTTAACTAAATAATTCAAGTATGGTCATCACTTCGTTAAATCGAGTTTCAACTGTACATTCAATGGCCATGTGCCTTATTTGCTGCCAAAAAATTTTCTGTTTGTTTTAATATGCCTAACGCCGCCAGCAGTTCATGTCATGTAGTATTCTTTTTAGCAAGAGAATTATCATCTTTCCCCTCACATGTTCATGCTCCGATTACAGCACCAACAAACCATGGTAGTGTAAACTCAGCCATGGGTCACTAAAAACTTGCTCACAGGCCACATATGGCCCGCGAGCCATGTGTTGTGGAGCATTTTGTAGACATATTCTGTAAAATTTTTTAGCACCTCCTTGGTACCTTGTTTGCGCAGGTGTGCAGAGAGGAACCTTTTACAGAGGTCAGAGCTTCAGCCTCCAACTCTACATGGAGTGAGGGTAATGATCTTTTGAGCATAATCAATAGCTTATGCTTTCAGGAAATAATCTGATAAAACTTACACATCAATAATTTTTCAGTTATTTACCATCACTACTAGGGTTCATGGACTTGTGATACGAGAACACAGAAGTGCGTTCTCCTCTACATATTACACAACTTCAGTTATGCGGCACTCTTCTTTTCAGGAGACCTCCAGCGACATAATATATAGTAAGGTTCCTTAAGAGTGGCAACTCCGTAGAAGATCTCAATAACAGGGGGAGGGGGCTGCATTCCATTGCCATCCATCATTTAACCCAAGAGGAAGGATCCAAATTGGCCCCATGATAAATCCAACATTTTGGCCTGGAGTTGTCATTAACTTAATTAATTAGCCCAACCAGACATGCAATTCTATCAAATGCTTAGCTTCCTGTGCATGAGGGTGTTTTTATAAACAGCAATGTTCATGCAACACCTACTTACCTTGCTCATCCCCCCTCTTCCCCTCCTGAGTGAAAGCGAAGTGAGGTAATATTCATGATGGAAAAGCGCTGCTAAAATGGAGACTTAGAAAGAATGCAGGACAAAGCACTACTAGCAACTGGAAATTTTATTTGGGAAAGGTGTTTTTATATGCAGAATGAATGAAACTGGTTTAGTGCAAAAAAGATGGTGCATACAGTATTACTTTCAAATGAGGAAAGAAATACGTCAGCCAGACGGGCTGATGCCTGAACGTTTGCCTTCGCAAACATCAAAGTTCTCTGAAAGGGGCACAGTACTCGTATTCAGCAATGCACTGTAGCAAATGCACATGCAAACCTAAATTTGATGCCACGGTTATCACTGACACGCATGCAAAGTGATCTGTAAAAGAGATCACTGAAGCCTATAACATTAGGAACGGTGGGGATGGTTGTGTTAGCCAGCCGTCTACTCTTCCAAACTACGAAGTTGCTTTTTTGGACAAAACGTGACAGGGGCCATTGTGTTTTGGTCTTGATATCTCACGTTGCATTCTGGTTTTCAAAGATAGTGGCTTCATGGTGACGTATGTTCATTCTGTATATAAGAACACCTTTCATAGATGAAGTTTCCAACTGCTAGTAGTGCTTTGTCCTGTGTTCTTTCTTCCTAAGTCTCTGTTTTAGCAGCGCTTTTCCATCATGAACGTTTACCGACATGCCCAACTGACAGCTATTATGAGGTAACATGGATTGTCAAGTTTGTCACAGAAATGTACATCTTTTATTTTTTACCTGACAAGAATGACAGTAATAAGCGCGTTGGCAGGCCACGCTGTAGTGAACAGTCACAGTAAGCATGGAAAATGAAGGAAACATACATACAGTGACAATGCTACTTCAACCATCATGCTGGCATTATGTGTAAAAATGCTGAAAGCAGCAATCAATAGCAGTTTGTTTATAAGCAACTATGAGCAGTGATGTAGACAGCAATTTTTTTTTCGAGGTGGGCTCAACTTACTGGGAGAGGAAGGTGAGACAGGCAGGTGGTGTCGCACATCGATTTAGTTTATGCCAGGGATGCAAGCACAGAGAAAGTTCGAGGGGGATGGGGGGGGGGGGCAAACCGGGCGCTCTGCCTCCCCTTCACCCGCCCCAATATTTTTTCTGTACGCCACCAGACCAGCCCTTCCCCTAAACCCCTGAAAAATGAAAGAAGAAACCTACTAGGATAAGAAGGGGGGCGGGGGAACGTGTCCGGCGTCCGCCTCCTCTGGCTATACGCCCTTGACTATCCGCAAGCTTCGGAAGGCTAGTGGATTAAGCTTTGGTAATTGGCTTTCACGTTACTGACGGGCAAATGAAGCAGTGCGGAATGTCATGGGGATGAGCATTGTTCCTGGCATTAACATCACTTAATTATTGCCGTTAGCATTAAATAAATACAACATATGCATATTTGAACTGATATTTTGTACCAACCTTTCGTCATAAAGTGTCGGCACTCTGTTAAATATTCAATATAGCACAAAAATTTCAAACTGAGATGTACATATAATCAAGCGAACGTCGATCGTGCCACAGGTTCATTTTCGATCGCGATCGAGTGCTATAGGTGTCGAACTTCTCGATCGCGACTAGCTTCTTTGAGCAAGCTGCGGAAGGGAGCCGATCGCTGTCGAGAAATTCCATCCCGATGGCGCTCGATTGCGATCGAAAGTGCACTGGGACACACGAGTGCCCCCCCCCCCCCCCCCCCCCGCACCACCACTTCAACCGGAAAAAGTCGCTGACCACAATACGCGCGGATGAACTACACTTTGGGAACGCACTCGAATTGAAATGATATCAAGGGCAAGTTTGAGAAGACAATCAAACGTGCCAGCAGTGCTCAGACCGTGCAGCAAACGGACTGTGATGGCTCCGCGCCCATACCAAAAGAAATGTGTGGACGTTTGGAAACGCGTCCGAGACGCGACGACCGCGGCGTCCCACTTACCGACATGGCACATGACCAGCAGCACGATGCCCAAATTCACTAGCACCATCTTCATCACGGCAGCTTGAGACCAGTCACAACAAGCATAGCCGGAACGGTTGCGTTGGACTTGTCTGTTGCGCGCGAAAACTCGTCAAACGGCACGCCTCGGAACAATCATCCGGACGGATAGATGGCAGCACGGTCGGCTGGCCGTGTAGATACTAGGGCGTTGGCCGTACGTTGCGTACGTCGTGTCTTGCCAGCGCTGCGTCAGGTGTCAGCTCAAGTGTGGATGTCCACTAGCGCACGCATCGCAACCGGTAAGCAGAGCTATGCTAATAAGCCGTTCACAAGTAACCAGCCGACCGATTAAAGCAGCACCGTCACGTCACATTCCACTGAACACAGGTCTTATTTTAACTTGCGCCCTTTCACGTGCGGCGTCCTACGGGGGACTCCGCGACTGCGCTGCCGTGCCGCGCGCGCGCTCAATGCTACGTGAAGACAACTTGGCGCTGTCAGCCGACTTTCTATGCTCGAATTTTCAAAATTCGAGTCTGCAGGCTTGTAGAACAGTATATGCGGAATGTTCCAGGACACTATTTCCTGTGAAATCGAGCGGAGTTGCCGTAGTCACTACGCTCCTGGCGTCGTCTGCTAGTATTGATTCCTGGCAGCCAGTTTCGCATAGGTTTTGCAGCTCTCTATGCGAGCCCACTGGTCGACGTGGTCGCAACGAGTGTCACTGAAACTACTGACGCTGCAGTCGCGTCTTTCGTCATGCGCCGCGTTTCGTCTGCTCCTGCTACGACGTGTTTGCACCAACTGGCCTGTAGGAGCTTAGGCCGTGTCTGCTGTGCCCGGGGCACAGCAGACGAAAGGTGCCTGAAATGTCTACGTTCACCTATGACGTCACGTCCGCTATAACCCAGGATGTCACATCCGCTCATTTCCATGGCGGCCGTCTTACGCAGCCGGTTGCGCTGCGAAACGGTCCGTATTCCGTGCCCACTTAGAGCGTGAGTAATTCATCTTTCCACGGCATATGCTTGTAATAAATGATTGGGGCTGTGAGCAGTTTGATGCGTTACCATTAGGTACCTTGTGCGCATATTTTGCCTCCTGGTCGCGTCAAATTGCAGCCGGCATGTGGAATGGGCCGTGGCATATTATATGGAGCTGCTCATGTGAGTGCTATTGCCTCCGTCAGGATCGTCAGTGCGTGCGCAGAACCATTCAGTAGTCTGGTTCAGGGAGGATGCGCGAAAGTACGAGGACGTAAGAAAACACTGGCATGACGAGCTGTTCCGTCAGATCGCGTTACATCGCGCTTTTTTTCTAAGACCATCTCGCTCGAGCGAGAGAATCTTAGAACAGCATTACTACTGCTTTTTTACAGCTTTACTGCGGCTCATTTAATTCTCACCTGCATTCTTTTAATAATACAAATGACATCGCTGCGCGGCAGAGCGTCTCTTCAAGTTTCCAAACAAGAGCCAATGCCGCCGTGCCTGCTGCATACACGCTTGCCATTCCTAACGCAGTTAAGACGCGGCACTAGCTCTGCTACTGCGTGATACAGGGTCACTGTGATAAGAAAATTAAAAAGAACAAACTAAATTAATGCAGAAAACGTCAAACGTTGCCAAGCGTGATAAACGGACCTGCCTCGCTAGATGAGTTGAAGAAATCGGGGTTCTGAAGTCAGCTTCGCCGCAGTAGACTAGTGTTACGCGCTGAAGCATGTCAGAACTGAAGAGTGACCGCTTTCACCGACATAAATAATATGTGTTCCTTAATGATGTACGCGTGCACCTGCCGTCTCCTGTTACATTACGCGCGCCGAGGCGCCTAAGTGTACTGGCCGGCCTTCGGCGCTATTTCGGACGTGGCTGTGATGCTTTGAACCGTTGGTTTGTTGACCTCGCAAGCCAGTTAATGTTTACGCGGCCATTTTTTTCTGAGCTGTTGATTTCTTCCATAACAGCTACGTTATTTCGTAGTTTCCTGTTCAACTGCTTTGGTCATATGCGAGTCAAGGTTGTTCTCTTTAGCCGAGCGCAGTTTTCGAAAGCTAAACGACGCTTTTGCATCAGCATATAGTGCCGTCGCCCATTTACAACACAGTCAATCAATGTAATTTTGTATGTCACTGGGAAACCGCCGAACGCAGGGAACTCACTCGCGTGCGGGGAACTGCATAACTAGCCACGGGATTACCGTGCCTCTTGTGAAGCTGCTTTGCATCAAAGGCCAGGTACCCTTGCTATGATTCACCGCAAAATATTTTGTATGTCTAACCGCTTAACATATTTGTATTGCGGTGAAGCTAACCTTACGGAACCGAATTTCGCAAGGCTTTTTAGACTCCTGCATCTCTACCAGCCACTACCAAACGCTTGTCGGTACGTCTCTTGGCAAAGGTCCAGGTAAATCTCCCCTGTTGGGGGTTGGGGGGACTCACGTATATGAAAACTGCCAAGGAAAGCAGTTGCCCTGATGAAGGCACGCTCCCCTGTCGAAACATTTGCACCAGCCTGTTCGACTACCGTTATCACCGCGACATATTTGTGTGTTGCGGTGAAGCATGCCGATATTGGGAAAGATTTACGTGAATCTGGAATGTATGGTTTCTGTCAGCGACTAACCTAATGTTCTACTCTCATCAAAGCAGATTTTCGTGGCAGGATGCATGATGTCTTGAGAACTTTTGTTGGCTAAAGCCATACATGCCAGGTTAGCTCTTGTCGCAATAATACGCTTTACCGCAATACACAAGTAGCCCCGCTGTAGGACACGCCCGCCGTAGTTAGCCAAAACCTTATGTGATGGTTCACTGCAAAACACCTCCTGTATTGCGGTGAATTGTAATAAAGTACATTTGTCAGTTTAGAATTTAAAACCCTTGCCCTTCGCTTTTGTAATAATATGACTCAGTTTAATGAGAACATGCATTCACTGCTAAAAACATCCACATTGAAATGGAGATATGAACACTGATGGCAGCCTGTGTGATGTTTTATCCCTTTACTTTTTTGTGTACCTGTCACGCTGCCATTATTAAATTTTCCTGTACTTTGTTAGGTGCTGACGTACATAACATTACATCACAAAGAGCCACTGTGTAATTAGTGTTCAAGGACCAGTGTGATGACTTTACTCAAGAAATGTTTGGGTTATGTTGTTGTGAAGGTTTTTTTTTTAGAGGTAGCTTTCTGAGAAGAAATCAGATGTCAGGAAATGGATCTCAATGGCACAGTAATCTTGGCTGCCTTTTGCTCAAACGTGCCCTAGACATAATTGAGTGATTTGCACTTGCAACTGGACAGCAGCCGTAGATTGGGAGACCAGTGATCATATTGACACGTGTACTTATCTTTATCGGGCAACCACGTTTCGCCGCCTAACAAATGTAATCGCACAGCATGGGACGCGCCTGCATGTATCCGAAGTTTCTGGAAAGTTATCGATGCTTCTATCCGCTGTCTGTTGTCGCCGAGACTTATGTTATCTGATTTCATCACCTGACGCGAATGGTGTAGAACTTTGTGGAAGGCACGCGGGTCCGAACGATTAGTCTGGAACATTCGACGTACGACTGCTCTATAAAAGCCGACCCGCTTGACCCGCAGATCAGATTTTCGACGATCGCCGACTGTGTTCGCCGCTTTCGTTGTGTTAAGTGTAGCCTGTTTTGTGGGCACAGGTTCGCCCAATAAAAGCTAGTTTTGTATTCCACCATACTGCTTCTTTCTTCACCGTCACTACCACGTGACATCTGGTGGAGGTGCTTTTGGTCCATGTACCGGACGCCCCCGACAAGCCGTGATCCAAGCCCGGACCGTAAAGAGAGCACCAACGTAGTCACGGACCATCGAGTAAGCCGTCGTCTACAACAGCTGCCCCCGGAACACGGACTTCTACCTGAGAAGACCAAGAAGATCCTGGCCAAGACAACCCCAATGGCTGCCCCAGCGACCCCCGTTGTCCTGCAACAACCTCGGGACCCACCGACCTTCCATGGAGTAGCAACTGAAGACCCGGAATCCTGGCTGGAGACGTACGAGCGAATCGCGACTTTCAACAACTGGTACTCCGACGACAAGTTGCGGCATGTATACTTCGCCCTAGAAGACGCCGCGAGAACGTGGTTCGAGAACAGGGAGTCGACATTGACAACATGGGACCTGTTCCGTACCGGCTTTCTGCGCACCTTTACAAGCGTCGTGCGCAAGGAAAGGGCCGAAGCTATGCTGGACGCCCGAGTGCAGCTACCAAATGAGAACGTTGCCATCTTTACGGAAGAAATGAGCCGTCTGTTCCGCCACGCCGACCCGGATATGGCCGAGGAAAAGAAAGTACGCCTACTCATGCGTGGTGTGAAGGAAGAACTTTTCGGCGCAATGGTACGAAGCCCACCGACGACCGTAGCAGAGTTCCTTCGCGAGGCCACCGGCATTGAGAAGACACTCGAAATGCGGAACCGGCAATTCAACCGCCGCACAAGCTCTACCCACTACGCAGGAATTCAATCACTGGCCACGGACGATCTGCGCGAGACCATCAGGGCCATTGTGCGCGAAGAACTGCGCAAGGTCTTGCCTTCGTCGCAGCCTCAAGTGGCCTCTATCGCCGACATCGTGAAAGAAGAGGTGCACCGATCCCTTGGAGTTCCTGAGCTGCAACCAGAACCACCGCAGCCGGAAGCAATGACTTACGCCGCCGTCGTCGCCCGCCGTCAAGGCCCCCCTGCGCGACCGCGCCAAGGTCCTGCAACACCGCAATTCCGTCGTCCGCCGCCGCCGCCGCCAGCGCGCCCACCCGTCGCCCAGCGCACCTATGCGAGGAAGACGGACATTTGGCGAGCCCCCGACCACCGCCCGCTCCGCTATCACTGCGGAGAAGCCGGCCATGTGTACCGCCGATGCCCATACCGCGACATGGGACTGAGAGGGTTCGCCGTCAACGCGCCGCGTCCACAGCTTGGGGAGCGCCCACGTGACATTGCCGATTACCTAGCCGGCACTCAGTGGAACTCTCGACGACCGTCCCGTTCGCCGTCACCAGGCCGCTACCTGTCGCCGCAGCGCCGTCCATACACTGGCCCAGCCCGGGGCCGCTCTGCGAGCCCATACCCGGAAAACTAAAAGCAGCAACCGATGGAGGTGCGGTTGCTGTTCGTCGAACTGACGAAGATCCTCCGCCGCCGACGAAGACGACGAAGAGACCACCTCGACGACATAATAACGACCCGCCGCCGTCCCGACGCAGTCAGGAAGCCAAGACTACACCGACGAAAGACGACTTGACGACGCGACGTTCCAGCTTGAGTTCAACACGACGCAGCCGCGATCCGACGCCAAGACCTAACTGCAACGCCAGACAAAGAACCACCGACCTCGACGTGCTTCTCGACGGCCACGCAGTTACCGCCTTAGTGGACACAGGCGCTGATTACTCCGTCATGAGTGGACCCATCGCCGCCCAGTTGAAGAAAGTTAAGACCGCATGGGAAGGCCCTCAGATTCGCACCGCTGGAGGACACCTCATCACGCCGACTGGGATCTGCACGGCAAGAATAACCATTCATGACCGGACTTACCCTGCCACCTTCGTTATCCTCCAACAGTGTTCACGAGACGTCATTCTCGGTATGGACTTCCTGGACCAACACGGCGCAATCATCAACCTGAAGTCGAAGTCAGTAACGCTGTCGGAAGATAAAGCAATGCCGCCGGAGAGCCCTCGTAGTCACCACGCCTTGAGTGTGCTCGAACATCAAGTGAGCATCCCGCCTCGCTCCAGCATTTTTATTTCGGTCGGCACCGAAACACCCGCTGACGTAGAAGGCGTCATCAAAGGCGACCAACGTCTACTGCTAGACCGTGAAATTTGCGTCGCAAGAGGGATCGCTCGACTGCACGGAGGAAACACGAAAGTGTTGCTAACAAACTTCAGCCAGGAGTTCAAGCACATCAACAAGGGCACGACGATCGCATACATCGAGGAAATTCTGGAAAACAGCAATGCGTTTGTCCTCTCGGATTCTGCCGCATCTACCCCGACGACCGTAGTTCCCGAGCCAGACTTCGACATAAATCCAAGTCTCCCCACGATTAAGCAACAACAGCTCCGAAGTCTACTTCGACGATACAAAGAGTGCTTTTCGACGTCATCAAGGATTCGACGAACCCCAGTCGCAAAGCATCGCATAATAACTGAAGAGGGCGCTCGACCTCTCCGCCAGAGCCCATACCGAGTTTCGACGCGAGAACGTGAAGCTATAAGAGAACAAGTCGACGAAATGCTACGCGACGACATCATCCAGCCGTCCAAAAGCCCGTGGGCATCTCCTGTATTCTTGGTGAAAAAAAAGGACTGAACCCTGCGTTTCTGCGTCGATTATCGTCGTCTGAACAAGATCACAAAGAAGGACGTATAGCCCCTCCCACTGATAGACGACGCACTGGATCGGCTCTGCAACGCTAAATACTTCTCGTCAATGGACCTCAAGTCTGGCTATTGGCAAATAGAAGTCGACGAAAGAGATCGCGAAAAGATGGCCTTCATCACCCCAGACGGCCTCTACGAGTTCAAGGTTATGCCATTCGGACTCTGCTCGGCGCCTGCAACGTTCCAGCACGTGATGGACACGGTTTTAGCAGCATTGAAGTGGCAGACCTGTCTCGTTTACTTGGATGACGTCGTCGTCTTCGCCGGAAATTTCGACGATCACCTGAGGCAGCTTGCGACAGTACTAGAGGCCATCAAGTCATCAGGGCTCACTCTGAAGCCGGAAAAGTGTCGCTTCGCTTATGATGAGCTTCTATTCCTAGGTCAAGTCATCAGCAAATCAGGAGTACGCCCCGACCCACAGAAGATAGCTGCCATCGCTAAGTTCCCGCAGCCAACCGACAAGAAGGCAGTGCGCAGATTCCTTGGCATGTGTGCCTACTATAGGCGCTTTGTCAACGACTTTTCACGCATCGCGGAGCCACTAACACATCTAACCAAATGTGATGTCGAGTTCAAGTGGGAAACGCCGCAGGCCAAGGCATTTCAAGAACTCAAACGACGCATGCAGTCACCGCCGGTACTCGCACACTTCGACGAGGACGCCGATACCGAAATCCACACTGACGCCAGTAGCCTAGGCCTCGGTGCCGTCCTAGCCCAGAGGAAAGAAGGACTTGAACGGGTCATATCGTATGCTAGCCGGTCGCTGTCAAAAGCGGAAAGCAATTATTCTACGACTGAAAAGGAATGCCTCGCCATCATTTGGGCTACAGCTAAATTCCGCCCTTACCTCTATGGCAGGCCATTCAAAGTCGTCAGCGACCACCACGCGTTGTGTTGGCTAGCTAACTTAAAGGACCCTTCAGGACGGCTGGCGCGGTGGAGCCTCAGACTACAAGAATATGACGTCACGGTAATATACAAGTCCGGAAGAAAACACTCCGACGCCGACTGCTTATCACGCGCCCCCATCGATCCCCCGTCGCAAGACGACGAGGACGACGACGCCTTCCTAGGGATAATAAGCGCAGAAGACTTCACTAAACAGCAACGAGCAGACCCGGAGCTAAAAGGCCTCGTCGAGTATTGGGAAGGGAACACCGACGTTGTTCCTAGGGCATTTAAGCGCGGGTTGTCTTCGTTCACGCTACAAAACAACCTGCTCGTGAAGAAGAACTCATCAGTCCACGCCAGCTACCTTCTTGTTGTACCGTCAGCGCTGCGTCCAGAAATACTGCACGCCCTACACGACGATCCAACCGCTGGGCACCTCGGGTTCTCCCGGACGCTGTCGAGAATACAGGAAAGGTATTACTGGCCGCGTCTGACCGCCGACGTCGCCCGTTACGTCAAGACATGCCGAGACTGTCAACGACGCAAGACACCACCGACAAGGCCAGCAGGATTACTACAGCCGATCGAACCTCCTCGCCGACCATTCCAGCAGATTGGGATGGATTTGTTGGGGTCGTTTCCGATGTCAACATCCGGGAATAAGTGGATCGTCGTGGCGACGGACTATCTCACCCGCTTTGCTGAAACTAAAGCTCTACCAAAAGGCAGCGCAGCCGAAGTGGCGAAATTTTTCGTCGAGAACATCCTGCTGCGACATGGTGCTCCAGAAGTCCTCATCACCGACAGAGGAATGGCTTTTACAGCAGAGCTCACCCAGGCCATTCTGCAATACAACCAGACAAGCCACAGGAGGACAACTGCCTACCATCCGCAGACGAATGGTCTCACGGAGCGCCTGAACAAGACCCTCGCCTACATGCTAGCAATGTACGTCGACGTCGAGCACAAGACGTGGGACGCGGTCCCGCCGTATGTAACCTTCGCTTACAACACGGCGGTGCAAAAAACAACACAGATCACGCCGTTTACGCTGGTTTACGGCAGGAAGCCGACGACGACGCTCGACGCCATGCTGCCCCACGTCACTGACGAAGAGAATGTTGACGTCGCTAGCTATCTCCAGCGCGCCGAAGAAGCCCGACAGCTCGCCCGCCTGCGGATTAAGAACCAACAGAGTACCGACAGCCGACACTACAACCTCCGACGACGCTTCGTCGAGTACCAGCCCGGCGACCGTGTTTGGGTTTGGACACCGACACGCCGACGAGGACTGAGTGATAACATATTGCGCCGCTATTTCGGACCCTACAAGGTCATTCGACGTATTGGCGCACTGGACTATGAGGTCGTGCCAGACGGAATTTCGCATTCACAGCGGCGCCGCGCACGATCTGAAGTGGTCCACGTGGTGCGTCTGAAACCCTTTTACGGACGCTGACAAACTTCCTTATTTTTGTTGTTTTCTTTGCTACGGGTGTTTTCCTTTATTACTTTCGTTTGTATGCAGCATCGGGTCGATGCTCTTTAAGAGGGGGGTATTGACACGTGTACTTATCTTTATCGGGCGACCACGTTTCGCCACCTAACAAATGTAATCGCACAGCGCGGGACGCGCCTGCGTGTGTCCGAAGTTTCTGGAAAGTTATCGATGCTTCTATCCGCTGTCTGTTGTCGCCGAACCTTATGTTATCTGATTTCATCGCCTGACGCGAATGGAGTAGAACTTTGTGGAAGGCACGCGGGTCCGAACGATTAGTCTGGAACATTCGACGACTGTTCTTTAAAAGCCGACGCGCTTGACCCGCTGATCAGATTTTCGACGATCGCCGACAGTGTTCGCCGCTATCGTTGTGCTGTAAGCGTAGCCTGTTTTTGTGGGCACAGGTTCGCCCAATAAAAGTTAGTTTTGTTCTTCACAGTATTGCTACTGTGTTCTTGAACGTCACCACCAAGTGACACTATATTGACTATCGCGTTGTCACTTTTGATGGCTGTAGAAACCTCAGCAAGTGTAGAACTTATAGCATCCTCAAAGCGAGCAATGGTCGTTCGTTTTACCAGGTGTTGGCACTTGCCACTAAAGTTATTAACTAAAAGCTCAGTCATCCTGCGATTCAGTTTAATAATGTCGCAGGCGACGCAGACGTGCCGTGCCAAGAGCACCAACAGGTTTCCTTCAGCGATGCCACTACTGTTATGGTCACATTCGCTTTCAACAGTTATGAACATACAAGTTCGCGGCAGGAGTGCCACAGTGTCATCACCTCTTCACAAACCATATCACTTAGAGCAGTCACATGGGGTGGAGGAGACACTGCATTAACTTTTTGCAGCTTCTCACGTACAATACTGCGCACAAGTTACCCGAGGGTTGTCAAATCAGGGGCTGCCATGGATGACGAAAGAGATCTAAAGTTGCTTGGGCACTGATACTGCGATGAACGCTGCCGCAGATGTTGAATAAAGCTGAATTGAATTGAATCAACAACATGCAGTGCTCTCTTGCACCATCTTACTATCTTGCAGTACAGGGGCGTAGTTGACGGAAAACATTATATTAAGCTCTTGAAGATCAATAACAGCTCTGTGCTCACGAAGAAAATCCATCCCAAGGATGACTCTCTGGGAGCACTAGTACAACACCATGAAAGGGGCAACGTACACTGACAAACTTGGAGCCTGGCTGTGCACCTCCCAATCGGCGTCAAGAGATGACCGCCAGCTGTTTGGAGGCTTAGTCTGTGCCGTCGCATCGTGACTTTTCTCAGTTCAGCACCTAGTTCGGCACTCATAACAGAATAGGTGCCAGCATCGACGAAGGCAGTGACCGGTTGTGTGTGAACATGAATGGGGATGTCAGTGGAAGCACCTTTGTCGACGGCATGCAGTTGTGAAAGGGAATCATAATCGGTAGGCCGGCATATCAGGGGAAGCAGGCATTTTATAGATCAGTCAAGAGCAGCCCCACCCCTGGAAGTGGTTGTTCCTAGTTTCCCAAGCAGGAGCTTGCAGACCTAGTGGATCTACTCCCAAGGCCATGAGCGAACGCTGAGTGTTACCCAGGTGATGCAGAGCGTCGAGAAGATGGAGAGCAGGACTGACACCCTGGATGAATCGGGGGCTAGTGGCTCACCCAGCACTCAGCAATAGCTTGGGGACACTCACCATTCCAGGGTCAATGTTCCTCTCGGTCAAACCCAGGAGTGCCCATTTCTCGGTATGTGCACTCTCGGTATGTGACCTGTTGCACCACCATGGTAGCAGAGTGGCCGATGGTCAGCAGCAAGCCACGCTGGATTTTCATACATTTAGACTTGGGGCGGCGGAAGGCAGAGAACTTGGGAAGTATAGTGCTGTCTGATGCATGGTTGGACGGGACGGATAGCCGACGACCGACAGGAGCTCTCAGGGCTTTGGCGTGTATCAGGAGAGGGACCACGGCTGGCAGCACAACCATCTTTGTAGCATCTGCATGACCTCTTGGCAAACCGTATCACTTAGAGCAGTCACGTGGGGTGGAGGAGACACTGCATTAATTTTTGCAGCTCCTCACATACAATACTGTGCACAAGTTACCTGAGGGTTGCAAATCAGAGGTTGACAAGAGATATCTAAATTTGCTTGGGCACTGGTACTGCAACGACCACTGCCATAGTACACATTCCATTGTTGTTGCTTCATTGAGGAACTCGGCTATGGTACCCAGTGGGTTGCGCACTAGGCCTGTGAAGAACTGTTCCTTCACACCCCACGTCAACAAGCATACTTTCTTTTCTTCTGCCATTCCGGGATCAACTCGCTGGAACAGCTGTGACATGTCCTCAACGACCATGGCAGCACTCTCATTTCGTCTCCGATTCCTAGAATTGAGGGCACGTGCTTGCTCATCCCGGTCTGAACTTCCGCAAGTATTTTGTAGCTGGCTACAAAATTCCTGCCAGGTCACCTAGGACCAAGCTTGGTGACCTGGTCACCAAGCTTCATGGTTTTCAAAACCAGGTGCACACCGAGCCGTCACGGGTGAAGTAGACATACTGGAGCTTCCGGTGGTCATCCCATTTGTTGACACTGGTAACTCTATTGCAGTGGTTCAGCCAGTCGTCAACATAGTCGAAAGCATCACCGTGAAACGACCTTGGAGTCTGTGGTGTGTTGAAAATCCCCGGAGCAATCGGAGTTGGTGGCCTCTCCAGTCTGGCTGGCCGTTGAATTGGCGGTCATCTTTCTCAACTGGACTGAGAGAGGGTCCACTTCTGGTGGCAGCCCTAGTTGTCACCGGCTGCACTGCAGGGCAGCGTCAAAGGTGTCCCAATCAATGGTGAGAGCTTCCTGTTGGTTGCAGTGAATGGAACAGAGTACCCCACAGTTCCACCAGTCACATTACGATATATGGCAAGAACTTTAACATAAAGGAATCGCCGACATTCAGCCCAACACCTTCACTGAATGTGTGTCTTTGTCGTCGTCGAACCCAGCTCACTTAGTCGTCCTCAGTTTCCGCAGAAGTGGCAAACCCACGAAACAGCCAACTGTTATGCACATGGCAATATTGTCACGTGGTAGCGACGGTGAAGAATGACACAGTGTCAGAAGTGCGACTTACAAATTTAACTAGTTGTTGGGTGAACCTGTGCTCAGCAAAACAAGTAACACTCCAGCACAGTGAGAGAGGCGAGCAAAGTCAACGATTAACAAAAACTTTTACAGTGGGTCAAGCGTGTCAGCTTTTATAAATAAGTTGTCAAAGGTTCCAGTGTAATCACTGGTGCCCGCGTGTCTTCCAGCAAGTACTACACAATTTGTGTCATGCATACAATCAGATTACACAAGGTTTGGTGACAGACAGATAACAGATAGAATCATCAATAACATTCGAGAACCTTCAGATAAATACAGGCGCGTCCTGCGCTGAGTGTTTAACATTAAGTGGTCACCTAAGAAAGATAAACAACTACACGTGTGTCATCCCAATGCTGCAAACAAACGCAATAGCAAAAAACAAGAGTACCTGCAGTAAAGAAAACAACAACAAAGAAACAATGTCCCAAAGTTTGTCAGCGGGTGTAGAAGGGCTACAGCTACAGAACACGTATTCGGCTTTAACTCAGGAAGAGGACGTTAATGTTGAAGCAATGAACGACAATCTTGTGGGCATCATTAAGGAGTGTGCATGGAAGTCGGTGGTAACTCCGTTAGGCAGGATACCAGTAAACTATCGCAGGAGACAAAAGATCTGATCAAGAAACGCCAGTGTATGAAAGCCTCTAACCCTACAGCTAGAATAGAACTGGCAGAACTTTCAAAGTTAATCAATAAGCGTAAGACAGCTGACATAAGGAAGTATAATATGGATGGAATTGAACATGCTCTCAGGAATGGAGGCAGCCTAAAAGCAGTGAAGAAGAAACTAGGAATTGGCAAGAATCAGATGTATGCGTTAAGAGACAAAGCCAGCAATATCATTACTAATATGGATGAGATAGTTCAAGTGGCTGAGGAGTTCTATAGAGATTTATACAGTACCAGTGGCACCCACGACGATCATGGAGGAGAAAATAGTCTAGAGGAATTCGAAATCCCACAGGTAACGCCGGAAGAAGTAAAGAAAGCCTTGGGAGATATGCAAAGGGGGAAGGCAGCTGGGGAGGATCAGGTAACAGCAGATTTGTTGAAGGATGGTGGACAGATTGTTCTAGAGAAACTGGCCACCCTGTATACGCAATGCCTCATGACCTCGAGCGTACCGGAATCTTGGAAGAACGCTAACATGATCGTAATCCATAAGAAAGGGGGCGCCAAAGACTTGAAAAATTATACACCAATCAGCTTACTGTCAGTTGCCTACAAACTATTTACTCAGGTAATCGCAAATAGAATCAGGAACACCTTAGACTTCTGTCAAGCAAAGGACCAGGCAGGATTCCGTAAAGGCTACTCAACAATAGACCATATTCACACTATCAATCAGGTGATAGAGAAATGTGCAGAATATAACCAACCCTTATATATTGACGCGTGTACTTATCTTTATCGGGCGACCACATTTCGCCGCCTAACAAATGTAATCGCACAGCGCTGGATGCGCCTGCATCTATCCGAATTTTCTGGAAAGTTATCGATGCTTCCATCCGGCTGTCTGTTGTCGCCGAACCTTGTGTTATCTGATTTCATCGCGTGACGCGAATGGTGTAGAACTTTGTGGAAGGCACGCGGCTCCGAAGGATTAGTCTGGAACATTCGATGACTGTTGTATAAAAGCCGACGCGCTTGACCCGCTGATCAGATTTCCGACGATCGCCGACCCTGTTCGCTGCTATCGTTGTGCTATAAGTGTAGCCTGTTTTTGTGGGCACAGGTTCGCCCAATAAAAGTTAGTTTTTTGCCTTTCACAGTATCGCTACTGTGTTCTTAACGTCACCACCACGTGACATCTGGTGGAGGTGCTTTTCTTTCATGTACCGGACGCCCCCGACAAACCGTGATCCAAGCCCGGACCGCAAAGACAGCACCAACGTAGTCCCGGACCATCGAGCAAGCCGCCGTCTTCAACAACTGCCCCCGGAGCACGGACTTTTGCCTGAAACCAGGAAGATCACCACCAAGTCCACCCCAATGGCAGCCCCAGCATCTCCCATCGTGCTGCAGCAGCCCAGGGAGCCTCCGACGTTCCGCGGTTCAACGTTCGAGGACCCGGAAAGCTGGCTTGAGAGATACGAGAGGGTCGCTGCTTTTAACAAGTGGAACAGCGACGACAAACTGCGACATGTCTTCTTCGCATTGGAAGACGCTGCCAGGACGTGGTTCGAGAACCGAGAAGTCACCTTGACGACTTGGGAGCTATTCCGAAGCGGCTTCCTGCAGACATTCGCAAGCGTCGTACGCCGAGAACGAGCCCAAGCGCTATTAGAAACCCGGGTGCAACTACCAAATGAGACCACCGCGATTTTTACAGAAGAAATGAGCCGCCTATTCCGCCACGCCGACCCGGAAATGTCCGAGGAAAAGAAAGTCCGCCCACTCATGCGAGGTGTAAAGGAGGAACTTTGTGCCGGGATGGTACGAAGCCCACCGAAGACCGTCGACGAGTTTCTTCGCGAGGCCACCAGCATCGAGAAGACACTCGAGATGCGAAACCGGCAATTCGACCGCCGCACGAACTCGACAAACTACGCCGGAGTTCAGTCACTGGCCACCGACGACCTACGCGAGACTATCCGAGCTGTCGTGAGGGAGGAGCTACAAAAGCTGTTCCCACCATCACAGCCTCAAGTGGCTACGATTGCCGACGCCGTGCGTGAGGAACTCCAACAACAACTTGGAGTAGCCCCTGAATCGCCGCAGCCTGAGCCGCAAGCGATCACCTACGCCGCCGTCGCACGCCGTCAAGGTCCCCCTCCACGACCACGCCAGGGCCCTGTCACGCTGCAATTCCGTCGTCCGCCGCCGCCGCCGCCAGCACGACCACCCGTCGCCCAGCGCACCTACGCGAGGAAGACGGACATTTGGCGCGCTCCTGACCACCGCCCGCTCTGCTACCACTGCGGCGAAGCCGGCCATGTGTACCGCCGATGCCCATACCGGGAGATGGGACTGCGAGGTTTCGCCGTCAATGCTCCGCGCCCGCAGCGAGGTGAACGCCCTCGCGATATCGCCGACTACCTCGCCGCTACTCAGTGGAGCTCTCGACGACCGTCGCGTTCGCCATCACCAGGCCGCTACCTGTCGCCGCAGCGCCGACCATACACTGGCCCAGCCCGGGGCCGGTCAGCGAGCCCATATCCGGAAAACTAAAAGCAGCAACCGATGGAGGTGCAGTTGCTGTTCGTCGAACTGACGAAGATCCTCCGCCGCCGACGAAGACGCCGAAGAAACCATCTCGACGACATAATAAAGACACGCCACCGTCCCGAGGAAGTCAGGAAGCCAAGACTACACCGACGAAAGACGACTTGACGACGCGACGTACCAGCTTCAGTTAAACACGACGCAGCCGTGATCCGACGCCAAGACCCAACTGCAACGCAAGACAAAGAACCACCGACCTCGACGTGCTTCTAGACGGCCACGCAGTCACCGCCTTAGTCGACACAGGCGCCGATTACTCAGTCGTGAGTGGACACATCGCCGTCCAGTTGAAGAAGGTTAAGACTGCGTGGGAAGGCCCTCAAATTCGGACCGCTGGAGGACACCTGATTACGCCGACAGGAATGTGCACGGCAAGAATTACCATTCACAACCGGACTTACCCTGTCACCTTCGTTATCCTCCAACAGTGTTCACTAGACGTCATTCTCGGCATGGACTTCCTCAACCAACACGGCGCAGTCATCGACCTGAAGTCGAAGTCAATAACGCTGTCGGAAGATCATGCGATACCGCCAAAGAGCCCTCGTAGTCACCACGCCTTGAGTGTGCTCGAACATCAAGTGAGCATCCCGCCTCGCTCCAGCATTTTTATTTCGGTCGGCACCGAAACACCCGCTGACGTAGAAGGCGTCATCGAAGGCGACCAACGTCTACTGCTAGACCGTGAAATTTGCGTCGCAAGAGGGATCGCTCGACTGCACGGAGGAAACACGAAAGTGTTGCTAACAAACTTCAGCCAGGAGTTCAAGCACATCAACAAGGGCACGACGATCGCATACATCGAGGAAATTCTGGAAAACAGCAATGCGTTTGTCCTCTCGGATTCTGCCGCATCTACCCCGACGACCGTAGTTCCCGAGCCAGACTTCGACATAAATAAACGTTTACTCTCTCTCTCTCTTACACCCCTTGGCGGGTCGACGGGAACGCTGTCGCGTTCCACTCTTGAAGGCGAAGCAGAGTAACGCATGAGTTGTTTCTTCGTCTAGCCGAAACAAATATAGCCAAGCAACAGCAGTTCACCAGGCTAAACAGTGGTTCAACAACTAAAATAAAGGCTAGTATGCTTCGCATCCTGGGCTTAACCTTAGCTAAGCCACAGCCACTTTTTTTTCTTAGAATCGAAGTAGACAAGTAGCTTTTTCTTCCGTCTTATAATCTAATGAAATGATCTTTTTAATACGAGTAGTTGAGTACTAGTGACATAAATTATGATGAGGAGTGCTTTCGTCATCAGGCTAGTACCGGAATGTCGCTGGGGGGTCTGAAATCGTGTCGTGCACTTACCCCAATTTCTCGGTTACTAAAGCTCGGTTCGCGATTATATTGACGCCTTAGACGTTCTAGAGCATTGATTTATCACTTTAACTTGACTTTCTGGTAACCATTAGTGTCCCTTTAAGCAAAGGCGGACACGGCGACGTCACATCGCGGTTCGCTGAACTGCGCTGCCGATGCGCTAGGCCACTTCGACATTTAAATTGTCACCACTGCCGGGTTCTCAAGGAAGCATGGGTCACACAACGAAGATTCTGTACTGCCAGAGCTCACTGAGGCCAAAGCCGCACTACCACTACTCACGACTTTCCGCGAAGTAACACAGAACCTACAACCAACACACAAGCAACGCAAGCACAATCACATGAGCAATGTTAAACAACGCGCGGTTGGCGCAGTCCAGAGACCGATCAAGTCGAGTACGAACACGCCACGGCGTCGCTCGGCGCCACCATCGTGCCTTTTCAAAAATCCCTAAACGATCTTGTCCCTAGGCACCTAGGTCACGCGAGGGATTTTTGTACGACATTTAGACGCACGCATTCGCGGCATTATAGTATATATGGCGTGCGTCTAAATGTCGTACAAAAATCCCTCGCGTGACCTAGGTGCCTAGGGACTCTTGGGGACTCTTGAAAAGGCGCGATGGTGGCACGAAGTGATGCCGTGGCGCCATGTGGGGTTTTGAATCTCCGGCCCATGCCGACCGCTGGTCGTATGATGTCTCCGCAGTGGGTTCAGTATTTGTTGGCGAAAAGTCGTGCAGTAGTAGTGGTGTGGCATGTCAGCTTTTGGTCTCGGTGAACTCTGGTGGTGTGAGACCCCTATTTGTGAAGAATGCAGTGGTGCTGACGATTGAAATATTCAAGTGGCGTAGCGCCTCGGCAATGCAATTTTCGAACCGGAGCTGTGCAGCAGCGTCGCCGTGTTCGCCCTTTTCGGCAGCGTGATCACTTCGCACATGCACCTTTACTTGACGCGCGTTGCTCGCGTTGCTGACGCGCGGTGCCAAACGATGCTCTCGGACGGCTAAGTATTAGACGGTTTTAGTTACACGTACGTAGAGGCTTTGCGTACGTAGAGCTTCTACATGTCAGTAGTGCGCATGCGTACAACGTAGCGGGCGCGCGCGCGTCTCACGGACGTACGTGAGATTCAATTCTTTGCGTGCGTTTCTTACGCACGTAGACAGCTTCGCGCGGGAGTTCCCCGAGATCACGAACAAGCGATAGCGGGCCGCGCGCGCGCAGACGGCTTGCATCGAAACGCGGCGACAGGATTGAATTGGCTACCGCCGTGTTCACATTTCCCGATAGATGTAGCTACGGGGTCCCTCTTGGCGTGCGTAGCGTACGTGTAGCTAAAAGCGTTTCAGATGGCGTGCACGTAAGGCACGTAGGCTTTTCACGTTTGCTTACGTGAAGCCTCTACGTACGTGTAACTAAAACTGTCTAGTGTACGTGTTTCTCGCCACGACTTACGTTACGTAAGTAATATAATGCTTAAGGTGGTGTTTGCTCATAACTGTTCATGCGTCCTTGAAATGGGGCAGCGCCTGTTTTTAATCGTGTTCAGCACTAGTGCGCTTTCCGTGACTTTAGGTGCTTCACTTATATCGTAGGCTTTACGACAATTATCGCGTAGTGCTGTGAACTTAACGGAAATTTGGTGACATCACATGGTCTGCCGAAATCGCACGATATGCAGAGATGTTTAATATTATTGGTACTAAGGGCGCGATAAGCACAGTGAGGTGGAGCTTAATACTGCGCCCTGTGATGTTCAGCTGCATCTGTGCCCGTTTTTCGCCCTCTTAATTTTAGCAACGGAACGCAGGGTTCTGTGCAAAGTTGGGACGAATGAATGTGTATATACGTCTGCAATAACTTCACCGCAACACATTTGTTACCTTCAATATACTGCCCCGTCCGCTTTACTATAATCTCAGGTGCTCTCGAACTCTCTATTTGCCGCTATTTTTATTTTCACATGCTAAATGGTCCGATCGCAATACATATATGTAGTGAGGTGAAGCTTATTAAAGTTGCCAAATGCTTTGACAGTGTCAGACCTTCAGGAGAGCACGTTGTTGGGCGAGTCGGTCGTACATACTTAAGGAAGGGAACTGCGCTAAAAAAGACACGGGCGAGTAGTGACATGGACGGGCGCAAACTCGCGACTGATTTTATTCAGAAAGAACATAAATATATATACCTAGATTCTTATTCAATCATTGCCTAAGCGCACATGCCAAGAACGTTTTCTCTTTCTTATACAAATTGATACTAGAATCGCTTACGCATTCATCACCTGACTTATCAATGTAAAAAGCCTCTGCGAGTTCACGTGCTACCTGGTTACGACTGCGCCTTAAGATTTTGGTTCTAGCCAGCAAAGGCTGGCATGCTTTATCAGGCGTAGCCAAAGGGCATGCGCCGCAATGTAAGGCCAAATTTGACCCTTTTTCGTTAACCATAGAAAGCTTATGTTCCCTTAGTCGTTCATTTATACAACGGCCCGTCTGGCCAATGTAAACTTTTCCACATGTCAGGGGAATTTCATACACAGCCCCGACCGAACACCTGACAAACTGGGTGGCGTCACATTTCGTGCAGTCTCGCACGCATTCCTCGCCGGAGACAATCCGAGGGCACAAAGAGGCCAACTTGCGCGGGGCAGAAAATACCACCGGCACACCGTAGCGATTGGCTACATTCTTTATTAGGTTGTGGGAGACCGTATGAATATAGGGGAGAACCGCCGGTCTGGTCTTCGGTTGACTGCCACCTTCTTGAGGTGTTCTAGGTTTCAAGCTTTGCAGAAGCTTCTCTGCCACAGCAGCCACGACGGAAACGGGAAAACCGGCCTTCTGTAACCTGCCAATCTGATTGTTGAACCTGTCCTTTACCAGGTGAACACATGATTTCTAGAGGGCTGCCTTCAGGCACAGCATAACAATGGCGCGTTTTACCGTCTTAGAATGAGCGGACTCAAAAGGCAACAGGTCTTTCCGGGCTCGTGGTGAGTACATCCAACACGAGTGATCTGGTGTTAAAGTGATGTTAATATCTAAAAACTGCAATCTATCTTGTTCAGGTAATTCGTGCGTGAAGGTTAGACCCCTCCCGTGTCGTTTAAAGACAGATAAGGTCTCTTGCATGGTAACCGTGTGCGTCAATCCGGGTTGCTTCTTAAAAATCACCAAATAATCGTCCACGTATCTAAAAACTCTCAGAACTATCTTGTCGTCCAAATAACACACCAGATCACGATCAATGCTGGCCAGGAAAATGTTAGCCAGTACATTTTTTTAGCGCAGTTCCCTTCCTTAAGTGTCAGACCTACAATTTTAGAATGACATGGCCAATACAACAGCCCACACCTTCAAGTTAACAATTTTATTAAGATTCAAACTAAATCTTACGGCACAGAAAAACAACGTAAACACCTCAAGAGTAGATAAGTAATACCGGAAAGCAGAAGTTTAGTGGCCAAAGGTGTAGTGAAGTGCTCTAAACAATCAACTGACACACCTTAAGTGCTTAAAAATTTCTAGCATATTGATGCAGGTTGGTCAGACTTACTGCAATATGGGTTGCTTTACAATGAAAATAATAGTATTGGGTAAGAGGATGCAAGCGACTCATCTGCTGCTTGGTTATGCAAACCACATGAGTGCCAGAAATATGCAAACAGGGTGCATGTGTACGCAAACACAATGCGCAAACAGCATGTGTAAACAACACATGCTTCTTGCGTCCACTAATCTAAAGCTCTCTAATGTCAGCAGTATAAAGAGAGGCTGTGAAAATAGGGCTTTGGACTTCACAACTCCAAGTTCGTTTCTTCTGTACTCATACAACCTAAACACTACACTGTCATGACAGCATCTGCCTAGCTCATTGCCACATTTTGCGACAAAAGCAGTGATGACTCAGTTAGAGTCGCCTGTCCTAATATTACTCCAAGAATTATTTAAACAGTTCATTTTTAAGCACGCAGCATGTCATGCCCAACTAGAAAATTAACCAAGCAATTGGCTACTAGAAGTGGCTAAAAAATCAGCAGTCTTCTGAAGTCAGCTTGATTTGCAGTTGCTAAAATTGGCTATTTTTGAATTAGGGTGAGGAAGGAACAGCTTGATTAAACATGTGTCTGCATTGTCTGCAAATAGAATTTTATGGTTAAGAAAATGCATGCAAGTGTGCGCAACCTCGCGAAAACAAATAGCAAGGAATTGCGTTAAAGATATATAATCAGTTGCCCTGATCCATGCGCCCTCTTTTTATTGCACTGTAAGGGTTATCACGATCAAACCTGCAGATCGAACACAGTGTTGAAGTGTAAATGCAATGAAGTTTGTTCAAGTTCGTGAGGTTCCAGCAGTAGCAAACCACACGAGCACAGCATCATTTCCTGTAGCTGTTAGCTCTCTGGGTCAAAGATGAAGGCGATGTGTGGTGCTTCTCAAGGAAAAAAATGTTGCTGAGAGGACGAGAGAGGTTTTATAGAAGATAGCAGCTCCGTGCAGTGCTGCTGCAAAGCCTTCATTGTGGGGCAATGGCTAGCAGTTGGGGACAGTGGCATCAAACGCTGGTAGGTCTCGTTCAAGCGCCAGTCACCTGGAGTATTTTGGGTTACCATGTGCAATAGACATGCTTATGGGCTGGAAAATGGATGCACGATTCCTAGTCACAACATGTGCTGAAAGCGGCCCTGAACCACTTTTTATCGAAGTGGAGAAAGACATTTGAAGTGAAGATAGGCTATTTCAGAACCACTTTGCCGCAAAAGTACTTCAATGCGTTCAGCAGAAGCGGAGTTATCGGCAATCAAACATGGCCTCAGCTGTGCTCCCCTCCCTCCTCCAATACCTTGCACTGCGAAGGCTACGGCGGAGACGTCACCGTGGCGCGCACTTCAAGTTTCCGATTTGGTGCCTATGCCGCGCTAAACGTAAGCCAAACGCGGCTGCCCTCAGAGAGCCGCAGTGCGCTTACCCACTGTACTTGTGGCGGCACCTCGCGGCGGTCGCGGCGTAGCTGAGCGCAGCGACCAGTAGCAGCCACGTATTGGAGTGTGCTTTATGGCGAAATAAAGCACAGAGAAAAAAGCGAGGATCATAGGGTTTTCGAAACGAGAGCGTTTGAGAAAAATGTGACTTCGCGCTCCGCTTGCGAGCTCCACGGACCGGGTACGACATCAGAACTTGGCCGAAATGTTCACAACAGCGTATGCTACCCGCGGACTATGTTATTTCACCAAACCCGAGGGGCGGTTCAGGGCCCCTTTAAACTCATGGCAGGCAATCTTGAGCTGGTCTGCAGATCGGCAATGTGATAAAACATGTGTGGAAGGCCCAGTAGTAGCATGTGTATGCGCAGAGAAATACATATCTAAATGCATTTAAGGTTTCATGCCCAGTGTGTCACGGTGGCGCATCGATTCTGGGGGATTAGCCAAGAATGAGCACATAGCCAGTTGCACATACCCTGTGCCGAAGTTGTCTACTACGCCCTAAAATAATCAGCAGCAGGTTGTCTATTTGTGTGCATACCCGTGACCCAAGTTGTCACACATATATATGTCAAGAAAACAACAAATGCCATATGCCTTGGGGAAGTGGCAAAGAAAGTGTTGTTTAAAAAACTGGAAACAATGAAAGAGTATGATGTGAAGGGGAGCTAATGGTGCAAGGTACTGGGTAGACAAGAACATATTCGAACAAATAAAAAATAACAGAGTTGTGATAACTTTTCAATACCTTAAAAACCGACTTTACTCAATTTTTATACAGACAGTAGGTTCTCTTGTACGGAAAACATTTAAGGTAACAGTGATATCTAGCTATCCTGCCTTCTGTAAATGAACTCCATACTATGCCAGCAGATTTCTTAATAGTACCATGCTACCATGGGCTCCGCTGCCCTCGACCATGTTTCCCTCCCCTTGGCAGCCGTCGTTAAATTTAGTGCCAGTTATGCGCTCTTTCCATTGAATATCAGTCCGACTCCACTTCCGTTACTCTCAATCAGTATATTGGCTACTCATTTGCTCTCTAATAAGTATTGTACAGTTCTTGTCTCATAATGTTAAACTGGCGCAGGACAGCGGTAATTGGAGATCGCAGGGAGAGGCCTTCGTCCTGCAGTGGACATGAAATAGGCTGATGATGATAATGAAGGCTAAAACTGCCGTACTCTAATCCACCATGCATTGCCCAGTCCTGTTTATTTTCAAGTTTCTTTGTTATTATTGCGTAGTTCTCTTTTCGAAGATAACAATAAACTGAACTAGGCACTCCAATCCATTCTTATTTGGTGTTATCCTAATGATCCAGGTCCCCTGTGACTACTTGGTCCAGGAAAACATACTTCTGAAACATGTTCAAGAGGCTGTTTACCAACCAAGGTGTCATGACAAAAAAATTCAATAAAGAATTATGGCACCAGAGAAAAATGACCAATTGAAAAAGCGCATGGCTGCTTGGGATGCGCAAGCAGATGGGATTCAACATGTTAGCACTGTGTCCAGCAACATCTACAGACGCTTTGATGTGCTGAGCTTCACAGTTGATGTTACCTGAGGACATTGCTTGACAAGGAGGCACCACTGCTGACAACCGCGACTAGCATTGGACTTCGCATCTGGCCTTGTCGATAGTCGACAGATAAACAGCAGGAGCATGGCATGTTACCAGCGATCACGGCATGTTAAACATCGCAGACTCCTCCGGGTGATTATGGTCAATTTATTTCGACAGCATTCACACTCTAACCACATCCACTGCGGCATGCTCTGTTCATGCCATCATTTATGAAGGTTCATATAATAGTGCTGCTCCTGTAAGCATTTATAACGCAATGTAAAAATAATTACTCTTGCATTTCCACTGTATTCATTGTACTCTCTCATGGCCACTCGATGAAAGCATGCATGAGCATGCCTTCTGTGTCACGCAAAGCTTGGGCAAGGGTGTGAAGCGGAAGGTGACATTTGCTGCCACTAGTTTGGTGGGGATGCCCCTTTTCCAAGATAGCTCTGTGGGAAGGCACTGACCAGCATTGTTGAATGGATTCTTTGAGTGCGTTTGATTAGGCATGTGTCATGCTTGTGCTTAGTTTTTATCATCATTATTATTTTGGTGTTGTATAAAAAGTGTTGAGGCCTTCATAGGAATGTGTTATATAATGGTGCTATGCCATACAGCTGCTGTGTGGCAAAAGTACAACAAAAGGGTCATTTGTCTAGTGCCACCACTTTCCATGTGACTTAATTAGAACAGCACAGTGCAGCACAGTTAAAAAATAATTTCTCAGCATGGTACTACATGTGGCAAAAAACACCGGTAAAAACTGTGAAAAACCTTTAACTTGTTAGCCTCACTTTACCTATAAAGATTACAAAAAGCCAATGAAGCTGATGATAGTGCTCTCAGCTGCTCTTATATATTTACGACCTACCACAGTACCTGTGAAAAAAAATAGCAAACAAAAGTATGCAACATAAGGAAGCTAGTGTCATCGTTTTATGTTGTAACGAAAAGTAAAGAAGCTAAACGCAGACAATTAGAGGAACCTCCGAAAGTAAGGACACCGCATTTGTGTGATGGCAGTGAGCCGCAGGACATTCTTGTGTGCTCTGAAAGCATTCGAAATAATGCTAAACCTAGTGGAAAATAAAAACAGAGCACTGGTCCTACACAATGCTGGGATAAGTGCAAAGAATGAAGCCAAATCCATTTTTCGTTTCCCGCTTGAGCTTTTCCATGTCCTCAAGACCCCAGGGCTGCTCTACACTTCCGATTCTATGCCTTGTTCTATATCCGTTGCGCAGAAAATTTGTGGAGTGATAAAAGTGATCGTGCAGTGAGGTGTGCCCATCAGAATCACTTTATTGCCCCAAGATTTCGGACACACTCCATAAAGAAAGCTACACTAGGTAACTTAGTCGACTGAGTCTGGGGTTTTTGGATACGTAGAATATAGGTATAGTGAAAGTACAATCCACGACCGTCAAACGCGGTTTCCCCCTTCTCCCTCCCTGTCTGCCGATAATGTCGTCATCCGTAAACGGCCAACGCGTCACGTGCTGTAAACTCGTGGAAGTGATCGTTCGAGAATGCTGGTCATGCCTTCGCAGTGTATACCCACGTCCACCATCGCACGCATTTTCTTGCACTTTTCCCCAGGTTTTAGTTTAAGCACAACCTTCTCTCAAACACACGTTCATCAAACCGTCATGCGCGGCGGAGATTTTCCGTGCCGTCTGCTATCGGGGAGGCGCCTTTTATGTTTTGAGTAAAGGCACGGACGTCATTTAGCAAAGGTCCGAGCACCCACAGACATGCCTACAATTAATTGTCAGCGTGTGAAATACGATGTTGCGAGTACTGTTTCTCCGCAGCACATATTATCATGCTGCAAAACGTACTACAGGGAGTAACTGAAAGCACACGAGTTGCTCGTGAATCTGGATTCCTCTTACCTTAATGGAACCATCATGTCTCAGTGATTCCCGGTGCAAGATTTGCGTACAGTCATCAGCGTATGAAAGACTATATGACGAGCGCTGTTTATCCGCGGCACATATTCTCACGTGGCGAAACATACAACGGAGAGTAACTGAAAGCATACGAGTTCCACTTAAATCTGAGCCCCTCTTACCTTAATCGCGCCGCCATGTATGAGCGATTCTCGGTACACTAAGATTGAGCACAGAATCCATTTAAGGGCTTACGGTTGCGTTGTCGCATTTCATTCGTTGACGACTGTACACACAA
This sequence comes from Dermacentor andersoni, assembly GCF_023375885.2. Lineage (NCBI taxonomy): Eukaryota > Metazoa > Arthropoda > Arachnida > Ixodida > Ixodidae > Dermacentor > Dermacentor andersoni. The sequence continues at coordinate 223,453,811 of NC_092817.1, forward strand.
GGACGAACCGCATACCCAACAAGAATCACCGCGCCACGAACATGCCGGACGCCGTTTGCGAGCCGGATGTTTACATCACGTGGTTTACCATTGAGTGCATACAGCAGCGCCTTCTCTCTCGTAATTTGATTGGCTGCGATAAATCGGGCGTTACTTCTTCCAAAGGTAGCAAGTGTATATCTGTATTTCAGGCGCCGCTTGCTCCTTTATTTGCCGAGTGCAGTCACGTGGCCCAAGTCATGCAATGCGAAGAAGCCACCACTAAAGCACTGATACAGATGCTTGCACAGATAAACAAATATGGTGATAACAGCCTGCCGTGCACAGCATCATCACAGCTTGGCAGCTTCTATATGTGGACGGGTGCACACACAAGTGCTCCTGAAATTGTAACCACCATTGGTACGCATTATTTGAGAAAGGCTCTTTCTTTCTCAGTCATGTTTGCTGACTGCTACGTACGTGTTTTGTTAGCCCTTACTGTACTGTTTACAGCAAGGTCTGCTAAGAAAAACTACCACTGGCACATACAAAATTATTCTGTTCATTGTGAAGCAGCAATATACCATTGTCCAATTATTCAAATGCGTTTGTTTTGTAATCAGGTAATCCTCAAGTGGTCCCCGATAAAGTGGGTTGAACATGCACCTGTTACTGATGTCGCACTGGTTCTAGCTCCTCCAAGCATGGGTCATGCTATGGGTCTGTTCGATTCGCCTGCACTACGGTGAACCAGTTCGCGGCGGTTCACAAGAAGTTCAGACATTGCGCAGCTCGATTCCCGAGGTGCAGGCCCAGCGAATCACTCGAAACTAATGCAAAGGTGCAGACGCGGTGCAGACGTTATGCTATGTCAGACTAATTTGCACGGAGTGCGTAAGTTTAAGAGGTCCTGAACTGCAGGGATGGTCAGCTTCTGGGGCGTAAATACACATCAGACGTGCGTAAGCAACATTTAAACAGTGCTCGAGCCTGTGTGTTGCATCGTCAGCTGCGCCACTGCTTCGCACCTGTATGCCTGCACCTAGTCAGCATCGACACTGGAGTGGGTGCAGCAAAATCATGAACCAGCCCTGCACCTTTTGAAACGAACGTCGTGGTTCTGCAGGTGCCGTTGCTGCACCGCTTAAATGAATGGCAAGGCGCAGCACCTCATGAACTGGTTCAAGTGGTGCAGGCGAATTGAACGTACCCTTTCCATTCATATTTGTGGTTCTAATGCAATATGGCAGACCTCTATGCAAGTATGCTACTGCCAGGAGTGTAAAAATACAGTAACTCTAATCCTAGGCCAATTGTGTACACTATATTGGTTTCCATGTGCTTTGCGCACTTTCAATGCAGTGGACGATGCCTAGAGCTGAGTGGAGAACGATGGCTTGCGTGTGATCTGTGCATGGAATATTGCATGAATTTTTCCAATCCATTAGACTTTAGAGAGCACCATGTCAAGGCCAATGGAAGTGAATGGCATACCCTCTGCTGCAAAACGGACTTGTAAATGAACCTCCCGAGCATGAAGACAACATTGTTCTGCACGGAATTCAAGTCAACGGGTCTACATGCAACCCAACTGCATTAGACAAAAGGCATATGAGTGTCCACCACGCCTACAAGAATGACAGAGGCTAGAATAATACGTGTTCTCTATATTGCCATGGCCAGGCAGGCCATGTCAACGGCATTTTCTGGCAGTCGCTACAAGATGATTGCAGCCAAACCTGGCCTACCTAAACTTCCAACACTGTTACCATAACCACTTACAACCGGCAACATACTGCTTTCTATGATTCTCTTGAAGTCGGTGTGTACCAGCAGCCCAGAAAAAGTGTGACTCGATGTGTAATGCATAAGATGCAATTAGAAACAGCCGAATCGCTAGTGGAAGCGCTGGACTCGGAAGGAGCCACGATACTAGCAGCCAAATGACAAAGGCGCTGCCTTGGATGCTTTGAAAGCCAAATGGTACTGCTCATTTTACCGATGCCTAGGCGTCATCGTATTGTGAAGTACTGCAGCTGGCTGACACTTGTGTCACGGTACGAACCCAGCATGTTGCCGTGCTTTAGGTGCCACGGGACTGGTTATAAACAAGACACGTATATATGCGCCCACCTGTTTGCACAAAGTGTGGCACTGAACACGAACCTGAAGACTGCCCCACCATGGCTTCTCATGTGTTTCCACACGGACCCAAGATACCGTGACGAGGCTTGTCGCAAAAAAGAACTGACAAAGTGCACAGAGCAGCGGCCGCGGAGCTGATCACTGCACAGTTGTATTCCAGCTCCCACAAATGTGAATACACCAGCCAAGAGCAAAGTGACTTGCTGCAAGATACAGACAGAACAAGCCGCTCTCACAAGCAGAAGACTTCTGTGACCTTTGCATTAAGAATGAAGGGCTATGTGCAAGCAGTGTCCGGATAATCAAAAGGGAAACCGGGCCACCGCAGTACATTGAGACATCGCACTGAAATGATGACTGAATCTGTCAAATAATTGACAGTGACTTTAGCAGACGTACTATGTCAAATTGAGCAGCTGGACAAGGAGCAAACTTCTCGCCTCCTTGTACTTCAAGATGAGCAGCATGGGAAGAAGTGGACCACAAGCTGCTGGAGAAAGCCATAGGAGGTGGGGAAAGCAGGCAGCACCTGCAGTCAGCCACCCCGAAGCATAGTAGTTCTCATAGTAGGTCTACCTCCTGCAAGTGTGCTTCTTTAGTGCCCCAAAAAGTGAAGCACAGCAGTAAACTGCAACTCAAGAGGCTGCACCAGTCAACAGCTACCGTCCACTGAAGGCTGTGCTCCCTCGATCGAGTCAAGCTCTGCATAAGGAAATTACAAAGCCATATCACTCCCATATGTCCAGCTTGCACAGGTTCTCATTGAAGTAGGCAAATTAGCTAAAACTTCAGGCAACAGCACATTATTCACATTCAATAGCAATACCAGCAGCAATAAGAGATGATGGCAGTGTACATGGACCAGCATGGCAAGCCTCCAAATCCTCATTCAATAATCATAGTCATCTTCGCTTGAGAATCTTTTCCTGTCATTTTGAAAGGCTGCGAAATCCACAACTTCAACAATACTCCATTACTAGCCTCGATCGATCGTTCTACGTGGCTGGTACTCCAGAATGTAAGCAGCTGAAGCAGTAGCTTGAGCTTGAGTAGATTGAAGAAAACAGATGCACAACACCGGACATACAAGTACACAAGGGCTAACTTTAAGCGGCCATAGCGCATCTTGCATGGTGAGGAAAGGCACCAATTGGGCAGGATAAAACAGCCATTTTCGTTTCCAGAGACGCTTCGCACATATAATTGAACATTATTTTATACCGCACCTCATCAGAAAGTTGTGGCGGTGTGCTGCAGGCTAAGGCAGTGAAAGGAAGCCATTTTGGCATTGGTCTACCTCTGTCCCAAAACCAGGCAGCACAGCCGAGTCGACTTCCCTTGGCTTTGGCAGCTTCAAGTTCGCTTGCCCCAGCACAGAATACTCGGTCAAGGTGAGCTCAATGCACATCACTCACATTGGGGATGCAAAGACGTGCCGCCAAAAGGATGCCACCTTGACTAAGCAGACAGCACAGACCTCGAATTAACAAATGATGCCAACTATCCCAACTGCCACAACATGGCCACAATTAGCACATGACCGGGGTAGTTGGAGAAGTATGGGAGAGGCCATTGCCCTGCAGTGGGCGTAGCCAGGCTGATGATGATCATGATGATCCCAACTGCTAGACCCACCATTTAAACGAGAAGGGCAGTCCACTTACCTAGCATCGGCAACTGTGGCCTTCATTCAGCATGTCAGTGTGACTCCGATATTTGATGCAGGGGTGAAAATGTGCCACAATCACAAAATCAGGGTTTCAGGCTGGGACCATTTCCTTGATGCACTTGAGTCTGCAGAATGTGGTGTTGAAGAATCGCTAGCAACACGCATTCTTTACACAGTACAAAGAGCGACATGCGAACTACAGCTTACTGGGGCAACATCCAGCCCTGACAAGCACCTGCTGCAACTTTGGGGTGAGCAAGCCAAACTGCATACTGCATACTTAAATTGTGACTGCACGCCACAAACCCTGATCAATGTTCTGCACAAGACTGAGAAGGCAGGATGTCATGCTAAGAAACTTGCCAGAGACTAGTGGATGGACCACTGCATGTCATTTGAAATGTATAGGTCTCAGTAAGCTGAGACACATTCTCGGCTATAACAAGATGAACCAACTACTGTAATACTATTGAGAACACGCTGCTCGATCTACAGTGCACATCTGACAAATTTGAGGAACAAGCTGCAGAAGCATTCCCCAACCACCTCACAGTGACTGACCGTCACCACTGCAGAGTTGTACGAACCTTAATGACCACTTGCCAAGGAAGGAATGGAAATATTTACGATGGCAGAACCTGTCGTTGCTCTCGAGCATGTCAACACTTAAAGCGCACGGGGAAAAGATGGAGTCATGTTATAGATGTTGAGTAATCGTGCCGAAACGAGAAAGCTAGCACTATTGAGTGTAATTAGCGAAATCTGGAATGTTGGAATTCCCCGCAGAGTGGAAACACTTGGTCATGATGCTACTACCGAAACCATGCAGGAAACCTGTCATCATAACCAACTTTCGATCAGTCTCACTCACATTGACAGAGTGCAAATTCACTGAACGAATGTGCCTCGCAAGGCTGAACCAACATCTGGGAAAGAGAAGACTATTTTCACCTGTGCCAGATTGGTTTCTGGCCTAAGGTTGACAAGTGCGACAATAGCTTCTATCTGCATCAAAGCATCGCCAATACCAGCGGCTTCGGAGAAAAGATATATGGGTTCTTAGTCACAGTTGAACCAAGAATGATGTTCAGCACAGTCTGCAACGAGGCGGTACTGGTGGCCTTTCGTGAAGCCTGCCCAGGCATCAGGGTTGCCAAAGTCTCTTATGCAACGGAACGTTTAAAATATGAAGTCACAGTAACCAGCCAAAGGCTTTTACCAACTGCACAGGTGGAAATGCTGGTAAAACCTGCACAAGCACACTTGATTGCAGGAGTGATTCGCTGATGAGGTAAGAAGGTGACCTAACAGTTGGTGATAGAGCATACCGAATGCAAGTATGTGCAGTATGTGTACATACTGTTAGGCCAAAACAAATGAATTTCTTCTAAACCAATATCAAAAGCTTTTCTTTTTCAGGATGCCACTCATGTGCTTTGGGCAAGTGTGTACAGGGTGACATAAAATGTGAAGTGTAATATTTTTTCTGGGCTAAATTCTTGCTCCTTTGGGATCATAACTGTAGCACCACAGTAGTAGAACACTAGAAGAGCACAGGCATGTAGTGTGCCTGTCTCAACTCTTTTGCTTCTGTCAGTCTTCTTTTTTACTGCAATAGGTGCTATGGGCTCACTCTCATGGTTCTGATGTCTACTGGTGTTGTCACTGGAATTCCCAATTTTCTTGCTAAAATATTGCAAATAAAGTTGTCATTGTGCTGCGAGGACTCGAACTTACGATTAAAAGATTGGGAGTCCAAAATTCTACATTTCAGGCAACCTGCTGAACGTACAGCCATGGTGCATACTGATCCTGGAGAGTGTGATCTAGCCAACAGGTGCCACGACTGGCTAACACCTGCTCAATGTCTGCGTACTGTATATTGAGCTGGCGTCCGCGCCTTCAAGTTCTGACGCATCACCTTCCCACTTGTGAAGGCAGTCCTAAGTTAAATTTTTTTCTTACATGTAATGACAGTGATTGAGTCTGCTTCATTATTCTTCTTCTAGTGCTTGGTTTCTCAGATTTACTGGATGGGGCTGTTGGTATCTTGTTTTCCTCAAGCACAGCGCGATACCTAGCAATGGATAGTCCAAGTATAGATTTGAGAAAACGAAAACGAATTCAGCAGTAGGAAGCTAAAGGGTTGTTTTGGTGGAGACCAGTGGCCAAGTCCGGATATGAAAGAGGAGGAAGGAAAGCAGAGTCTTTGCCCTTCAACACTGGGAGGCAGAACTCCCACAAATAAATACGACTCGTAGTTACTTCACTTCTTTAAAGGAGATTACTTGCATTGGCAAGTGTTCACTTCAACAAACGCTGCATGAAGCAAGCTTCCTGCGCATACTTCACCAGCTACTGCATCATTGTTTCACATTATGAGTGAAACTGCAATTTCCTTTATGCCACAACTTGCCCAATCTTGTGTTTTGCAGTAGAATGTTAGCAGCGCTATTAAGGTACTTAAATACTCGTGAATAGTAGGAGAAAAAGAAATAAAAGTAAGAAAGCAGTGGCTTTTTTGCGTAGACTATGCATACACCTGGTGCTCTTATGGTCATTTTTCCCTGTCTCCTAAATCATTCTAAACAAGAAAAGCTTGTACACAATTATTCTGCAAAGTCATACCACAACTAAACCAGAGGTATTCTTGGTAAGCAAAGTATATTAATTTAGTGACATTTCCTGTGACCCTGCTATTGAGCTTTCTTTCCTTCCTTTCAGCTGTGCAGGTTCATTAGAAGTGACGAGGCTGTTTGACAATTTTAATCATTGAAAGACTTCGTGAAACCTTTTTGGGGGTGTTTTTTCTTGGTTTCAGACTCTGCACATTGCATTTTAAGGCATGTTTTCTGTGTTTTCTTTTGCTTTTTTTATGGATAGGGCATGTTAACATTTTTTACACTATGTCAAGTATGTGGTGCCATAGAGTGTTCTTAGATGGAGTCTTGCCCATTCGTTCTTTCAATATGATGTCGGCTTTTTGTGTCCAAGCCCGTTTTACATCTGAGTGTGAATGTAGCATTTTGCTAAGTTTCACCCAAGCTTGAAAGATCGCTACCCACTTCTGGTGGCATGAAACATGTGAATTTCTTTTTTTTTTTCAATAAAAGGAAGCCTGTCGCTTATCCTGTGCACTGGTTGTCTTTGTGAATTACAATTTGTTGCCTATGTTTGCTCTGGTGTCGCATTTCAGATTAGAAATGGCTATCATAGTTGACATCCTTTAACCATATGGCACACAATGTGGATTATATGTACTTGCAATATATGGCCACCGTAAATATAATAAATAGAAGTTAATAATTCAAGAATAGTGCCTACGCATGGTGGTGTAGCCATGAATTGTGGCTATAAGGTACGAGCAGTGCAGGTAGCACTGCTTGTGCAGAATATAGTTCAACTCTGAAATTATGGGGTTTTACGTGCCAAAACCACTTTCTGAATATGAGGCACGCCGTAGTGGAGGACTACAGAAATTTCGACCACCTGGGGTTCTTCAACGTGCACCTAAATCTAAGTACACGGGTGTTTTCGCAGTTCAACTCTACTACTTCCGAACATCTTTGTTTTTACCTGCATTTGTATAGCTCCAGTTCTTGTGAACAACACGCATCCGGTATAAGAGTGGTTTGCTCCTGCAGTTGGGGCCAATGAATTGCCAAATTCCTACTCGTTTTTGTTATTAGTATATTAGTAAAGGCAGTGGCTTTTATGGTAGCCTGTTGCCCAGTGTAGAAGCCGCTGCGGGGTGTCAGGATCTCGTACACATCTTCAGATTTGCAGGGGACACAGCATCTGGCACATAGTTTGTCACAGGCGATGTCTTTGGGGAAAGGTGAGTTTACTCTCTTGCAAAGGGAGAACCAAGCTTGTTGGATATGAAGTAAACTGCCTCTACACTCCGTGGCCTTCTTCATTTTGTGACATATGTGGCTATAGCGATCCTTGCTTTATGGGCTTCTTGTTCGGCAGCAGTCTTTTGCTTTTGAAACACTCAGAATAGCTTTCAGCAAGCTGGACAGGAATAACGCTGAAAAACCGCCAGATGTTAATTGTCGCACTTATCATGCGAAGCTTCATACAGTATGATGAGGGCGTAAATAAGTGAGGGTGTTCCTCAAGGCCTTGTAGCACATGTCATGAGTTTGGAGCAACATGATGTACAGCACTTTTTTGATCGCATGCTATAGGTTCAGCAGGTGTGGCCATGGTTGAAGTGATGTGCAAGGTCAAGAAAACATATCTATGAGCAGCACCCTGGTATAGGAGACGCTGGGAAAACTAAGTGGAAAGCCTGTTGAACATCTGGTTTACCAAGTTGCTGGGTTCATCAGGCGAAGTGCGATAAAGAGAAGGAAGTCATCAACACATCAGAAATTTTTTACATATAGACACTGTGCTAATGTTTTCAGACAGGTCTCTGCCATAACAGGCCAACAAGTCCTAGTGCGCTAGCTATGCACGACCGACTACAGATGCCTTCTGTTCAAACAAAGAACTGCTCATTGTAACTAACGAGAATGAAGAGCAGAAAAAAACAGCTCCATTAATTTGGTTTTACTGGTATCAACAGTGTTTTGTAAGTGTGCATCGCTATACTGCCCAATGCCTTCTTGGGTGACATCAGCAAGGACCAGCTTGAGGCAAGGGGTAATAGACGTTTTTACAAGCTAAAAATGAAGAGCACATTGCGTCCAAAAAGTAGGCACTTCACAGGGGCACTGGAGAAGGAACAGATTATTGACACGTGTGCTTATCTTTATCGGCCGACCACGTTTCGCCGCTTAACAACTGTAATCGCACAGCGAGGGACGCGCCTGCATGTATCCGACGTTTCTGGAAAGTTATCGATGCTTCTACCCGGCTGTCTGTTGTCGCCGAACCTTGTGTTATCTGATTTCATCGCGTGACTCGAATGTTGTAGAACTTTGTGGAAGGCATGCGGGTCCCAAAGATTATTCTGGAACATTCGATGAATGCTGTATAAAAGCTGACGCACTTGACCCGCTGATCAGATTTTCGACGATCGCCGAGCGTGTTCGCCGCTATCGTTGTGCTATAAGTGTAGCCTGTTTTGTGGGCACAGGTTCGCCCAATAAAAGTTTGTTTTGTCGTTCACAGTATTGCTACTGTGTTATTCAACGTCACCACCACGTGACATTATTGACAGTGCGAAAAGACAAGCTTCTCTGCCACTACACACTCAGCACTGTTGCCCTGGAACGACCTCTGAAACAATCGCTCTCAAAGAGGAAATCCTCTTTGTGTATCCATAAAGAGGGCAGACAGGCAAAGCCCCTTCAGCAATGATGCCAGCTTCAAAAGGTCCACTTTGCACATCCTGAATGCTTCCTTCTTAGACTTTGCTGGGTGCAAGAATTCTACTGTTTAAAAGTTGTCCTTGAGAGCACTGTTGGTTTGGTGGCAATACAGTTCAGAAGCAATTGCAACAAACCTCCCTTCCTGGTTGGTATGGATGGTCAAAGTGCTCATGAAGCGACACCGTGCTCCATTCACAAGCAAGGTAACTGGATGCCTCCAAGCCCTTGTTTGTATATCACACTGTTCTGTTAGTAACAATCATAAGACCTGAAACCAACAAGCCCAAGTTTGGCACTCGCGTGGTTACTATGGAGGATCCATAATAAAAAGCACACAAACAGAAAACTCAAGGAAAAGGACAAAGCACCATTTAACACTTAGTATTGCTGCAGCCCACCCCCTTCTTTTATTTTGTCTGGTCATGCTACATTTTTTTACTATACATAGGCATGAACTTCTCCAGTGCACAGCTTACTGCAGAGATCATAAGTGATGTTCCCAATCAGTGTCCGATTTTTATATACACTATGTGCTGGCTCAAAATGGCTCGAAATACTGGAAGCTTTTAGTAGAAAAGGTGCCTGGAAGAAAAAAAAAGCTGTGCTGCAACCTTCTTGGCAACATTTTGTCACCATAATAAAAGTTGCGCTTCTATGTCAACTTCAGCCCTCCAGTTTAGAGTAAAGTACCAGTGCACTTATGAACAACGAATCAATTCTCAAGCATGTGCAGTCCAGCCAAAAGCACGGGCATGAATCTGCATTGTGCTCCTGCATTAAATGTGAATAATGCATTCGTTAATGGAGAATGTGCTTTAGTAAGCTTCCCTGCAATATGAACTTGCAATGCAATGTACAATATGCAACAGTATAATCCCTGCAATGTACAAATAATTGTCAATGGAGCTTACCACGAACACAGATGCACTTGCAAATTATATCACAATTGAAAATAATGAGCACAGTGTAAACCTATGTGCCCTTTCCACTCTTAGTATGCTTTACTGCACGATGCTTATCACCACGCTGTATTGCGGTGTAACAACCTACAAAAGAAACGTTGCGTAATTGGGCTTTTTTGAGATTACCTTTCTGGCAATACACCAGTGTTTCGCGGTGAAGCCTAAGAAATGTACTGCGGTGAAACATACTAAAAGTGGAAAGGGGCCACTGTCACTGGACATAAGAGTTCTTTAATTATACACTCGTGCACCCATTGCCTCTCAGGTCACCTAAGTGGACATACTATGCTGGGTGATAGCGGACCCCTCCCACTTTTAGTATGCTTCACTGCGTAACTAAAATGTACTGCGGCAAAGAAGCAGAACATTTGTATTGGGTGAATAAACAAATGATTTTTACAACAGTACAGAACCACACGGAAGTCTACCACACGGAAGAGCATCGCAACAAAATGTAGCTGATTCACACTGGCCGTGTATCCCACTTATCAGTCGTAAAGGATATTATGGGTATAAAAATATTTAGACACACAGAAATATGTTTATATGTTTACGTTCGTACTCCTTGCGTAATAAGACTGCCAGAACTTCCACAATAGAAAGTAATTTACAACACACAAACTCAAAGAACACAGACATATGCCTCGTTTTCAACTCGGTCATGCAAATGACATATAGCACGGAAAAACGTGAACATGCTGTGTGTTGCATCGTAAACTTCATACTAGGCAAGGAACACACTACAACCCCGCGACAGGCGCTAATGAGACCAAAACGGGAGCACATGTCTGTGAACACGCAAATGGAGCCCCTAAGCCACTCTGCTCCTTCACCACCCCCGCTGCACGGCTGCACCACTCGTTTTAAGCACAGGTCACCAAACATACATTCAGCGCTGAACAGTGGGCGGTCGACGCAGTCGCATTTACATGACTTGTAGCGAGCAGCACCTCCCCCGATGTCCGTTAAGCAAAGTCGGACACGGCGACGCCACGTCGCGGTTCGCAGAACTTCGCTGTCGAGGCGCTAGGCCAATTCGACATTTCAATTGTCACCGCGGCCGAGTTCTCAAGGAAGTACGGGTCACACAACGCAAATTCTGTACTGCCAAAGCTCACCGAGGCCAAAGCCGCACTGCCGCAGCACCACTACTCACGGCTTTTCACCAAGTAACACAGAACCTACAACCAACACACAAGTACAGCCACTGTAACACAAGCAACGCAAGCACAATCGCATAAGCAAAGTTGAACAACGATTGGTCCGCGCGGGTCAGAGAACGACCACGCCGAGGACGAATACGCCACGGCGTCGCTACCGCGCCTTCGCAAAAATCCCTAAACGGTCCTGTGCCTAGGCACCTAGGATCAAGTGCCTGATCAGGTAACGTGAGGGATTTTTGTACGGCATTTAGACGCACGCCATCGCGCGGAGCACGCTTGGCTCCTGAACCCACGACCTACTGGAACTCTAGACCTGCACAGATATTCGGTTTCTATGGGAGCAGCTTGCGCCCACTTTCGTTCAACCGACGGCCGTAGGTGGCGCTTTTATAACTTGTTCGTCTGCTACGCGGTGGGCGGCTGTGCGGCGTTGTAACTAGTACGGCAGCTGTTGTGTTGTGACGAACTGCTTGTCTAGTTGATGATTTTTGCTAACACAGTGACAGTGATGTCACAAGGCATTGATCGGTCACTTGGCTCCAAAAGTTGACTGCCCGAACGTAAAACATGTCGGAGCGTGTAGCCCGCAGCTTTCTAAAATAGCGTTAAATAGCCGCTCCTATTGCCTTTTTCCAGCAGATTATTATAAATCACATTGTGTATAGAGTTCGCAACGTACACAGCAGTTTCATTGTACACGTTGTAAAATTCGGTTCTGCGCTCTTTAGAAACTTGAAACCACCGTAATGTCCGACGACAGAACGATTACCACTCATTTTAACTCTTAAAAGTTGTCCGTGAATGGGTCGTGAGTTCAAAAAGTGAATTGCACACACAGCTTCACTACGTACGTATCTTAAGCACCACCGTTATGCTGCCGCTGTACCACGCAGAAAAGCTAGCTTTACAGTTTGAAAAGTGTTCCGTGACACGATTTAAGGCCCGCAGTGCAGCACGTTTTAAAGCACTGGGATCGCTTAATTTTTTGCAAGCTTTCTACTGAGCTAGACATCCAACCACATTAAAAACAAGATATGCTCACCTTCCCTTGAAACAGAATCGATCAGCCTATTGCACATATCGGGCGGAGGACTTAGTCGTGAATACTTTTACTATACTTTTATCAGGTCATCTGCCTTTCACTACGGCACACAGCGGTAAATTCTAACGTCATCTACGACATCAGGCTATCTGTAATCAACTAAAAAAAGCTAGATTATCCTATGAATCTTTTTAAACAATTTTTCTATTCTCTTACGGAGGCTAGAAAAGGGAAATTTATGCCGTCGATCTAGCATTGCAGCTGCCACCTATCATCGTTGTTTACATTTCTTGCACCGCTCCTCCTCTTCTAGTTTCACTATTCAAACGCAAAGCATTCGCACATATGTTTTCTTTTGTTTATTTGTGAATTTATTCATTTACCGCCAATACAAGCGCTAGCCGAGCTTGCAGCACAGAATCGACAGGATGCGTGGCCGGCAAGGCGAAAAAGCCGCGTCCGAGGTGAGTTTGTTGCTATTTTGTTAAGACGGTAGCACATTAAATTTTATAGTCGCAAGGGGATACGTTTGGAAGTGAGGTGTCTTCTCGGATGACTTTAGTGGCAAAGCATTACGTCGTGCCGATGCATTGTTCATTAGTGTCGTTGATCAAGGTCAGCATACCACACACTTCAGGGGAATCGCGGGAACGGAAACAGTTTATGAATTAACTGCCGTGCCGATGCATTAGTTCTTAATGTAACTGAGAATACAGCACACTTGGAGGTTCGTGGGAATGGAAATCTTGTACTCTGTATGTGTAAGTACTAAAACTTGCGTCGCCATGCAATCTGAGCCGTAGTTCGTTGTGAGAGCTGTACAGCCACACTGGCAAAACACTACCCCTGCGGATGAATACGGAAGAAATGTATGCTAAAGAAAAATGGTCGTCATGAGAGTTCATAGCAGTAGACCTTTGTGAAAGCTGTACAGTAACACTGATATTGGCTAGTTAATAATCCCGGCTGTTACAATGTCTAGCTCATATAAGGGGCGCTCTATGTGGGCGAAACAAGGGCTCAGGTCGCTACAACCGCATGCGAAATAGCTCTGAATGCCTGCCAGTACACTTGTTCGGCGTCTCCGTGCTTGTACTGCGACAGGAGACGTGACGGTAAGTGGGCACGTATATCACAGTGGCCGCTTTCAGCAGAATGCCTGTGAACATTGCAAGGCACAGTGTCAGACAACCGTTCATAATCTTCAGCATAATACTGTAGAAGGCGGCCTTCTGGTTTGTATACATGAAAGCACCAGGAAAGCAAGCTAGATAGACTAAAGACTAGCTGACTTGACAGCTCTGTACAGCCTGTACTGCTTACAGAAAGCAAGTCACACTGGTTATGGGACCTATAGCAGCGGCATGCAAATAGAGGTTTGTATTGCCTATAGTACGTATACATAGCCTTTCTTTGAAAAATATGTTTGGTCACTTTTCACTAACTTTACCTAGTCAGGACATGCATTATCACTTAAACTGCTTGGTTTTCAAATAAAACGAGCATTTTCTGCATAGTAACTTTTACTTACATGAAATATGTGGTGGTGTTGACCTGTAGAAGTGTACAGAATAAAATACATAAAATCTTGAAGCACTTAAGCAGAATTTATAAACAATGCTAAATTTAGGTGGACTGGCAAACTGGACTGTACAACACAGATAATATAGGGCACTGGCAAGACAGTTTCTTGATGGCCTAGTTCCTAGAAGGTATTTAGAACGAAAACAGCGTCAACTGATTGGAAAAGGAAAGGGGACAGACACAGTGCTCACTTATGACTCAAGGTTTTCGTGTGTGTGTGCAGTAATATATACGAGGTGGGTTCAAAAAGAAACCGAACTTTTGAAATAGCATGCCAATCAGCAGAGGGAGCGCGCTGCGGCTACTGAGCGCATGTAGCGGCAGGTTTAGACAACAAACTGCCATTTGCCGCATTTCGCTCTGACCGTTAGTTGGCGAGCTACAGCCGCTGAAGTGAGCACATGAACAAGCTGCTCTTCGGATTGGTGCCAAAGTGACAATGAAGGAATCGGAAGAACAGTGTGTGTGTGTGAAATTCTGCTACAAACTTGGGAAAACTTTCACAGAGACATTTCAGTTGCTTAGCCAAGCATACGGGGAGGACTATATGAGTCGCACACAGTGCTATGATTGGTTCAAGCGTTTTGAAGAGGGAAGAATGTTGGTCGGTGACGATCCCAAGCCTGGACAACCTTCCACATCCACAGATGATGACCACATCGAGAGAGTTCGAACTGTGATTCATGGAAATGGTTGTTTGACTGTTCGAGAAGTCGCTGATGAAGTGGGTATCAGCATAGGATCATGTCATGAAATTTTGAGTGACAAACTTGGGATGCGTAGTGTCAGTGCAAAATTTGTGCCACGTTTGTTGTCTGGTGCACAGAAGCAGACCCATGTTGAAATCAGCCAGGAAATGCTTGCCGCTGCCAATGACGATGAAAACTTTCTTAAGAACATCATAAGAGGCGATGAGACATGGGCTTATGCCTACAATGTTGAAACGAAAGTGCAGTCGTCGCAGTGGGTGGCCAAAGGTTCTCCTCATCCAAAAAAAGCACGCATGAGTCGGTCAAAAATGAAGGTGATGTTGGTTGTGTTTTTTGACTGCAAAGGCATTGCCCATCAGGAATTTGTGCCACATGGTTAGATGGTAAACAAAGAAGTTTGCCAGGGAACCCTAGCATGTTTGAGAGATTCTGTGTGCAGTAAGAGGCCTGAATTGTGGGAAAATCAGGCTTGAATGTTGCATCATGACAATGCCCTGGCTCACATGTCGCTCCTTGTTCGCAGCTACTTAGCGAAACACCACACTCCTTTTGTGCCCCACCCACCATATTCTCCGGACCTAGACCCTTTCCAAATCGTAGAGGAGATCCAGGAGAATGCGAGAACACACCTGCATGCCATTCCAGAAATTGCATTCCAGGAGGCTTTCCAAAAATGGAAGAAAAGATGGGAAGAGTGCATTGCCAGTAGAGGGGACTACTTTGAAGGGGACAGTACTTAAGATGTTGTACCATATGCAGCAAAGCTGTTATAGCAAAAGTTCGGTTTCTTTTTCAACGCACCTCGTATGCACGAAAAGGATGAGGTTCAAGGCAGGTACAAGAACGCACAATGTGAGGTCGAATGTAGAGTTTAATGTCCAAACCACAGCAGTAAGCTGGTAACCTTTAAATGGTAAGCAGAACAGTAATGCTACGGGAACTGTCATGCCCTTCATAATAGTAACAACTGTCGGAATGTTGAAGTGTCTTTTCAATGTCCCATTAATTTCCACTATTCTCATTCTAAATGGGCAAATGCACCTCCATTCATTTACCATAAGACATATCAAGAGATCAACCCCACTAATGCTAGTTCTTTCTAGGTAGCTGGAGCAAAATAGCATTTCGTTCAGTCAGTATTGATGCAAGTTTTCAAACACACCTATCATGAAATAGCTCAGTTGTCCATCTTGAGCAAGACAGTTTTTAGCTGGTATAATGTCAGAATTTGTTTATCATTTACTGGTAGACCTGCTGATGATAATGTAAGCAGAATGCTGCTGAGACCAATGAGAAAGTGTGAAAAAGAAAATAATTATTACATTGTTCCAGCCATCATTCCCTAAGGTGTCCACCCTGCCCCATCGTAAGCAATCACTTCACATCCCAGCATGCATATCTTGTGCATTTCTTTATTTCACTCTTTCTCTATTGTGTAGGACTGGCCATATTAGCTTAAAGCACTAGAAATCAATAACAATGACATCAGCATTGCCGCTGAGGAAAGACTGCAGTTAAAGAAAACAGAACAAAATCATACAAGGAAAGTAAGGAACACACACGAGCACCTATTCACAACTGGAAGTTTATTGGTGAAAAAACAGGTACAACCCAAATTGATAAGGGAAAAAAATGCTCACGGAAAAACTGTACATCTGTAACAGAACCTTGTCGGTGCATAAAGAAAAAAAGACTAAATGTTAACCTCATCACCCAAAGGGTCCCTGAAACTATTTTAGTTGTGTGTTACCTACACGTACACAGTATCTCTTCTCGAATGGTTACTCAAAAAAGCTTCATGTCACCATGCTATATAAAGAGCTGCAAGTGGTTAAAAATTACCCTCTTCTAAAGCCTTTCCTCTCCAATGTCACTTTTATTCTATGTGGCCTTGGCTATGTCCTGCCTCATTGGACACGACATTGTACAGTGACAGTAGTGTTGGCTACTTGCAGTTTACTTGAACCTAGTGTGTCCCTGTGTCACTTAGAGATGCAGCTTTTTTTTTCGTTATTGTGGTGATGATGGCCTCAAAACGAAGTTTACATAGAGCGCTTATGTTTTGTATAGTGTGCAGTCGCGGTAACTTACTCTCTGCACTCACCTGCAGTACAAGAATATAAGTGCAATAGGTACAGTGCAAGTTTCTGCCACCACATGTACCCCTCTGCTGCTTTGCTTTGGTTGCTGTCGTCACTGTGCTATTGTTAAACATTATTGCATTCTTTTTCGCTCTTTGCCTGCACATCTACAGCCTGGCACATCTATAGCAAAGCCCTGCTTTTTTGGAGAAACTCCCTAATTCATACCTTCCCTACCACACACATACAAATGTACTATCGACCCAAAAAGTTAACGAATGAAGGGATCTCACAAAAAGCTGAATATCTCCGCAGCCTCAAAACGAAGCCTGGTATTCCCATTTCCAGCCTCTACTAGTATATGCGAACATTGTGATGTACGGTTTTACTGGCTACTTTTAAAGGCTGTTCGGATATTTAGCGTTTTCTGAGATCCCGTGGTCCGTAAACTTTTTTAGTCGATAGTATGTGTGTAGACAACAGTGGCAGACAATCTGCTATCTCAGGCAAGTCTACCACTGGACTCAAGAAACATCTACATGTCTTACATTAGTGTGTTTACTTCTACAGGTACATCAATTACTATGCCTCCATATCCTACTAAAAATAAGCTTAATGAGGAGGCTTGCTTTGTGTATTCTTAATGATGTCATGTGGGAAGCCAATCCACTTCATGAAAAAAGATCACTTGTTCGTTCTACTAGAGGTGGCTCAAAACCTCGGGAGTGGTGCCTCTGTGACATCTAGCAATGGTGATGTTTAATACCTAATAATTACACAATTGATGCAGAATACCTAAATTTTATTTCATCATTCATCATTAGTACAGAAGGAGGTCCCGAAGTTACAAAAACTGTCAGTGGGACCTATTAGTAGTTTAACAATATAGTAATTAATACATTATGGCAACATAGCAGTGATACACATCAGAATACACGAAGTTAATGAAGCAAGTAATCAAATACAAGGAAAGTGCTTACAAATACAAGCAAATGAAATAGATGCTGCGTATAAATAAATAAAAATGTAGTAATTAGCACGTTATGGAAACATAGGGATGACACATATCAAAGAACACTAGGTTAATGTACGAGATAATTAGAAACAAAAATATGCTTACAATATGCAAAGTACAAGTGAAATATATACTGTGCGACAAAAAACTTCAAATTTCTAAAAATAAGGAAGGAAAAAATAAAGACAATGGGATATGGAGAATAAAAGCGATACATTAGGCAAATACAGAAGCACTGGAAGTGGTAAAATAAATTTGTATATAATATATGTTCAAGTAATGAGTCTGTAGCCAGTAGTGTCGATAGTAAATATTTCTTCATATCTCTCTTGAATGTTAATGTTGTGCGGCAGGCTTTAATATGGGGTGGTTTAATTTAGTGTTTAATCGCCATAAAAGAGCAGTAAACATTGACAATTAGTGTTTATTTGAGGAAGGAAAGAATCGTTGGAGGAATATCTCGTATTGTTAGTGTTGGTAAGAGCAGATATATTAAATGCTGAACCCTTGATCATCACCAGTAGGTGCGCTACTGACGGTGCACTTGCACAAAGCTCAAAATAATTTCAGAGCCCTGGAAACGCAGCTTTTTTTTCCCTACTCGTCAGGTGTTTCACAATCTGCACTGATGGCGTTCTTCTCGAGTATGGCTGGAGTACATATTTGTGCTGTGCAAATGTTCAAAATGTCAAATGTAAATCAAATAGTTGTTGACCATTTGATTTGTATTCAATTTTAGAACACGCAATTAGAAGTGATCAAATCTTCCTTTCTGTCAATAATTACACATACCGGAATCTTTAGGGAGAAAGTCAGGTGCATGTGGTGACCGTTCTCAAAGGGAACTGCAGTTCCTGAGCGGACATATACAGCAGGTACTTTTTTGCTTTGCTTAGTAATTTCTAGTCGCGCAGTAAGGATGCCTCGCCTTTAGGCAGCCAACGGATTTGTTGTCTCAATTGAGGCTGTAAAAATTATCATTTGGACAATGTGAACATGTTCCTGATGTCATCTTGGTGCGGCAGATACTATCACCTTTCAGTCACTCTCATTTACAAACTTATCAGTTGGCCAGAAGCCTGGTTTGACTGGCATTACATGTGTCAAACAATCTAAAAAACATCTCTTCTAAAGCTTTCCGCGGTTTCTTTTCCACCTCTCGAGTTTCAAAACCCGCCATAATGCCTTTGGCATTGTGTGCTGCTAATCCCAAGGGCTCGGAATCAAATCCCGACTGCAGCAGCTGCATTTCCACGGGGAAGAAATGCAAGAACACCTGTTTACCATGCATTGAGTGCACATTGAAGAATTCCAGGTGGTCAAAATTAATCCGGAGTCCCCCACTATGGTGTGTCTCATAATCATGTCGTGGTTTTGCACATAAGACCCCAGACTCACCTCTTGTGTTCCCTGTAAGTAGCATTGGTTACACGCATTTAAGGCCATACTGCTACACTCAAGGCCCATATGTAGTAGAGGTTTTCATATTGATATTTCTGGATAGAATTAAATATGGATATTTGACGAAACCGACCTATTGATTATTGAATAACAAATATGTTCACATTTCAGAGAAGTGTGGAGTATTTTTGAAAAAAGAAAGAAACTTTACATTGCAAGGGTGGACTTTTAACATTGTTGGTACAACATTTTTTAGTGCTTAGCGCAGACAAGACAAGACAGACGAGAGAAGACACACACACAATTGGTACTTTCAACGATTTATTGGAAGTTGGATCACGGGTTTATACATGCAAGCATTTGCTAGCATTCTTGATAAACCTGGCCGGATTGATGTTATATTCCTGTATTGCAGACAGAAAAGCATTTGAGCTTGTTTGACACTCTAAACTAATTGAGAAGCTCGAAATCACAATCTTCTGCCATACTTAATTGCCTGAATCTCTGCATACTTAACTAAGCACAAACAATTCGTCAGCATAAGCGATTGCCCTTCCCATGAAGTGCCAGTTACTTCCAGTGTTCCTCAAAGCAGCATGCTTGGCCTCTTGTCATTTTTAATATATATTAATGATATAGAAGTAGTCAGTCACCCCTTTTAAATAAAGTTGTTTGCTGATGATTGTTTTTTATTTAATGAAATACATTTCTGTGAGCCCAAACTTCTGTTATTTCAATCTCAAAATTGGCCTTCGTCGGATAATTCGAACCTCACTGGTCAGATTCGCCCAAATACAGCTGTGTTATGCGCTGAAGCATATGCAACTTACTGTGGTGAAGCATACCAAGAATGGAAAAGGGCCACTGTCACAGGACATAGCACGTGTTCCTTGATTATACAGGCATGCAGTCTCCTGTCACAGTAGGAGCACCTAGCCACCTAATAAGCATACTGGCAGCCATTCAGAGCTGCTTCTTACCTTTCAGTGGTGATTTGAGTCCTTTTTTCACCTTCCATGCATGTCTCGTATATGAGACCATTAATGAAGCCTAGTACATGTTCTTTAAGTAAATGTGCCATGCACAGAGAAGTGGAAAACAATTGTGTTTTGGGAAAGCTAGCAAAAAGGAAGGCAGTAAGTTGAAAAAACTGCGATAAGCCGAGGAGATGTTAAAAGCCAACAAAAGAGGGTGAATATATCAAACTCTGAAGGCCTGCCCATACACCTATTAGGCGTCTTGGTGCTCATACTGTGACTGGAGACTGCACATGTGCATGTACGTAAATTAGGGAACACGTGCTGTCTTGCAACAATGGCACCTTTCCCTGCTTGGTATGGTTCTATGCATAACATGGCTGTATTGCAGTGAAGCTAACATTAGGAAAAATAGTAAACTGGGCGAGTTGGTAGCTGTTGATCGTTGCAGGTGTAGTGCTAAACTGAAATGCGACCAAAGTTAATTTTAAAGGCAAATACTGCAAAGTGAAGCTATGGCATGTTTCAATGTTTTTTATGCCTTTTGTTTAATTCGACCAGTCTCAATGGTCCCGTCAGGATCGAATTAACGGGCATGCCTCATAATCAGAACTGGTTTTGGCAAGTAAAACCCCAGAAAGATGATCAAATTAATGGAAGTCGACTGTATATATGGCTCATGAGTAGAGCCACACTGTCTAAAACAGGTACAACAAGAAAACACCAAGAAACCTAAATGATCCATTGCAAATGCAGTCAACTTTCATGGCATGCGCAAATAATCTAACTTTCTCACGGACAATGATAGTGATAGTTTGCTGATACATTGGTCAGCGGCCGAGAGGATTTGCCCAGTTTATACTATTAATGTTACACACTTATGCTTATCCCTGTATATAACAGTGGTGTCATTTAGAAGAGGGCGACATGGACATGTATTGCAATGCAAAGCAAGAAAATCGTCACCTGATACACTATATTTCTGTGCTCTCTTAAGTGCTCATTAATGCATCTTCCGGTTTGGGCTATGTAGCATCTACCGCATGACAGTGGAATATGATAGACCACTCCTACAGCGCATCCGACGAACTCATCTTTGCGATTCTACCACAAACCGGCTTTTTTGTCCTTATTGGGTTAGTGGTTTTACACAAGGTGCTTAGCTTATTTGGAGCTGAAAAAACACCCGCACGTTACCTTGGCTTCCTATCTTTTTCAGGCTATGTGATATCTGGTGCATATACGGAATCACAGCGGTTTTCACCTGGTCACAGCTGCTAGCTCTTGCATTTGCACGGAGGCATCGTCTCGAACGTTCCTGTTTCAGCAGCCTTTCTGCCACCGACACCAACACGTGGTTAGGATAACCAGCCTCCTTAAGACTTGCAGCCTGTTGCTGGAAACTGGTTTTCATTAGGACGTTTTTGAAACACGTTAGTTACGAAGGGTGTAAGATTGGGTTTGTTGATAAATTATGCTTCAAAGTCAGGTTAACAGCGCAAAGCCACCAGAAGGGATAGAAGAGAGAACGGAGCGCTGTACTTCCAACTGTTTATTTTCTTTTCAGAAAGCATCGCTATTTATACAGTCACACAATAGCCGACCAACCATACTTAGAACGCCACGACAAAGCCACGCAAAATTCAACATGGTGATAGCCCGAGGTGTCTGATCTCCTTGTCAGTGAGAGCGATAGAGGGGTGCTGATGCAACCATCCTTTAAACATAGAATTTCTCCCACTTTGATTATCTCACGTGTAACACGGTCTCCGTGTTTTGCAACGATAAAAGATTTTTTGAATTTCGGCCTACATCCACATGCGCAGTAGTGGGCAGAAAGCCATCCCTATTAGTTAGTTATGCCCCTCTTCACCAAATTCAAATGGGCTGAATGAAATTGGAGAAGGGGTTTCTTAGCTCATGGACTGTAAGCCCAGCAAGTCCTACTATCAGTAAAGATGAACTGAAAGTCAAGAAACTGAAACGTATTGCACTTCAAAAGTCACTTCAAGAGGTCTCAAATACTCGCAAGAAATCTTAGACATCAGGACATTTTTCTAGAAAACTATTACTAGGGAAATCCAGAAACACTAAAAAATTATTGACACATCTAAAAGCTCGCTGAAAAACTGTTAGTCCCGTGAGGTGGTCATATATGTGCCTATCTAATTGTGCTAAATATAGGTTGCTAAAGACGGGAGCCAGACACAACCCTATGCAAATGCCTTTCTTCTGCAGATTCAGCCTATTGTTCCACTGTGCAAAGGTTGACGACATGTAAAAACACCATAATTCTAAATACCCTTCTACTGAAACAACCTGCTTCCTGTGAAAACCTTACAGCGCCATATTTGTCAATACAATCCTCGACACATTGGATAAGGTCATTGAGCAGGATAGAATAATATAATTCTTTGACCTTAGCTGAGAAGGCCTTGAAGCCCTTTTTGCCGTGAAACCTAACAAAATCAAGGATTCGTCAGAACCTTTTACAAGAAACTGGTCATCAATCTCTTTAACATTCAGCTTTGAAACCAGGTACAGGGCAGCTTGCTTCTGCCAGGTACCCCTTTCGGAAATTATGACCCGAAAAGGAACATCCTCCTTGTGCACTTACTAAAAATTACATCTCTGAGCTTTTCCTTAGTTTATCGAGATTCGACTTTTTGTAAATTTCACTTGGTTTTGCTGCTACTTTCATAAGTGATACATCCTTGCGCTCATTGAACACTGCAGAAATTGCTTGACTGGCTTTTTCCAAGAAACATTTAAAGGAAAAAACTGCAAAACCACCCTCTTTGTCAGCTGGTATGACACACAATGAATTACTCTTCAGGTAAGACTACACATTTCACAGGTAACTTAGAAGGTTGGGGGCTTACATCATAACAGGGCATCTAAACCTTCCGAGTTCATCCTCACACCATCTTCTTGCGGGGCTCTTCTGGACACTTTACTTATGACGGACAGGGAAGTTCCGGTTTAGTCCAGCTTGTAGCTTGGGCAAATTTTGGACCGAGGCCAAGAACTTTGCACACACTGTTGGGAAGGATGAAACCTTCAGAAACGTAGACATCGCTTGTTGCTTTCTGTCAATCCTTGTTCACGTGAGCCCGTAATAGTCTTATTTGAGGTTGTCAAAGGAACTTGGTGACCTGATCAGCTAAGTGCAGGTGCCTCCACAGAAGATTCCTTGCAACGCACAGCTCATACTGATCAAACATCTCCACGCTGAGATAATCTCTGTGGAGACACGCCTGCTGAAGTTGTTTAGCACATACAATCTTCAAAATTCTTTTTCCGTGACCGACATCCGAATGGTGCGAAACCAGTAAACAACGATTTTATATCTTGTGGAAGCTGCTTGTTATGAATACAGAACCTTAGGACACACGTGCTGCTGGCAGCCGTGGCAATGAGGGCAACAGTATGCCCAGAATCCCAAGGAACATATTGAAAAAAGCCTGTTGTACTAGAAATGAAATCGACAAGGGTGGCAATATGGGCTTGTTGGTCGGTCATCATGGAATGGTATCTGGGTAGTGCAGCAAAACACGGACACAATAAAAGAAAGCTAGAACTACCTGTGAGCACATATGTATGCACAAGTGCATGGTTGAATAAACTCACAGGTGTTTAATTTGTTTTCTTCTGTTGCTACTTTTTCTTGCATTTTGATTGCTACATATATTGTAATTCCCGCAAAAAGCATCAGCTGGTAGTCACCACTGTATTTTGCTATGCAATTTGTATTTTGTTATGCAATCTTAGCATCTCAGCGCGCGCCTGAAGGCGAAATTGTTGCCTAGGCAAACTATCGCCGAAGTGGAACGTTTCAGAATACGTCCCCAAGTATGTGCACAAATACTTCACTGAAAAACATTTCAGGCGTATCTTTGCTTTGTTT
The DNA here is from genome assembly GCF_023375885.2 of Dermacentor andersoni. Taxonomy (NCBI): domain Eukaryota; kingdom Metazoa; phylum Arthropoda; class Arachnida; order Ixodida; family Ixodidae; genus Dermacentor; species Dermacentor andersoni. The sequence continues at coordinate 223,477,773 of NC_092817.1, forward strand.
TTACTAAAATTTCGCAGCAACACAGCATTTCTTTACTCCAAGTTATTTATGAATCACTAGATGTCATTATCTACGTCGTTCATACGTACTTTAGGCAGTGAAAACGGCACACCCACCTGCGAGCTTCTCCGATACCGACGTATCTGTTATAAGGCGATGATATATATATTATTCTGGACAAATCGGGCGAAGCCAACATGCTAAGCATATAATGAACGATGAGTACCAACAAATGGGATCTTGTTTTGAAATCGAACTAGAACTGAAGCAAACGAAAACGCAGGTTAAGATTACGGTAGAGATTACGGTTACGGTAGTACTCATGTAGTGATTTCAATACCACTTTTCATCAGGCCTATAAGAAAGTGGCGGTCAGATGCAGCTGTATACCGATAAAGCATGTAGTTAAATTACAAATATTGCCCTTGCAACGAAGGTCGGCGCAAGCTGGCTGAGAGGGTTTGCTTACCTCCAGAGATGGCGCGTATACAAAGACACACACGCATAGATGCAGGACTTTCTAGAGGCTCCACAAATACTCACAGCATCTATTCAATGACATTGCGTTATGCATAACGGCACACGAAAGCTTCGAGACTCAGCTGCGTTAGTTACGCCAACTTCGAAAAGTAAACAGGAAGCTGCCATGGCACTTTTTGCAGGAAGCAGGTGGCGCTTCGTGCATCAGAAACCGAAACAGAAACTAGCAAAGCCAATCTTTTTTTTTTTTTTTGTAAGCGTTAATCTCGTTCTCAGCGCTCGGAAGTTATTCCATGGTTATTCTATTAGTTTGTTGCAGGGCGTCCGTGTCATTGAAAGATTCAGACCCAGTTTAAATGGTTTAAATTCTTCAAACAGTTTGTATTTTTTGCACCGCCAGTACACAGAAGCGTTTTATAACGATCTTTATTGATAAATCGATATGTGGCCATTGTTTATTGCGTTTTGAAGAGCACTCGTTTCGTCTTTCCACCAAGACGCGTAGGTTCGGCGCTCCGATTTGCATTTAGGGTGACCTTTTTATAGCCTTGCTTTATACATTTACGCGCTGTAGATGCGTTGTGACGCCTTTCAGTAGTTTGCGACGACGCAGAGTATAACAGCGGAGTCCGGCTGTTTACCTTTAACATGATAAATGAAGCAAAACCTCGGTAGTGCATCGTAATTTTTTTCTAAACGCAATGCAGGCACCACTCGTACCGTTAAAGCATGACTGTTAAGAAGCATTTGTAGCAGCTCATTTGTCACTACGTTGGAGCGACAATATTGCTCATCTGCCGCTTTACCTTTCTTTACTGCTCCGTATTTTTGTGTATCCGGATATTTTAATTTTATGCAAACCACCCCTTCCGTGTGAATAAGAAAGGAATTTAAGGAAAGGAAGATGCAACAGTTGCAAGTAAGGTGCAACAGTTGTGTGAAATAAATAGTGCTTTACCAACATCTGTAGTGACCTGGTGATCGTGTGCCTTGGGCGAATTCATTTTGTGTAAAAATGTGTTCCGGCTACTTAAAAAGTAAGCGTGACGTTGTGGCATCAACTGCTATCTCTCTTGTTGAATGAATTTTTGACAATACTGTCACGTGGTGGTGACGTTAAGAACACAGTGGCGATACTGTGAAAGGCAAAACTAGATTTTATTGGGCGAACCTGTGCCCACAAAGCAGGCTACACTTATAGCACAACGAAAGCGGCGAACACAGTCGGCGATCGTCGGAAATCTGATCAGCGGGTCAAGCGCGTCGGCTTTTATACAGAATCGTCGAATGTTCCAGACTAATCGTTGGGACCCGCGTGCCTTCCACAAAGTTCTACACCATTCGCGTCAGGCAAATAAATCAGATAACACAAGGTTCCGCGACAACAGACTGCGGATAGAAGCATCGATAACTTTCCAGAAACTTCGGATACATGCAAGCGCGTCCCGCGCTGTGCGATAAGATTTGTTAGACGGCGAAACGTGGTCGCCCGATAAATATAAGTACACGTGTCAATACCCCCCTCTTAAAAAGCATCGTCCCGATGCTACAAATATAAGAGCGAAACACAAAAGGACACTTAATAAACATAATTAACAAAACAACGAAAAGGAACCAAGTCCAAAGGTCAGTTACGCGAAGTCCCAAAGTTCGTCAACGCTGGTGGTACGGCTTGAGTCGCACAACGTGGACAACTTCAGGTCTTGAGCGGCGTCGCTGTGACAGCGAAATGCCGTCTGGCACGACCTCATAGTCTAGTGCGCCAATACGTCGGATGACCTTGTAGGGTCCGAAATAGCGTCGCAGCAGCTTCTCACTGAGTCCTCGCCGGCGTATCGGGGTCCATACCCAAACACGGTCGCCGGGCTGGTACTCGACGAAGCGTCGTCGGAGGTTGTAGTGTCGGCTGTCGGTCCTCTGCTTGTTCTTGATCCGCAGGCGGGCGAGCTGTCGGGCTTCTTCGGCGCGCTGGAGATAGCTAGCGACATCAAGATTTTCCTCGTCAGTGACGTGCGGCAGCATGGCGTCGAGCGTCGTCGTCGGATTCCTGCCGTAAACCAGCTTAAACGGCGTGATCTGTGTTGTTTCTTGCACCGCCGTGTTGTAAGCGAATGTTACGTACGGCAGGACGGCATCCCAGGTCTTGTGTTCGACGTCGACGTACATTGCTAGCATGTCGGCGAGGGTCTTGTTCAGGCGCTCCGTGAGACCATTCGTCTGCGGATGGTAGGCAGTTGTCCTCCTGTGACTTGTCTGGCTGTACTGCAGAATGGCTTGGGTGAGCTCTGCTGTAAAAGCCGTTCCTCTGTCGGTGATGAGGATTTCTGGGGCACCATGTCGCAGCAGGATGTTCTCGACGAAAAATTTCGCCACTTCGGCTGCGCTGCCTTTCGGTAGAGCTTTAGTTTCAGCAAAGCGGGTGAGATAGTCCGTCGCCACGACGATCCACTTATTCCCGGATGTTGACGTCGGAAACGGCCCCAACAAATCCATCCCAATCTGCTGGAATGGTCGACGAGGAGGTTCGATCGGCTGTAGTAACCCTGCTGGCCTTGTCGGTGGTGTCTTGCGCCGCTGACAGTCTCGGCATGTTTTGACGTAACGGGCGACGTCGGCGGTCAGACGCGGCCAGTAATACCTTTCCTGTATCCTCGACAGCGTCCGGGAGAATCCGAGGTGCCCAGCGGTTGGGTCGTCGTGTAGGGCGTGCAGTACTTCTGGACGCAGCGCTGACGGTACAACAAGAAGGTAGCTGGCGCGGACTGGTGAGAAGTTCTTCTTCACCAGCAGGTTGTTATGTAGCGTGAACGAAGACAACCCACGCTTAAATGCCCTAGGGACAACGTCGGTGTTCCCTTCCAAGTATTCGACGAGGCCTTTTAACTCCGGGTCTGCTCGCTGCTGTTTAGTGAAGTCTTCCGCGCTTATTATTCCAAGGAAGGCGTCGTCGTCCTCGTCGTCTTGCGGCGGGGGATCGATGGGGGCACGTGATAAGCAGTCGGCGTCGGAGTGTTTTCTTCCGGACTTGTATATTACCGTGACGTCATATTCTTGTAGTCTGAGGCTCCACCGGGCCAGCCGTCCTGAAGGGTCCTTTAAGTTAGCTAACCAACACAACGCGTGATGGTCGCTGACGACTTTGAATGGCCTGCCATAGAGGTAAGGGCGGAATTTTGCTGTAGCCCAAATGATAGCGAGGCATTCCTTTTCAGTCGTAGAATAATTGCCTTCCGCTTTTGACAACGACCGGCTAGCGTAAGCTATCACGCGTTCATGACCATCTTTTCTCTGGACTAGCACGGCACCGAGGCCTAGGCTACTGGCGTCAGTGTGGATTTCGGTATCGGCGTGCTCGTCGAAGTGCGCAAGTACGGGCGGCGACTGCATGCGTCGTTTGAGTTCTTGAAATGCGTCGGCCTGCGGCGTTTCCCACTTGAACTCGACGTCACATTTAGTTAGCTGTGTCAGTGGCTCAGCGATACGTGAAAAGTCCTTGACAAAGCGCCTATAGTAGGCACACATGCCAAGGAATCTGCGCACTGCCTTCTTGTCGATTGGCTGCGGGAACTTTGCGATGGCAGCTGTCTTCTGCGGGTCAGGGCGTACTCCAGATTTGCTGATGACGTGGCCTAGGAATAGAAGCTCATCGTAAGCGAAGCGGCACTTTTCCGACTTCAGAGTGAGCCCTGATGACTTGATGGCCTCTAATACCGTCGCAAGCCGCTTAAGGTGATCGTCGAAATTTCCGGCGAAGACAACGACGTCATCCAAGTAAACAAGACACGTCTGCCACTTCAATCCTGCTAACACCGTGTCCATCACGCGCTGGAACGTTGCAGGCGCCGAGCACAGTCCAAATGGCATAACCTTGAATTCATAGAGGCCGTCTGGCGTGATGAAGGCGGTCTTTTCGCGATCCCTTTCGTCGACTTCTATTTGCCAGTAGCCAGACTTGAGGTCCATCGATGAGAAGTATTTAGCATTGCAGAGCCGATCCAATGCGTCGTCTATCCGTGGGAGGGGGTATACGTCTTTCTTCGTGATTTTGTTCAGTCGACGATAATCGACGCAGAAACGTAGGGTTCCGTCCTTTTTCTTCACTAAAACAACCGGAGACGCCCACGGGCTTTTCGACGGCTGGATGATGTCGTCGCGCAGCATTTCATCGACTTGTTGTCGTATAGCTTCGCGTTCTCGCGTCGAAACTCGGTAAGGGCTCTGGCGTAGTGGTCGAGCGCACTCTTCGGTTATTATGCGATGCTTTGCGACTGGTGTTTGTCGAATCCTCGATGACGTCGAAAAGCAGTCTTTGTATCGTCGAAGCAGACTTCTGAGCTGTTGCTGCTTAATCACGGGGAGACTTGGATTTATGTCGAAGTCTGGCTCGGGAACCACGGTCGTCGGGGTAGATGCAACAGAATCCGAGATGACAAAGACATCGCTGGTTTCCTGAATTTCCTCGATGTATGCGATCGCCGTGCCCTTGTTGATGTGCTTGAACTCCTCGCTGAAGTTTGTCAGCAACACTTTCGTGTTTCCTCCGTGCAGTCGAGCGATCCCTCTTGCGACGCAAATTTCACGGTCGAGCAGCAAACGTTGGTCGCCTTCGATGACGCCTTCTACGTCAGTGGGTGTTTCGGTGCCGACCGAAATAACAATGCTGGAGCGAGGCGGGATGCTCACTTGATCTTCGAGCACACTCAAGGCGTGGTGACTACGAGGGCTCTCCGGCGGTATCGCTTGATCTTCCGACAGCGTTATTGACTTCGACTTCAGGTCGATGATTGCGCCGTGTTGGTTCAGGAAGTCCATGCCGAGAATGACGTCTCGTGAACACTGTTGCAGGATAACGAAGGTGGCAGGGTAAGTCCGGTCATGAATGGTAATTCTTGCCGTGCAGATTCCACTCGGCGTGATGAGGTGTCCTCCAGCGGTCCGAATTAACGGGCCTTCCCATGCAGTCTTAACTTTCTTCAATTGGGCTGCGATGGGTCCACTCATGACGGAGTAATCGGCTCCTGTGTCTACTAAGGCGGTAACTGCGTGGCCGTCGAGAAGCACGTCGAGGTCGGTGGTTCTTTGTCTTGCGTTACAGTTAGGCCTCAGCGTCGGATCACGGCTGCGTCGAGTTGACCTGTGGTTGGTACGTGGCGTCGTCAAGTGGTCTTTCGTCGGCGTGTTCTTTCCTGCCAGACTTCGTCGGGACGGCGGTGTGACGTCGTTGTTATGTCGTCGAGGTAGTCTTTTCGGCGTCTTCGTCGGCGGCGGAGGATCTTCGTCAGTTCGACGAACAGCAACCGCACCTCCATCGGTTGCTGCTTTTAGTTTTCCGGATATGGGCTGACGGACCGACCCCGGGCTGGGCCAGTGTATGGTCGGCGCTGTGGCGACAGGTAGCGGCCTGGTGACGGCGAACGGGACGGTCGTCGAGGGCTCCACTGAGTAGCGGCGAGGTAGTCGGCGATGTCACGAGGGCGTTGACCTTCCCGAGGGCGCGGTGCGTCGACGGCGAACCCTCGCAATCCCAGGTCGCGGTATGGGCATCGGCGGTACACATGGCCGGCTTCTCCGCAGTGATAGCAGAGCGGGCGGTGGTCGGGGGCTCGCCAAATGTCCGTCTTCCTCGCGTAGGTACGCTGGGCGACGGGTGGGCGTGCTGGCGGCGGCGGCGGCGGACGACGGAATTGCGTCGTTGCAGGGCCCTGGCGTGGTCGCGGAGGGGGACCTTGACGGCGTGCGACGGCGGCGTATGTCATCGCTTCTGGATGGGGCTGCGGTAATTGTGGTTGCAGCTCGGGAACTCCAAGCGATCGGTGCACCTCTTCTTTGACGATGTCGGCGATCGAAGCCACTTGGGGCTGCGACGAAGGCAGGACCTTGCGCAGTTCTTCGCGCACAATGGCCCTGATGGTCTCCTGAAGGTCGCCGGAATCCAGTCCTTGGATGGCGTACTGCGGCGTGAGCCCCTGGCGGTTATATTGCCGGGTGCGCATCTCCAGGGTTTTCTCGATCGTCGATGCCTCTGCCGAAAACTCAGCTACGGTCTTCGGCGGGTTACGAATAAGTCCTGCGAAAAGTTCTTGCTTGACGCCCCGCATCAGGAAGCGGACTTTTTTCTCTTCTGACATTTCCGGGTCGGCGTGCCGGAAAAGACGGGCCATCTCTTCCGTGAAGATCGCGATCGTCTCGTTTGGCAGCTGCACTCTGGTTTCTAGTAGTGCTTGGGCTCGCTCTTTTCGCACGACGCTTGTAAACGTTTGCAAGAAGCCGCTTCGGAACAGGTCCCACGTCGTTAAGGTGGCTTCTCGATTCTCGAACCAGGTCCTGGCGGCGTCTTCCAGTGCGAAATAGACATGCCGCAGCTTGTCGTCGCTGTCCCAACTGTTAAACCTAGCGACCCTCTCATACGTCTCGAGCCAGGTTTCCGGGTCCTCAAATGTTGATCCGCGGAACGTCGGAGGTTCCCTGGGCTGCTGCAGCACGATGGGGGACGCTGGGGCTGCCATTGGGGTTGCCTTGTCCACAATCTTCTTGGTCTTCTCAGGCAGAAGTCCGTGCTCCGGGGGCAGCTGTTGAAGACGGCGGCTTCCTCGATGCTCCGGGACTTCGTTGGTGTTCTCTTTGCGGTCCGGGCTTGGATCACGGCTTGTCGGGGGCGTCCGGTACATGAACGAAAAGCACCTCCACCAGATGTCACGCGGTGGTGACGTTAAGAACACAGTGGCGATACTGTGAAAGGCAAAACTAGATTTTATTGGGCGAACCTGTGCCCACAAAGCAGGCTACACTTATAGCACAACGAAAGCGGCGAACACAGTCGGCGATCGTCGGAAATCTGATCAGCGGGTCAAGCGCGTCGGCTTTTATACAGAATCGTCGAATGTTCCAGACTAATCGTTGGGACCCGCGTGCCTTCCACAAAGTTCTACACCATTCGCGTCAGGCAAATAAATCAGATAACACAAGGTTCCGCGACAACAGACTGCGGATAGAAGCATCGATAACTTTCCAGAAACTTCGGATACATGCAAGCGCGTCCCGCGCTGTGCGATAAGATTTGTTAGACGGCGAAACGTGGTCGCCCGATAAATATAAGTACACGTGTCAATACGTCATTGTCATGGTGCCGAGGCAAAACACAACTGAAAGTCACCTTGCAACCAAAACGTTGCCTTTCAACATACGACAGGAACACATAAACAAAACATTAGTGTATGCTTCAGTATACCTTATTTTTACAGCTATTTTGAGCTATAAAGCATAGGTAGTTCTGAAAATGAGAGGCAGCTGTGATGGATATAGAAGAGCATAGTATGCTTGCAATACCTAGAAATTTTTTAAGGATGAAATTTCAGTACTTGAAAACAGTGCATAAAAGTAGAGCACTGCATGGACACTTTTCCCTGGCCTGGCCCGAGCCAGTACCATGCACTGGTCCACCCTTGTCTAGCTCGGCTAGGTTTGTCCAGTTAGCCCTTGAGCCTCAGTGTAGCATGATCCACCTCTCTGTTATGAAGATGCCAACTGCACACATATTTGCTAGATACAAATCTTGCTAAGCAGTTTTCCACTTGCGTTGCTGCCGACAAGTGGGAAAAAAAATTGATTTTTGGCACCAGTGAATAATTTGCTGCCTTGTATTACTTTAGCTGTGGTCATAGTAATGCAAGCACAAAAAAAATTTAGAAAATTCCTCAGAGCAATGAAATTAACTGACATGGAAGGAAATAAATTATGGATATACATTCACCAATTATGTTGCACGTTAAGGTGTAGTCCAACCGACTAATGGTTTCCATTTAATTTCTTTATTCATTGTTCAAGCAAGTTGAATGAAGTTCTGTAATTCATTGCATAATTACATCAGCATGAATGAATTCTTGATTGAAAGCTTTCTTCAATAAATACTTGAAGGGGGGCTGCTGCGAAATTTCTCATTGGTAAAGGGGATTTGGAAAACAGAAAAAAATGTAATGTCTCACCACAATGACGATGGGATCGGTGGATGAACAGGCGACCAGAGTGCGGTGGCTCCGGTTTGAAGAGGGAAGGCAGGCGGCGGAAGATGGTGGTGGCGTTCTGGCCAGGCAGCTGGGCGTAGAACTCGAGCCCATAGCCCGACTGCTCTCGTTCTACCCACGGGCGCAGAAACTCGCCGGTTTCGAGCAGCAGTTCACGATCGGGTAGAGTGGCAAAGCCCAGGAACGGGTTGGCAGGAGGTCCCGGTTGGGTAAGTCCTGGTGCCTCGGGTCCGCAACCTGCCAACTGTCTTGAACTCCCGGTCCGGTGGCCGACCTTCTCTTGGCGTCGCTTCTTGAAACTCTCCCTTCTTCTGCCAGCACACCTCGCTTTTCTGCCGCTCTGGTCGATTTGTCCTTTCCTGATTGGCCCCTGGAAGCTCCGTGTTTTCTTCTGATTGGATGCCTTTTCCTTTTATTTTTTTCTTCTTGTGCTGCGTGCTCACGTGCTGGATGCTCTTCAACGTTGTCTTCCATCCAGTACAGAATTCGCCTCTGCGCGCACATTCTTTCTCGTCGGCTTCTTGTCTCTCTCCATCTGCCACACCGTGTCACGCACTACACACCACACAATATAGTACAGACATTCATATTATTACAATCTCATCGAGAGATGCTCAAAAGGCAAGCCGCCGCGAGGAAGAGATGAAGTGTGTCTGGGCTTATGGCGTGAGCGAGTGTCGGGCTGGCTTTCTGGCTCCAGTGTAAATAGCCTCTTTCATCTGTGTATTTCGTCTGTGTCTGTGCAACATTCTAGTGGAGGTTAGCCATCCCCGTCCTCGTCATGGCACTCCGGAGTGGTCGGTACATCGAGCTTGTCACCATACCTCCCGGTGACGAGACCACATCTGCAACGGCTTCAGCTTGTCCGACTGCTCTTATCGTCATGGTTGCCCAACATCGTGACCCTGGTCTCTTCTGTGGCCTGGAGGGACAGGACGTTGATGAATGGCTCAAGCTCTAGGAATGCGCCAGTGCTAATAACCGGTGGAATCCAACAATTATGCTTGCTAATATAATCTTTTATCTCGGCGGCACCCCACGCGTGCGACTCCAAACGCATGACGAGATAACGAGCTGGGACAGTTTCAAAGTAAAGCTACGAGAGCTGTTCAGCGACCCCTTTGGGCGCAAGGTTGCCGCGAAAAAGGCTTTTGCGCCTCGTGTCCAGACATCTACAGAGCCATAAGTTTGATACATCCTAGACGTCTTGGCTCTTTGCCACAAAGCCCACGATACTATGTCTGAAGCAGATAAGGTGGCTAAAAGGCATCGCCGACGACGCTTTCAATTTTCTTGTTTTTGGCAACGTCTTTCCTATCGGCGCCATGATAAATAAATGCCGTCGCCTTGAACAAGCTAAGAGTCGCCGTATCACACACCACATCACGCAGCTACCCAACACTGCTGCTACGTCGACATGTGAGGGTCGAGCACATCAGACGACCACCTGTGATGACCTAACCCGTATTGTTTGCCGCCAGCTCGAGGCCACCTGTTGGCCAGCCTTCTCCGCGACACCTTCCAACCCGCCAGCAACCACAATTGCCAGGATTCAGGCCCTCGTCAGACAGGAATTTGAGAACATGGGTCTGAACTCTGTGTTCAACGACTCAACCCAGCGTTCCCCCGTTCTCTAGCGGCCCTCCTCGTCCCCGGCACTCCTTTTCTGCCACATATCGCAACCCGTCCAAATGGCGTACCCCTGATGACAAGCCGATCTGCTTCCACTGCTGTCGCATCCACCACATCGCTCGTCACTGCCGCAACCAATGGCCACCACCTCCTCGGCCATACACCTCCGCTTATTCCTGCACCTTTGGACCTACTGTTCCCTATGCCACCCGCCTAGAACCCACTGCCGCTGTTGCCCCACCTCCGAACCTTCGCTACAGCCACTCGCCCTCACCTCAACGCCATCAGTCTTGTTCGCGCCAGGCCCGTCGCTTCTCCTCGTCGCCTATCGCCTCCTGGATGCAGCCAAAAAACTAGGCACTACAGCTTCTGGAGGTCAAGCTGTGTTATCGACCCTGCCCTCAAATTCTCTGCTCATGTTACCTATGAACCAAAACTTTCTTGACGTTGACGGGTATCCTGTGTTAGGTTCGACCAGCGGGGGCTGGCGATCTTCGAGGAAGGGACCGACGGAAAGGCGCCACCAGGTCTGCTGTGACGACTCGCTTTGAAAGGGCGACCAGACATCAGTCCCCAGCCCATCGGCGCCACCACGGCTGTGGCGGCGACTGGTTTTGTTAGGAGGACAATGCGCCGCGTCCCCAATGGAAGGGCGCCGAGATGGCTAGACACAGTGGGCGGAGCAAGTATTGTTAGCGTGTACACCGTCAAGGTCTCCTTGGAGCAGGGGAGCTCCTGGAAGATATTTTGCGGTGCCGTCTCATGCAGCTTAAAACCCGTCTCACGCGTCAGTCAATAGACAGATGCGGCGGCCACTGACTGCAGGGTCAACTCTGGGATAAGGAGGCGCCTGCTCGGGTCAAGCACAGTGTCTGCGAAAACCCTCTCACCTTGGTGTGGTCAGTGCAACCTGTGCACAAGTGAGTGCGTAAACCTCCCCCTCAAAGGCGGGTTGGTTACGATGACTTTGGACGCTCCGAATTGGTCGGCGAACTGCCGTTTTCCCTCACCTAGGGATTTCGGGAGGACAGTGTATTTAAGGAGCCGTTGGCGGCTCCTCAGGGTGCATTCCTTTTTCAGTCATGTTAGACTGATGAACTGTAACATTCTCATGCAGATACTGTAAATAAATCCCAGATTCCTCATTCTTGATGAGAACAAGTCTCTCCCTTCAACAACGTCCTCAGTGTGGATAAGTTCGATGACCGCATGGGCCAGCTACCATCTATTTCATGCCCGACTCCAACCATTACACCTGTCACTGCACTCATCGATGCAGGAGCACATCTTTCTATTATGAGTGCTGCCTTCCGACGACGACTGAAAAAGCACTTCACCCCAGCGTCGGCACGCGTTGGTCGCGTTGCGGATGGCGGTACTGTGCCTATCATCAGCATATGTACGGCAGGTGTGAGCATCGCCGGCTGCCACACTCCTGTCCTCTTCACCGTGATTGCTCATTGCCCCATGACCTAATTCTCGAACTCGATTTTCTCTCTGCGCATTCTGCTCTTATTGACTGCTCTGCCAGTACCCTTTGCCTTGAGTTGCCTATTCTCGTAGAACCTTCTAACGCACCCCAGTGCCGCTTACGCCCCACCTGCTTTATTTGCCTGCCACCGAAGTCAATAGCCTATATTGAACTGTTGTGTTGCCCACCTGTTCCTGATGGCGAGTACCTCATCACTCCGCTGCCCAACATTCCACTACAGTATGACATCACCGTGCCTCACAGCATTCTGACTGTTACTGCTAACCGTACTCGCATGCCTATCTTTAACTTTGGATTGGGAAAGCAAATCCTACTGCAAGGTATTTGCCTTGTCAACGTTGATTGTCTTGGCGACCATCACGTAGCAGCTTTATCAACCGATGGTTCTTCTGAGCTTAGCAGGCCCCTCGCACCAGCCTCGGGCACCGATGCCAACATAAAGAAAATGGTTGCGGTGGACCTATTCTCTGCGCAGGCTGACAACCATTGCCAAGTATTATCGTCCTACCGAGATATTTTTTACTTCAAACGATCGCCCTTTAGGCCAGACGCTCGCGGTCCAGCATCGGATTTCTACTGGCGATGCTACGCCTATTCACCGATGACCGTATCAAGTTTCTGCATCGGAACACCGAGTAATTCTAAGTGAAGTGAACAAAATGCTAGATAAAAACATCATTAAGCTTTCTTCGAGTCCCTGGCCGTCGCCTATGGTTTTGGTTAAGAAGGACGGCACGTGGAGCTTCTGTGTGGACTACCGTCATCTGAACAAAATTACTAAGAAGGACGTCTACCCGCTCCCAAATATAGACGATGCCCTTCACTGCCTCCACGGTTCCAGCTATTTCTCTTCTGTTGATCTTCGTTCTGGATACTGGCAGATTGCTGTTGGCGATATGGACAGAAAAAATATGCTCATTCAGCTTAGTAAGTTTAAAAAAGTAGGGTACGCTGTTCACTCCATAGAGAAATGTTTTGCGTTCCTGGTTCATTGGCCTTGAGACGAAATTGCCCTCGCTGTACAGAACTATGACATGGTTGAACTTCAAAAGTTCCTCCCATGAGAATGCAAAGAAGCTCTCCAGTAGGACGGGTGCACTTGTCCAATGTGGCTATCACTAATATTACCCACAGTCAAGATTCTATGGCACATATGTTTCTTTGATTAACAAGGCCAACGTAAAAGCAAGATGTGTGTTTTTACACCATAGATCAGCAGCACATAAGCTCCACCTTAAATGTGATTGTTCACCTAAATCTGCCTGCATTTGGAAAGTTAGTGCAAACCTTAAAATTAAATTAGATTGTGGGGTTTTACGTGCCAAAACCACTTTCTGATTATGAGGCATGCCGTAGTGGAGGACTTTCGAAATTTCGACCACCTGGGGTTCTTTAACGTGCACCTAAATCTGAGTAGACGGGTGTTTTCGCATTTCGCCCCCATCGAAATGCGGCCGCCGTGGCCGGGATTCGATCCCACTACCTCGTGCTCAGCAGCTTAACACTATAGCCACTGAGCAACCACGGCGGGTAGTGCGAACCTTCTGTGCTGTTGGCACCCAATTTAAAAGTGTTTGCCCAGCCCTGTGCACTGTAACTTGATGGTTCCAAATTGCTGGTTTTTAGGCCCCCGCCCAACTGGTTTGTTGAAATAGTTGTTAAAACGAATGACAGCTACAATTGCCTGGACACTTATGAGATTCCACTGCAATTTCAGTGGTGTTCACGGCAACAACAGATTTGGTGAAGTGAGGGACAGGCAGAGTGTTAAAGAGGACTGTGAAATCCATCAAACAGTTACGTTGAGCTAACAATGTGGACTGATTGTATAAGGCGAGCAAGCTGCCAAGAATTGCTAAGCTTGATGTGCAGACCTCATTTCTTAGGCAAATAAACTGTGCAATGTCTTGTTTTATTATTGATGACTGCTCTGCCAGTCTGCCTGAGTTGTCATTTTTTTGTATTTATGATAAAGCAGGCACTTTCATGTTTGTGTAGTTGTGTGACACAGAGTCATTTGTTTCTTACAGCTGTCATCTTCTCGGAAGCAGGCGCTGATGCTTGGAGACCTGCAGAGCACGAACTGCAGCATGTATGCCGAAATAAACAGCTATTGCCTATTTAAAATTGAACCAATGTAAGGCAAGGCCCCTTTTTTGCTGTACTGTGCTTGCGAATTGCAAAGCAATGATAAGACACAATGTAGAAAGAAACATTTTCTTTTATTTGGCGGACATTAGAGTGGCATCAAAAAAAAAAGACTATTGAGCAGCCCCAAGTCAGTCACTACACTAAGTAGCTCCACTGCAATTCACATCACCTAGGAATCCCAGCCATACAACCAAATGATTATTCGTATAAGTGACGATCAAGATCATGCCTCACTTGAATGCCACGGAACGCTGTTCAGTAACAGCAGTCAGTTTGTGTCCCTGCAAGCAGGAATATTAATTCGTGTTTTGGTTATTGGTGACATAACAAAATTTATAGTTTTCTGGCCCATCAGATGTTTGAATCAGAAATAACTTCTCCAAAGATGTACACCTTGTCACCGGTACATGCAGGATGATTTGCGGTGGCCAGACACTTTTGAGTGGGACTTCGGTATCAATGGAGGTATAATGTGTGTGCATGCTTCAGTACAAGGGAGATGGGAGGCAGCATCAAGGCAACCTATAGGCACTGTATGAAAAATCTTGAAAGCTATGCTATTTGCTAATGCTCTTCTGCCCTCTGCACTTGATAGAATACTTTCCAGGTTTAATTTCAATCAGAAAAGAAATTTAGTATTTTCTGATGCTACCTTGACATGCAAACAAGTTTTTGTCATGTAGGAGGAGGAGGGGAGGGTTAGGTTAAACTACAACAAAATTTATAAGTTTTTCAGCGTCCTATTTCATGTGTGGTACACTTTCTTTAATTTGGCTTGCTGACCTGGCAGTCGCATAGTCTTGGGCCAGGGATGACTGGATGGGAGAGGACAATGAGGGATACTGTTCATTGTTTAATATGTGCTTGTGTACTATAATATGTAAAAATAAAGAAACGAGTGATATTTTTATGCTTCAAGCATTTTGCAGAGTGAAGTAAAGTTATAAAGAATTTTTTTTTCTCTCTAAGAGATGAGAGAAGATGGTGTTGCTTGCTCATGATGTTGCTGGGATACCCTAGTACCTAGCTCATAATTCTTTAGTGCAGTGACGATCACCAGGTAGAAACCACATCAATTTGTAAGAGTTATGAATCTTCAGCATGAAAGTAAATTAGTGCTTTATTTTATTGGATACGTTCCCCTTTTGGAAAGTTCTGTGAACAAAATGAAAATTTGCAAAAGGAACAAATAAGAATTTGGAACAAGCATGCTATCAACACAACTAATGCACAAGCAGAATTTAGTCACACTACATACCAATAAGGACAGTGTAGGTGTGAGAACGTTGCTGATACTTTCCTTTTCCACCTATGACAAAGGAAAAAGTATACTTCAGTAATTCAGATGAGAACACAATTCTTGTTACACCAGGTGTGGCGAGCCCGGGAGACAGCAAGAGCCACAGGAGTCCTGGACTAAGGGCGCCTCCCACACAAGCAGAAAGACACCCGCTTTTCCTTTATTTTTTTTAATAAATGTTTTTCCTTCTCCTTCTTATAATGTTCTTTAATACAATGGTTTACCTGACTTGGAGGCAGTTTTATCTCTGGAGCTCCTATCTGAATACATGGGAAAAGAGAAATAGTTTTTCTCTGAAGCCAGCAACGGAATTCGATGAGGTTGGTTACATGTAAAAAAAAAAAAAAAGCTGAAATGTAGCGACTGTTCTAGGGGGCAATTTTTTGTGGCAGGAAATTTTGAAAATTGTGAAATTAAAAAGACTTCCGTATGAAGTTTACAACTTGATACAAAAGCTATGAAATTGTAAACTTCGTGCTTATATTTTCTAAGCTTACTGACTCTCAGCAATTTTTCCTAAATATTCAAGGTCCTAAATCAAAATTATGCAGCCTAGAATGACTAAATTTTATCTTTTTCTCTCAAATGCAACAAATTTCATTGCAATTATTCCAGTAGTTGTCTCAAAAGCATTTCTGCATTTTACATGTATTTGAATAAAGAGATTAGAGTTGGCACTGAACTAAAGCATCCTTCTCAAGGCATGCACATCATTTCTGGCCGTAAGGCCAGTTATCAGTCGACACTCTACACTATAAAAGAGAATTGCCTTTTTTTACACTTTTCCAGCAATTCCAACTTAGTAGCATGCTTAACTGAATGCAGCTAGGAAGAAGGAAATTTGACAATTTTTAGTTTATGTGCAGAATTAATGCATTTTTATGTCACTGAATTTTGGCCTTCATGAGCATTCATATCCTTGAATTTTCTTTCAATGTTGAATCGAACATTTTGTACAATACCTGAAGCAGCCATCAGGCCACTAAGCAACGTAAGGGCAAATAAGAACTTCGTGTGGAAGCACTTAAAAGGGCTGTTCAATTCACCTGCACAACTGTCAACCAGTTAACGGAGGTTCACGAGAAGTTCAGAAATTGTGCAGCTTGTTTCTGCGGTGCAGGCACAGCGCAACACTCGAAACGAATGCCAAGGTGCAGATGCGGTGCAGGCGTTATGTTATGCCTGATTAATGTGCACAGAGTGCGTACATTTGAAAGATCGTGAACTACAAGTATTATCAGCTTGTGGGCCTAACTACAAACCACACCTGTACACACATCAGACGTGCGTAAGCGGGCTTTTAATGGCGCTTGCGCCCATGTGCTGGACTGTCTGCTGCACCGCTGCGTCGCACCTGTACGCCTGCACCAAGTCGGCACCGACAGCGGAGTAGGTGCAGCAAAATGAACCAGCCCTGCACCTTTTGAAATGAACGGAGTGGTTCAGCAGGCGCTATTGCTGCACCACTGGAACGAATGGCAGGGTGCAACACCTCGTGAACTGGTTCAGGCGGTGCAGGCGAATCGAACGCACCAAAAGTAAAGCACATTCAGGGGCGCTATAACATAAAATGATTTCAAACTGTTTTGATTCCAATCTCCTGACATCAAATTAACGTAACCACCGGCGCAAGCATCGGGCAGTGACCTGCAGCGTGGTCTGAACAACCCAATCAAACACTCTCCTCGTTTATAGGAGGTCACCTTTGTTCACTTTAAAAACCAATAACATTGCCTACACTCAGTGGTTTTTCTTATCTAATTGGCTGACAAGAGGCGAGGAGTACGGTCTAGTGGAGGGGGTTTCGATGGGGCCGAGCCAGCACAGTGAAAACAGATAACCGCATGAAGAGGGTGGTGCTGGCTTCTCCGATTGGTCTGCTTCACCTTACTTAGCTTGCGGTGGCTGGTTGAAAATCGCGGCGGCTTGCAACAGAAGGATAAGAGTGCCGCTAAAATGGATCCTCAGCAAGAAAGAGTTGGCAGAGTGATGCTGTATACATGCCGCAAGGGCTCGATAACGTTTTACTGCCATGCAAAAATGTTTATCATGTGCAAATAAATACATGCCGACCGGCAGGTGCGAGTAGCGAGGGCCTGAGCGATCGGCGGGCAGCCATCTTCTATTCCTTTCAGAACGGGGCAGTCTCTGGCTATGCAGAAAAATTTTCAGTTTTGTTCGGCATGTTAATGCTTTTTTTTTTCGCGTACACGTCACTTTGATGCAGTGAGTTTTTGCGGTTTTGTGAGGTCGCGTGACAGCCAGGCGAGGTGGGTATTGCCCAAAAACATTGAACCAATAGCAGAGGGCTAATGGTGAAAAGGCGTTGAATCAGGAATAATTATTTTTCTTTTGTGCGGTTTAATCATTCATAATCATTGTGTACATGTATATCAGATGGAGAGCCATCACGGTTTTCGTGACGTCGCGTGACAGATGGGTGAAGTTTGGAGTGGCCTGAAAGAGTTTAGACCAATCGTGGTGGGCTGATTGCAGAATTGGAATAGAAAAGTTTGGAATCATTTTATGTCATAGCACCCCAGGATTCTATAGGGGGCCATAGAATGTAGACTTCCATGCAAAGATGGCCAACCTCACGAGGTTCACACGGATGACATAATGAAGTCAACCTAAGCTGATCTCAACCTCCCAAAGTGATGCGACATTGGTTGGCTGTTAAAATTTTTTAGCTATGGCAATGGCAACCTCGTGGACAAATTTGAGGTTGAGTGAGGTCGAATGCTCGGTGAGGTTATATTTCACAGCAGCGGATGTGCACATTTCCACCTCATGAATAAATATGTGGAAAGGTTTATGATTTTACTGATATGAAGGGGTAATTATTTAATATAATAGCCCCAGGCAGGAATCTGGAAGTGGGCTTCACCCCAAGCCACCTGAGGCTTTGTTTTCAGTTTGCATAGACAGCTCTCATTACATATGAACCATAGGTGTACATTTCTTTTGCTGTACTTCAGATGTGTGACACCACCGCAGTTGGATATCTTGCATCGGCCTGTATCCTCTGACCTTACCTTTAGAAGACAGTGAGTCACATGCCAAACTTCTTCCTCGTCAAGTATTCCTGCTCTAAACTAACAAATGACAGTTGCTGCCTCTCATTCAGTGTTGGCCAAAGACACCTAGCCAGAATCTTGGTACTGAATAATGAAACTACGCAAGACAAACATTCTTTTTCTGGTATGGTGCCTGTAGGCAACAATCGTCAATAAAGGGTTAATGAGAAACAAATTAAAAACTGAAATACAGTAGAACCTCGTTGATACGATCTTCACAGGAACTGGAAAATAAAGTGTGCCATAGGAAAATCGTATTATCCAACATATTATCCAACCAAATCGGATTTTCGGGAAAAGAAAAAAAAACTTAACATTTCGAAAAACGTATTAAGCAGAATCGTATCGAGGTTCCACTGTATAAAAAGAAACGACACTGAAGCTTGTCACAATTTTTTTTAGAGTTTAGAAGTCTAGGGCCTTGATTTAACGCAAGAAATGAATAGTAAAAAAATATCATGTAAGTACCGCTTTAAAGTTCAACATCTTGATACGTATTTCTGCACATTGAGACGTAATATTTACCGAAGCCATAAGACTCTTAACAAAGCATGTTTCACAGTCTTGCAGGCAAACCAAACATTTACAGTGGTGCACCTTCAAATGGTGCAGTCAATTCTATGGACCTAATGCTTGCATCTTGCACACCTGCTCAAGCCAGAGGCAGGAAACTAGGACAACCTCCAAAACACTTCAATTATCTCTTTCTGAAAGAGAGAAGTGTGTTTTATCCAGCAATTCTTGACATAGCCAGACTGGTCTAAAGGTAAATTGACAACTATGTTCCTCACGAAGGCCTGATTCACACAGGTGTTATCGGCCCCATCACGGTACACGCGTCTGTCAGGACAGAGCATTTCCTTGCCGATTTCTCCGCAGAAACAAGACGCTATCGACATTTGCTGATGCTCTAAACATCATCAGTATCCTATGTTAGAGGAGAAAATGGTGTGAAAACCCTCTATTTTCACAGATACAGGTTCCGTAACATTTGGTGCCGAGACATGACAGGATGGTTCAAATGTGTGAACCAGAATTAACTTACAATGGCACTTGAACATAAGATAAGTTAGAGAAATATTGCTGTAAACAGATGGCAACATAGGTGAAAAGTTTTAGATAATGATGCCAAAGGATAGACACCATTGCTTGTAATGCTTCAGTAGAAGCACAAGGTGAGATTTTCAAGATCATAAGCTGGAATCTAAACCACGCAAGGCAAGCAAAGCCCACCTGCCAACTGTGTTCACAGCAGCCTACACGTATTGTCAACCCACGTGACATTTCTGTGGCCAACATACCATGGCAGTTGTGCCAGGATGACTATGGACGCAGATGGCAACGTGCCCAAAGCATTCTCGCCTTGAGCTAGCATTGCAGATGCAGCCAAGGAGCGCCTGCTGCATAAATCAGTCTTGTGTCTGGAAGCGTCCACAACCTCCATGAAAGTGTTACAGAGGAAAAGAGATGCACCAAATATGTTTACTGAATATTTACAAAAGCTGTAGCAGCTGACAAGATATTAGTTAGCACGCAAAATCCAAAAGTGTTCCCTTTTTCATCAGCCTTTTAAAATATGCTCTCTAGATCACTAGACTATCTAAAGCAGGAACAATCGATCGATCCTCTTCAAAAAAAGACAATACAGCACTGACATGGATACTCACATGAATGAGCCCACTTCATGTGTCGACCACTCGAATCTGTTTTAAACACAGGCCTATTTCCAAAGCTCCAACTGCAGTGCACTTGCTTTTATGAGATATGTAAATTAATTTGGGCTAGTTGATGGGTCTTAAACGAATGCACAGTGCAAAACAAAATATATATGGAAGTGACAATGTGGACAGAACAGTCTTCCAACTGTTTCTATTAGATCATAACCTCCCTATATCGAAGCAACATATAGGGAACTGACAGTTAAAGTGAAAAAAGTGCCAGTCCTGATTACATTCCCTTAGGCATTCACATATTTTTCAATGATATCCCATTCATGCACTGCGTGCACAAGAGTCAATTTAAATATGATAAGCCTTTGGTGTAACTTAGAATGATCAGGGGTTCCCTGCAGTGCGATTAGGTGACAAGTTTGGTTCAGTACATATTGATTGGTTTCATTGCATGGTATTTATATAATTGGTATTTTTACAAAATATTTCGCCTACTGCCTAATGTGAAATTTGAGTGCAGCTCTATACATGTTTCCATTTCGCAATATATTGGCTAGCATGGACAATCTGTCACGTGTGGCACTTTCGCAAACAAAGCGAAGTGTGGCACGACTGCGTTGCTAATTGGAAGACCACGAGAGCAGCACATGGGTGATGCGTGGGCGCAATTCACAGCAGCTGCCGCTGACAGACCTCTGGTCATGCAGCGCTTTGTTTCCATACAGATGATGCGCACTAGTGTGGTATAAAGACATCCAAGATTTTCCTTCCTAGGAAACATCTAATGAAGCAATAGCTCCTAAGAAGGCCACTATCCAAAATAATCAAGAAAGGAATAGAGAAAAATGTCACAGAAAATCACATCAAACTAGGTCGGAGCATCAAAAATTGACCAACATTCTAGGCCTTGCCCTTGGAAAAAGTCTTGCAGCAAGGTTAATTGAGCACAAATGGTATGCAGGTATTCTATGGAGTGATGTCAAGCCTCGAACACTGAGCTCTGCTCTTCTGCAGGACCTTGGTGATGCACATTTTAAATGCCATTCTTCTGGCTACTATGGTTTCCAGGAAAATTGGTCATCCTTAAGAGGACAGGACACCACCATAGTACATTTTCAGGCATATTACTTGTACTAGCATACAAAACAATTAAGGCCTACTGACAATGAACAATTGCGGCAGGACGCAATAGCAATGACAGTATTTGGCAGGATGTTTAGACAACAGACTAAAAAGAGTGGACTGGAGGTGAAACCAGTTCTTTTGGTGAAGTATTTAGCTCGGCTTTAAACAGTGCATTGCTTGCATATAGGGTAACATACTTGTCATGTGCAATTTTGTAACAGTGTACTTATGATGGAAAATTCTGATCAAAACCACACAGTGGCATGGTGAGGCAAGTGGACAACACAGTGGTTTTAAAGCATTGTTTCGTGCTGAGTACTAAGTAGCAAGTTCGGTATTCCCACACAGCAGCCAGGTTAATGAGATCAAAAATGGGAATAAAATGTCAAACCAAGTGACAAAGCATGAAGCAAGACCTATAAAGTTTCAAAGTTCTTTGAGTCGTGTGTGCACCTTGTTGGCAAATGTGTGAACTTTCGACGCAGAAAAAATGTCATTGGAAACAACTTGTCAAAGATAATCACTTGTTTATCAACAAAGCGAGATTTTATCACACAAAAGTTCAAAAAAGCCTGCTTAAAAAATGAAAAACACCAGTAATTTTGACCTTCTCTTACATTGTACACCCTGTGATTAAACTGTCTATGGCATCTCTAGCACGTCATGCGGACCAACACCTAGACAAGAGACAATGCCAGCAACTGCTGCAGAATAGGCGAAAGCAGAGAAAACAGTGATGGCACGAAACAGGTTGTAGCATTACAAAAAGAAAATGCACAAGTTTGATGACAAATGATAAAAAAAATACAATTCAGCGCCCTTCCACTATGTGAAGATGGAAGACCAGCTGAAGCTGTACTTGTTGACAAGTATATTGAGTTATATATGGTTAATTGCTATATTGATTAAATAAAGAAACATACACACAACTTCGTTATCCTTGATATTCTATTTACTTTGTCACCATGGTAACCATTGCTTTGTGGTCACTGTAATATACTGCAATTGGTCGCCGATGCTTTCGTGCCCACTCCTGCTTCTGTTTGCAAAGGTGATCCTCACGGGCACGCTGTTCTTCATCGGTCACAGAGCAGCTATCCGACATTACCGATCTGCAGACAAGACGGGTCTGGCTATAGCAGCTGCCCGTTGCCTTCACGCTGATGCTCACACCGGTGCTCTTAACATGCACATCTTTCTTCTTCAGTACGGACTAGACGCGTCCTGGCCATAGCAGGACCAAAGTAAAACTGCTGATAACGTCGCTAAGCAATGTCGACTTCACAAGAAAACGAGGCACCGACATTGGTGGGTACACAATGACGTTTTATTATTCTGTCATCCACTCCAGAGCCACTGAGCACTGCTGGCGCACAGCAGGCTACTGTGGATTCAATTTTGTCGACGAAACTTTTTTCTACACACCCTGTCGATGTATGCACTATTGGTCGTGCTCAGAACCTAGCCATATACAGCTTCGCTGTAAAAATAGCAGGGGAAATGGAAGCAGACACGTTGAATGCATCACTAAGGAATGCACCAAGCAAAAAGATGCAGTTTCTGCAGCACAAGCCATGACCTTCTACAGCTTGTGGCAACAAAATGCAGCACAAGCAGATTGCTCAATCACTCCGCAGTTGTTCTAGCCTTGTGAACTGGAGCAACTGGCTTTCCTGTCCAGGAAGCACGGGCAACGACACTGCACACATGTTGGTAATATCAAGCTTTGATGCAGACATAGTAATGTGTAGTGAGGAATGAAGTGTAATCTTTGTTTCCACTTCAGCATGAATTTTGTGGAAGTGCTGGAGGGTCAAGGTTTTATACAGCTATTAATTTATGTATGTGGTCTAATAAACCATTGCAAAGTGAATGTGTGGCATCAGCAACAGATAGCCAGGCACTATCACGAAAAGAAGCAAAATAGTGCTAGTGTACTGGCAGGCATTCAGAGCTATTTCGCATGCGGTTGTAGCGGTCTGAGCCCTTGTTTCGCCCACATAGAGCGCCCCGTATATGAGCTAGACATCGTAACAGCCGGGATTATTAATTACCCTTGCGCACAAGCACCTCAGAAACGCTACGAATCTGCACCACGTAACCAATATCAGTGTTCCTGTACAGCTTTCACAAAGGTCTACTGCTATGAAATTGCATGACGGCCATTTTTCTTTAGCATACATTTCTTCCGTATTCATCCGCAGGGCGTGGTGTTTTGCCAGTGTGGCTGTACAGTTCGCACAACGATTTACGGCTCAGATTGCATGGCGACGCATGTTTTAGTACTTACACATACAGAGTACAAGATTTCCATCCCCACGAACCTCCAAGTGTGACGTATTCTCAGTTACATTAAGAACTAATGCATCAGCACGGCAGTTAATTCATAAACTGTTTCCGTTCCCGCGATTCCCCTAAAGTGTGTGGTATGCTGACCTTGATCAACGATACTAATGAACAATGCATCGGCACGACGTAATGCTTTGCCACTAAAGTCATCCGAGAAGACACCTCACTTCCAAACGTATCCTTTTGCGACTATAAAATTCAGTATGCTACCGTCGCAACAAAATAGCAACAAACTCACCTCGGACGCGGCTTTTTCGTCTTGCCGCCCACGCATCCTGTCGATTCTGTGCTGCAAGCTCGGCTAGGGACAAACAGAGCTAACAGCTTTCTTCCCGGTAGTACCTAGGCGAAGAGAAATTTCGAGCACCAAAAGTCCCCATATTTCTCCCTCGCAACTACTGCTCCTCGCGCGTGCGCAGAAAGAGCGGTGAAATCCATTTTCGATGTGCTCGTATTGAAATCGGGAACCGCAAAAGCGCCGCCATGTTGTTACGCGCCGAGGTTGCCAGCTCCTGAGACGCTTGCTAGACTTGGTGACAGTAGTCAGTTTTAATCCGGCAACCGTAGCAGCGTAGCAGCATGGCGCCTCGCCAGTAGTGTCGTGATGTGTGCGTGCAGCCGTGTGTTTGGGCTTTATAAGTTGGTTCTTTATTCTATGTTGCGGGACGGTGTGGGTGTGATCCATGTTGGCCGTACAGGTGGCAGTTATGCAACCGAGGGATGATCCTGTTGAAGTTTCCGGCGGTATGCGGTTTTCAGCGGTCATGCCTGTTGCTGGAGTGTCACGTACTGGACGGGGTTACGAGCTCGAAGCTGAGGTCAGATTCTTCGTTGGCGTTCCGTAATTCTCTTCGCACGGGCGCGGTATGTTGCAAAAGCCGCTTTCGCGATCTATCGTAGCGACGATAGATCGGGTTTCTTTAATATTATAAGTACTGATCCAGCTGTAGGGCACATGTAGCCGACAAACGGAAGCCTCAGGAGAACACCTGAGATTATAATAAAGCAGGCGGCACAGGAACTCCAGGGCACCCAAGGGACAGTGGGGGGATCAAAGCTCGAAGCAGAACGGTACGTAGGTTGGGACCGCCGAGGCAGGTGTGTGCCAGGGAGTGTTCGCACGGACAGCTCCCCTGGCACGCGCAGCAGTGCCTTGCAAGGTCGAGATACTTTAAAGGCACCTGCGCCCATGATCTTTCTTTTGACTCGGTGCTGTTAGCACGATTAATGAGAATAATATGGAGGGCATCCGGTGCAGTCGCGAATGCGTCATGGCAAATGTAGCTCGCGTCGCCTGGCGTGTGTAGTTATATCAGAGTTGGTTGTATGAACTTCATCATATTAATGCGCTTTGTTACGGTACCTTAACGGAATGGGTCTAGGGGACGGTGTCGATACATTTTTTTCGTACCGCCCTAATCCTGTTATACCCCCACTACAAACACGCACACATACCCCCCCCCCCCCTTTTTTTATGTATACATACAATTCCTTGCCATGATAGATCATAGCCTCCTTTATTTTTGAAAAATAGAGGAGGCTATGGACGGATTGACCAGTTCAAGTTGTCAACTTGTCAGTAACTGTCATAGGAATGACTGTAATAAACACAATTCCACGATCGGATTGTTTACTTTCATTTTTTGTTGTAACACTGAGGACTACATAGAACTTTATTTTGTATATGTGAGAGAAGTATGTTGATATCACGAGCTTAAGCCAATGTGCGATACACAGACAAAACATCTGCTACAACATGATCCACACAACACATACGTAATTAAAGGTGCAAAATGTAGGGGGAAGCTTCAAAATACGCTCTGTAGCACTGCAAAGTATAACATATATTGTATGTGTACAATAAATGTTCAAAAAAACAATGCATCAATGTCCCATTTGTCTTCAAGTTTATTATCAAGTTCAAGTTTACTGAAGATTATTATGAGCATATGTACAACAGGAATCTACTAACACACCCGCAGTTAAGGTGGCTGTTCGAGGTGTGCTGGCTGCCTCAGTGTAAGAAAAAGAAATTGGGCGAATGTTGACACCAGTGCCAC
Source organism: Dermacentor andersoni (assembly GCF_023375885.2). NCBI lineage: Eukaryota > Metazoa > Arthropoda > Arachnida > Ixodida > Ixodidae > Dermacentor > Dermacentor andersoni. Next base: position 223,503,130 of record NC_092817.1, read on the forward strand.
TGCTTCTTGCCTCTGACCTGCACGTGCTTCCGCGGCATCTTTGTGCACAAGTGTGCTGGCGTGGCAAACGTAGGAGTCATCCGAGAGAAAGAGTATCGTTTACATGGAGAAGTGGCTGTTCTTATTGCCTGTCGCTTTCCCTCAAATGTTTCCTTGGCGACTAGGGTGACACACCCGCAGTCAAGGTGGCTGTTCGAGGTGTGCTGGCTGTCTAAACGAAAGAAAAAGAAAGAAATTTGATGAATGTCGATACCAGTGCTATTGCTTCTTGCCTCTTACCTGCATTTGCCTCCACGGCCTCTTGGCTTGCGGAGTCTGTATGATGGAGCTGCTGTGGCTAGGCGAAGGCGTTGTCGAACGAAAAAGAAAAGGCCATTCAAATGGGGAATTATAGAAATAAATGCAGTTCTTATGTCTGTTTCTCGCACTGTTCTTGCCTAAAAGTTTTCAAAGACAGTGTCCAGAATACACCAGCACTTTAACTGCTTTTGCTGTTTACCTGCAAGTGTTGCTGTGAGATCCTTAGTATGGCTGCGTGCAGCATTGTAACACTTAGTGGAGGCATTTGACGTGGTAGCCAAAAATATAATCATCCTTGTCTGCATGAATGCTTTAAATTTCTAGATGCAGTGGTAACTATTACTATTGGTGCAAGGCCCCCCACATCTATGCGGCAAGTGCCATAGCTCGAAACTGAATTTTTCCTTTAGTGTTTCACAAGGTGTCTGATATGTCCACATTAGACGTGATCCGTTTCTTATTATTTATCCCAGTATGGAGAGAGCATCATTAAATAGTTTTTTTTTTATTTTTGCATGGCTTGCTTTTTGGTTTGTTTCTGAATTTATCAAACAGCAGTCTCATGATGCTAAAGTGACTCATGATATGACAGTCATCAGCTTTAGTTTTTCAGAAAAACAACGCATTTCCTGACCCATTGTGTGCTATCCCATTACTCGCATAATTTCTCAGAGTATTCTACCTATACTGACTTGCTTGATTTCCGCTAAAGAATCTTGCATCTTCAAATACCATTCTTTCCTTAAAATCATTCGACACTTCTCATAATTTCTGTACCTTGGGCTTCTGATACTCTGCATTCACCATTTTTGCTTGTTTCTGACTAGAAATGTCTTCTTTATATTGAGCTTAAATTTTACCTTTGGAACACATGGAAGGGCTTGCCATTGCATATCTGCATAAAAGGGAAACATGTTTCATGCGAAATCCAATTGAAGATTGATGAATGCAGCTTACAGTGTGATATGACTTAATGATCCATAAAAGTAACTCATCTCACTTGGTAAATTAAAGCGCTTATTAGTGTGATGTACAAGATACGTTACACTAACGTGGTGGCTTCTCTTGCTTATACAGCAAAAGAATCTGTGCGCGAGAAAAAAATTATTTTTGCATACCCCTTGTACACACTGATTAAGGAAAATGAGCTGGAGCTGTCCACATAATCTACTTATTTTACCTGCGAGTATGGTCAACAAAAATGTGTCCCATTTGCTTAGTGGTATTTGAGATTATGTCAGTATTGCATATGTGCCTGTTGTCTAAAATAACCGAATTTTGAAAATGCTCGCAGGGATCTGATGTGCATATCTGCAGTTTATGGATACATGTAAAAGACTCAGCATCAAGTGCAAGTGAACGGACCTACAGGGCCGAAGTCGATCATGCAAATAGATTCGCTGCACAAATTTGTGACCAAAAAAGATATTCCACATGAAATGGCACGCAAGGAAGTGTTGAAAATATTGCACAGTTAATAAAACGCCTACGCTATTAATATGTGGGTTGATACACTCGTTATGCAAAACGGAGGTGAGGCGTGCAGACAGGACACAAGAATAGAGTATTTACAAGCAAACATGCAACACGAGCGCCGCCCACTTCTCTACTCTTGTGTCCTGTCTGCACGCCTCACCTCTGTTTTGCATAATGAATCCTTACCAACTAGCTCAGCTTTCTGTCGTTTTAAGTCTCGATGCACTCGATTTCGTCCGCATTAGGCACTCGCCTCTTGATTACTTCGTGGCACAGAAATACTCGGCATCAGGCTGTTTTTCTGCTGTGGCCTTTGTAAAAGCATGATTGTTCAAAGTGCAACAATTAAACAGATTCTTTGAGTTGCTTGTGGCTTCGCCAGTACAATTCCGGTGCGCTGGTCCACCTGTCCAGCAATTTCCTACTGAAGGGAAACCTGCAAATAAAAACGCCGCTCCGTATGTAGAAAAATGCTCTACTGTGACGCTTCTCAAACGATTGTGATGCCCCACACGAGCTGCCTACTCGCGTGATATTCTCAACAAGGAGATACATTCGTTTACTTACATGTGAAGGTATATGTCTGGGCACTTCGGGGCTTCGGTGGCACAGAAGGCACGAGTGTGCCATAGCGTCCGATGTCGACGCGCGATCGCATGTCAAACCTAAACTGTACGAAACTACTACGCATGCAAAAACCAGATTCGAAACCGAAATTCGCGTCATCCTTTATTAAATGAATGCGTAGTTCGTGATTTACATAAGTCACGGACTTAGTGATCGCTTTCTGTAAACTTAATATTAACCCACCACCTTCATAAAACCTCAGGTATGCGTTTTTAGATGACAAAGCATACGGTGACCTGTACTTGTTTTCAGCTCTTTCAATAGTAATTGCGCTGGCCACATTGACCAGTAGCAACAGGGCGGCGCCCTAGAGGTTCCCACTTTTCCGGCCCAGCTTTTCCTCTAGAGTTGTTCTACTAACTCCATGGTGGTATGCATGGGAATGCCGGTATGTTGTGGATTCGGATTGGCATCGTTCTCGTAGAGACAGGACACCTTGAAGACGCGCTTGGCAAGTACCGTTCCGTCTGTCACAATGATTCATTTTCTACTAAAACAGCACGTGAAAAGCTGTTTTAGCTTTATTATTACGCGAAAACATGTTTTGTTTAACTATGAGAACTTGTTATTGTGCGTACGACTACTTGTTACGTAAAAAGTATCAGCGGGCCGCTAAAGTTGGAGAACAGACGACAAGGTTCGCGCTCGCTTTGAAACAGTTGGTCGTCTGTTCTTGCTTTTCTTCGCTTGGTCATACATCGTGGGTGAGTAAAGATGTAATATGCGTGAATGGCAACATTTTATGAAGATTTTACTTTGAGAACGCGTGATTTGCGTAGCCGTATCCACGTTTTAGCCGAAGCTTCTTACAACACCAGCCAACACGAGCCCGCAGACACATATACCGTCATTCCCATGACGGCACGGTGCCCCGTTAAGAAACTGCCATAGACGGTGGCGCCAGATTACCCTCTAGGTGTTATACTGAGAAACTCTATGCCTGAACCCATAGAGTTTCCCCATAGAGTTTCCTACAAAAATTATTAGAGGGAACTCTGGCGCTGCAGTCGTTGTCCTACCATGGGAATGATGGGAAGTACATGGATTTGTCTGATCTTCGTGCTTGCGGATTCAGACGTTCTTGTGGCTTTGTATATTACGCTATATAAATCTTATTGTCGTATATTTCGGCGCAATGTATATTCTTCGAAGTGCAGAAGACGCCGGGAACGCGTACAATTGCTATTAATTGCAACGATTGAGCTTGTCCAGGTGGCCAAATCGAAACGCGTCAAGCGTCTCAAGGCACTGGCATGGCCGCGATAAATTCATAAAGGCGTTTCATTCGCTTCTCAATACATGCGTCCGTGGCTTAATGGTTTCAATATCAGGCTTCTGTGCTAGAGTCCCTGTGTTCGAATCCTGCCATCGGGCAATTTTAATTATGTCTATTTAATTATTTATTGCGCAACATACTGTTGAAAACATAGAGTTTCTAAATAAAATACCCTAGAGGGAAATGTGGCGCTAGTGTCTACGGGGGTTCTCATGAGCGTTGCCTCAACCTACATGGGAATGATGGGAAGTACAGGCTTCGGATTGACTTCGGTCTTTAGACTAGTGGCGTTTGCTTCTGGCGCAGTAAACAAAGCTATACTCAAATATTATCGCGTAAAATCTAATTCTATTTCTGCAGTATGTTATATAATGTACAACACGCTACATAAACTTTGTATGACTTTGAGATGGAAGCATGGTTTACTATGGTTTGTCACCAGGACACACCAGGGTATGCATACTTGTGCGATTCTGTTCCCAACTTAACGCCAAAGAATAATTATTTATTCATTTTTGCAACAGCAAAACAACCGTGCATGTACTTATTAAAAATACTCATCAAGTATTTCTGGAAATAGAAATGTTGTATTGTGACAAAGCGTTGCGCGCTTGAGCGGAATGCTACAGGTGTCGTCTGCTACGACGCCTGCTCGCTGCAAACGCGAGACTTTTCTCGCAGACGACAGGCACTTGCGAACTCTCTCACTCTTTCGAAAGGTTGCGTCGGCTGTCACGATTGCTGAACGTCTTCAAGTACTTTTAAGCACATCTGCTGCAGTGCTAGCTAGGATGCTAGTGGCCTCCTACGAATGCTTCATCATATTTTATATTGGCGTGTCGCTTCCGAAACATAGCGTGGCTTTGCGGGTACCCATTGTGCGACACTAGACTACAGCTAGGAAGCAGCTATCTTTCCTACCACAAGTACGTTTGTGTTCTCAAAGTCCTAAAACACGCATTTCAATGAGCACATAAGCGAGCACATAATGAAGCCCTCAATAAAATTTGATTGTCAAGCCACTAGAAGTACAACTGTATATGTCTTGTATAAGTAGTGCCTTCTTTGTCCTATTCTGAAGTTTCATATAAAGCACGTAACGCTACAGTGCCAACCTAACACACTTAACAAACCAAGGTCCAAACGCTCAAAAAGTGTTCTTTCAACGTTTACGATGCCGCCGCTTTCTCGTCACGGCTTCGACGCCACACCGCGACACAAGCATCGTCCCAGTCGCTGGCCCAGCGCGCTATCGCCACTCCGAGCAACATAACAAAGGCAGATAGCTTTGTGTTGCACTGTCCCATTGCAGGTTATAGCAACTGCGCTTGGAGCGAAACCAAAACTGCCCAAAAAAAATACTTGTAGATTAGTTCGCCAGTCAATAGAATGCCAATCCGAAGCCTGTACTTCCCATCATTCCCATGATGGTTGAACGATCGCAGCGCCAGATTTGCCTCTAGGTATACTAATATGAAACTCTATGGTTGAAAATGACGAGTTTACAAAGTCACAAAGCCGTTTGTGAAGCCAAAAGGACGAAGTTTAGGCAAATCCATGTACTTCCCATAATTCCCATGCTGGGACAACCGCTCCCCATAGAGTTTCTCACTATAACAAGTAATGTAGTGAGAAACTCTATGCCGCTCCCATGGATCTAGTAACGTTGGCTCCCATTGCAGCTCCTGTAGGATAGATGGATGGATGTTATGAGCGTCCTCTTTGGAACGGGGCGGTGGGTTGCGCCACCAAGCTCTTGCTACTATGCTGCCTAATATCCTACCTAGGTTAACCAATGAAAAAAGAAAAAAAAACACTATGAACTACCCCGTCCAAACTTTCTGATCCCCTATTGCGAATTGTGCTTTTGCACGTCTCCGTCTTTTATCGTTTTCCTACTTTTCTTCCACCAATCCTCCAATCGCCTTTTACTAATGTCTATTGCGGACATATTTGCTTTACCACTGCTCCCGCTGAACCCAAGGGCTTCAAGGAGGCCAGTGGTGCCTAAATCGACCGCTGGGTAGACGTCTTCACATTCTAATAAAATATGCTCCGTCGTTTCCCTAGCTTTTCCGCAGCAAGCACATGCTTCTTCTTCCTTCTTATATCTCGCTTCGAAAAGTAATGAGCTTCCCTTTGAGTTATCATAAATGGTCTCTATCATAAATGGTTTATTTCCTGATTTCGTTTTTTCCTCTTAAGTAGTTACTCATGGCAGTTTCTTTTCCATTGCCGCCACCCATGAGATTAATTCAGCCTGTCTGACTTTCCGCTTGACCTTCCTTGTTGCTGTGTTGCCCACCCCACAGGCCGCATACTTGCTGGTGAGCTTCCTAGTTCTTTTCCTCCGCTGTGAATCAATGTTTTGCCTGTACAGATACCTGAACACTCTCCCAGCCCATTTACTTTCTTCGACATTCCTCAGCCGTTCTTCATATTCAATTTTACTGCGAGCTTCCCTGACTTCAAAACTAGTCTAGCCCATATCCCTCTGCACAGCTTCATTTGTAGTCTTCCCGTGAGCGTCCAATGCGAGGCGACCCACTGACCTTTGGTTCCTGTCGAGTCCTGATTGTACCCCTGATTTAAAGCAAACAACCGCATTTCCAAAAGTAAGTCCTGGAACCATTACCCCTTTCCACATACATCGGAGGACCTCGTACCTATTGTATCCCCATATCGCTCTGTGCTTCATTATGGCTGCATTTCTCTTCCCTTTGACTGTTATGGTTTTTTTCCTGTGTTTCCATATATCCATTGCCTTCGTTTATCCATACACCAAGGTATTTATATTCTGTTACCCGAGGTATTTCTTGGCCCTGTATCTCCACTGTCTGTTTTCATTGAATACCATAACACCTGATTTTCTAACACTAAATTTCAAACCTAAATTGTTGCCTTCCTGTCCACAGATATTAGCCAGACGTTGCAAATCACTTTGCTTGTTAGCGAGCAACACAATGTCATCCGCATAAAATAAACCTGGGAGTTGCTGCTCTATTACTGTACCTGCCTGTTTGTATGAGAGATTAAACCCGATATTACTAGTGTTCCTGTATATGCTCCCGCAGAGAGCAGAGTTGCGCATAACTTTTCCGGCGCTGCTCGCACCGCTATTGGCCGAGCGCGAAAAATGACGTCAAATGATCCGCGCCGCTGCGAAGCCAACTTTACGGGCGCATCGCCGACTCATGCGAACTCGTCGTTTCCGTCAGTGCCATCGCCATTGCAATCAGAAGACCATCGATCGTGCGTTCAGAGGAGCAGCTGCGAGTATGACGGGGTGCAGCGCACCACACTGCACAAACCGCACGGAAGGCGGTAAAGCGCTCTACGCGGTGCCAGTGGAACAAAACTTGTCGTTCAATTAAACATGCTGGAAATCTACGTTGTGCTTTGGTGAATGCTGTTTCCTGTGGGCGGGAGTGGAGTGAATACACTGTTGAATGACGTAAAATTTCCTTGCCTCTGATGCGATAGGTCACAAAGCTTTGTAACCTGGCTTTTTGGCCAAAGCCTCCTTCAGTGATTTCACTGACTTGATACAGTGTCTTAAACTACTGGCTCTTCTCTGAGTGGTGAGAGATCAAGAAAAATGTGTTGTCATATTACAGTCTGCACTGTGTGAATAATTACTCTGCAAGTTTGCCATCTGGATGTGATTAGTGCAATAAAAATAACCTGTTACTCGTAATAGCTTGTTGCTTTTCCAGTTTCTTTGAATTCTGCCCCCAAGGTTCCAAGAACCAGCACACTTGGCCTGCTGCCAGCAGCCGTTCATGCATTCCCTTGTATGAAATAAATTTGATCTATAAGCTCTTGCATATTGAATATTTTTCTACTGGCAGATTTACTGCTACTAAATAGCTGATTAGTCTGTGGTATGAATAAATCGTAAAAGTAAGCTTTGCTTAAAATGTGCGCATGTGAACATTTGAAATGCGCTTAAATCTCTGTCTGCAGCGCATGTATCGAAAACGTGCAGCTGTTGTGAACGATGGTTAGTGATAAATGACGTTCTGTTAACGGTCACTGACATAACTGCAGGCACGATAGCTCTCTTGGCGACGGTCATTAATCGGCTGGTTCCGGCAGCCAAAATGCGCTAAGTGTCCACCTTACGTGTGTGAAGTTTTCTTTAAACACTCTTTAAAACATTTCTCGCTTTCTGATCATGATATCATCACCATCATCATCAGCCTAGTTACGCCCACTGCAGGGCAAAGGCCTCTCCCATACTTCTCCAACTACCCCGGTCATGTACTAATTGTGGCCATGTTGTCCCTGCAAACGTCTTAATGTCATCCGCCCACCTAACTTTCTGCCGCCCCCTGCTACGCTTCCCTTCCCTTGGAATCCAGTCCGTAACCCTTAATGACCATCGGTTATCTTCCCTCCTCATTACATGTCCGGCCCATGCCCATTTCTTTTTCTTGATTTCAACTAAGATGTCATTTACCCGCGTTTGTTCCCTCACCCAATCTGCTCTTTTCTTATCCCTTAACGTTACACCTATCATTCTTCTTTCCATAGCTCGTTGCGTCGTCCTCAATTTCAGCAGAACCCTTTTCGTAGGCCTCCAGCTTTCTGCCCCGTAGGTGAGTACTGGTAAGACACAGCTGTTATACACTTTCCTCTTGAGGGATAGTGGCAACCTGCTGTTCATGATTTGAGAATGCCTGCCAAACGCACCCCAGCCCATTCTTATTCTTCTGGTTATTTCAGCCTCATGATCCGGATCCGTGGTCACTACCTGCCCTAAGTAGATGTATTCCCTTACCACTTCCAGTGCCTCGCTACCTATCGTAAACTGCTGTTCTCTTCCGAGACTGTTAAACATTACTTTAGTTTTCTGTAGATTAATTTTCAGACCCACCCTTCTGCTTTGCCTCTCCAGGTCAGTGAGCATGCATTGCAATTGGTCTCCTGAGTTACTAAGCAAGGCAATATCATCAGCGAATCGCAAGTTGCTAAGGTATTCTCCATCAACTTTTATCCCCAATTCTTCTTACTCCAGGTCTCTGAATACCTCCTGTAAACATGCTGTGAATAGCATTGGAGATATCGTATCTCCCTGTCTGACGCCTTTCTTTATTGGGATTTTGTTGCTTTCTTTGTGGAGGATTACGGTGGCTGTGGAACCGCTATAGATAGCTTCCAGTATCTTTACATATGGCTCATCTACAGCCTGATTCCGTAGTGCCTCCATGACTGCTGAGGTTTCGACTGAATCAAATGCTTTTTCGTAATCAATGAAGGCTATATATAAGGGTTGGTTATATTCCGCACATTTCTCTATCACCTGGTTGATAGTGTGAATATGGTCTATTGTTGAGTAGCCTTTACGGAATCCTGCCTGGTCCTTTGGTTGACAGAAGTCTAAGGTATTCCTGATTCTATTTGCGATTACCTTAGTAAATACTTTGTAGGCAACGGACAGTAAGCTGATCGGTCTATAATTTTTCAAGTCTTTGGCGTCCCCTTTCTTATGGATTAGGAATATGTTAGCGTTCTTCCAAGATTCCGGTACGTTCGAGGTCATGAGGCATTGTGTATTGTTAAGAATGGCCATACGGGGTGGCAACGTGCCAGCTTTCAGCCCGTTGCACGCGTTCCAAGCCCACCAGTCGAAGCGCCCTTCCGAGAGCTGCGGTCGGCAGGCAGCCGCGTGGCGCACGATCAACTCCGGAAATTGGTACTTGGCCGCACCACCCGAGACGGAGCACGGTTCTACGAAGCCCTCGGTCGTCGACTCCGGAGCCTTTGTGTGTATGGGTTCGCACCTGTGTGTTTGCGTGTGTGTGGGCGTAAACGATAGTGTGGGGCGGCGGCAAGTTTACAATGCTTGGACGAACCTTCCCGACCATTCCTGCTCCGATCCACCTCATCCTCCAAGCCGGCACACCTCACCCTCCATTCCTGCTCCGTCCTCGTCCGAACGATGACGTCCAACTATGACGTCAAGCGGAGAGCTTATAAGCAGCGTTTGCCGGCTGCTAGGGAGTGCTCGTGTCATGATCGTTGTCGGGAGCTGAGTGCTCTGTCATACTGGAAATGTACTAGTGAGCTGTGTGCTCGTAAACTGTTTGCTGTATGTTAGTCTTGCGGGCTCCATATGGGAGTCGCGCTAGTCTGCCAATGTATCTTGCTTAAACTGTTAATATGTAAATAAATCCGGTTCACCGAGTTCCTGTCTACGACCTTCATCTCCTTCAAATGGTGGCAGCGGCGAGATAGTCCGACGACTCCTACATCTGGTCGACAGCGGTAGGACCGTCCGACGAATCTTACAGTATATAGGGCGGCCAACCTTTCTAGGACAGTGTTCCCACCATCCTTCAACAAATCTGCTGTTACCTGATCCTCCCCAGCTGCCTTCCCCCTTTGCATAGCTCCCAAGGCGTTCTTTACCTCTTCCGGTGTTACTTGTGGGACCTCAAGTTCCTCTAGACTATTCTCTCTCACCTTATCGTCGTGGGTGTTACTGGTACTGTATAAATCTCTACAAAACTCTTCAGCCACTTGAACTATCTCACCCATATTAGTAACGATATTGCCGGCTTTGTCTCTTAACGCACACATCTGATTCTTGCCTATTCCTAGTTTCTTCTTTACTGCTTTTAGGCTTCCTCCGTTCCTGAGAGCCTGTTCAATTCTATCCATATTATAGTTCCTTATGTCCGCTGTCTTACGCTTGTTGATTAACTTAGAAAGTTCTGCCAGTTCTATTCTAGCTGTAGGGTTAGAGGCTTTCATACATTGGCGTTTCTTGATCAGATCTTTCATCTCCTGCGATAGCTTACTGGTTTCCTGTTTAACGGCGTTACCACCGACTTCTATAGCGCACTTCTTAATGATGGCCATAAGATTGTCGTTCATTGCTTCAACACTATGGTCCTCTTCCTGGGTTAAAGCCGAATACCTGTTCTGTAGCTTGATCCGGAATTCCTCTAGTTTCCCTCTTACCGCTAACTCATTGATTGGTTTCTTATGTACCAGTTTCTTCCGTTCCCACCTCAAGTCAAGGTTAATTCGAGTTCTTACCATCCTATGGTCACTGCAGCGCACCTTGCCGAGCACGTCTACATCTTGTATGATGCCAGGGTTCGCGCAGAGTATAAAGTCGATTTCATTTCTAGTCTCACCATTCGGGCTCCTCCACGTCCACTTTCGGCTAACCCGCTTGCGGAAAAAGGTATTCATTATCCGTATATTATTCTGTTCTGCAAACTCTACCAATAACTTTCCTCTGCTATTCCTAGAGCCTATGCCATATTCCCCCACTGACTCGTCTCCGGCCTGCTTCTTGCCTACCCTAGCTGGCATTGAAATCGCCCATCAGTATACTGTATTTTGTTTTGACTTTACCCATCGCCGATTCCACGTCTTCATAGAAGCTTTCGACTTCCTGGTCATCATGACAAGATGTAGGGGCGTAGACCTGTACAACCTTCATTTTGTACCTCTTATTTAGTTTCACAACAAGACATGCCACCCTCTCGTTAATGCTATAGAATTCCTGTATGTTACCAGCTATGTTCTTATTAATCAGGAATCCGACTCCTAGTTCTCGTCTCTCTGCTAAGCCCCGGTAGCACAATACGTGCCCGCTTTTTAGCACTGTATATGCTTCTTTTGGCCTCCTAACTTCACTGAGCCCTATTATATCCCATTTACTGCCCTCTAATTCCTCCAATAGCACTGCTAGACTCGCCTCACTAGATAACGTTCTAGCGTTAAACGTTGCCAGGTTCATATTCCAATGGCGGCCTGGCCTGACATCATGATAAGACAACTTCATATGCATGCTGAAAATCATTGCACCGCTTTTTGTGGCAACGTACTGCGCGTTTGCGAGCGAACTTCGGAGCTGTTCGAGCCACGGGAGTATTTTATTTTCGGGAATCGAAGGCGGTCCTACCCCCTATTTGTACGTTTGTGTGTGTTTTTGTATATGCGTGTTTACATAGGTACATACAAAGTTTCGGTTGGTGGGAAGCCCACCCCCTCCGGCTGCACGAATGACTCGTTCGAGCGTAGCCTGTATTAAGAAGTGCCCTTTGCTAAGCGCCTGCGAACAATTGGCGCTTGTAGCTCGCAACCACTAGAGAAAAAGGCGGAACACCGCGCGGCATTTGGCTCCTGCGCGCGCGAGGAGTGGCTTCGCTGCAGAGCTGGAGCACGACGGCGGACCTATGCGCAACTCTGCTCCCGCAGGGAGCATATACAGGAACACTAGATATTACTTCCTTCTAGCGCCCTCTCCATCCTCACCATGTACATCATAAACAGCAGCGGGGATAAAGGGCACCCCTGCCTCAGTCCCTTGTTGATATGAACTTTCTCCGCGCTCCTCATCCCATCCCATTCAACGCAAACGGTATTTTCTAGGTAAATCTCTCTCAAAAGCTGTAGACTATCGTTACCTAAGCCTTCCCCTTCCAGAATATCCCACAAAATGTTGCGGTCTACGTTGTCGTAGGCTCCTGTAATGTCCAAAAAGGCCACATACAACGGTCTGCTTTCTGCTTTTGATATTTCAATACACTGAGTAAGAACAAACAAGTTATCATCCGAACGCTTACCTATTCTAAAGCAATTCTGAAGCTCTCCCAAAATGCCATTATTCTCTACCCATGCTTGAAGCTTTAATTTGCCTGCATTGCTAGCCTGTATATCACCGATGTAATGGACGCAGCCTGTATATCACCGACGTAGACACTAGCGCCAGAGTTCCCTCTAGTAACTTTAAAATTCAAACAGCGCTAAACGACAGGACCAGAATGAGGAGGAGACAAACACGGCGCTGAAAACCGATCAGCGCCGTGTTTGTCTCCTCCTCATTCTGGTCCTGTCGTTTAGCGCTGTTTGAATTTTAAAGTTACCATGCAACACCAACTCGCCCAATCCGCTGCCCTTCTCCCTCTAATAATTCTTGTAGGAAACTATGCCGGAACCCACTACCCATATTCTTAAGCACTGTAACCGGTCCCAAGAGACCAATTAGTCCCAATTACTAGAGGGAACTCTGGCGCTAGTGTCTACGGGAGCTGCAATGGGCGCGGTTGTCCCAGCACGGGAATTATGGGAAGTACATGGATTTGCCTAAACTTCGTCCTTTTGGCTTCAAACGGCATTGTGACTTTGTTAACTCGTCATTTTCAACAGTATATTGCGGAATAAATAATTAAATAAACCTCATTAAAATTGCCCGACGGCAGGATTCGAACACACCCACGAAACACAGAACCTCTTAAAAACTTCTTGAAACGGCTACAAACGGCTATAGACGTCTTGGTCTATGATAAGACTGAAAATAGAATTTCTTCTAAACATAACCTCAGCACTTGAATATGCTAGTATATATTCTATCTGCGGCAAAACCCACTACTGGTGCCACTAGAGTCTGTTTTGGTAAACACATTCAGAATGTCTAACTCAAGAACTTTTCTAGATCTTTTTGTCTAAAAGTGCATAAAATGCCAAACGACGTGCGGTTACCGTCGGCCGTCGGCGTTAGCGAATAAAAGACGCCACAGACAAATCGAACTCGTTGGAAGCAACATAAGTTAATTGGCTTTGATATTAAATAATTTCACACCAGAACTTCAACAATCAAGGGCGTGTTATTGTTTTCCATACGGGGCGCGCACACGACGCCTGGAAGCCATTCTATGCTCGCGCAGCAGCGAAACGCCGGCGTTGCACAGCGGTGTCACAGAGCCACCGCGCTGCGATCACTTCGGCGACACAATCCAAATTTGTCGGACATCTCATTCTGTGCTGGAGACACTGGGAGGCAGGAAGTTTGAAAAAACGGCCATTGCCGCCCGCAATGTCTCGGTCGTGGGCTGGTCGTGGGTTCGTTATTCCAGTTGTGCGTCATTATAAGCCGTTCTGTACATTTATACTAGATATTAATTGGAGTCATTTAGCTGTGCTGATGCTGTTTGCCGTGTGATTTGCATCAGTTCTTCGTGACATCGGCTGTATTGCGTGTTTTCGCCGACGGCTTACTACCACAATGGCGGGATTTCGTTCGCCGCCTTCGTGTCTCGGTGCGTCTTTGTACGTCGCACGTTCGGATAACACTTTTTCCGGTAAGTGAAATACATAGCACTTCGTTTTTCGTCAACAATGTGAATATTTTTAGGTGTTACCCGTGACAGTTCTTGATATATGGGCTCTTCTGCCCTGCGAGTTTTCGTCATTACTTTTATACGAGGGTCTGCTTGTGTTCAGCCGTTCTAAAGCCCCTTTAAGCCGTTCAGCACTACCGCGCTCCATGACTTCCGCAACACCACTCAGAACTTTGCCCTGCTTGTTAGTCTTTGTGGTTAACGTAGCACGAACCAACCGAAAGGAGTGCATTCGAAGAATGGCTGTAATGCTGAACCAGACTGAACTCGCCCTATTTTGTGTCCTTTTGTTCTTGCGTGTGCGCGCGTGTGTGTCAGTGACTGTGCAGTTTGTAGCGTTCCCACTTTATAGCAAAACAAAAATATAACTGCAATGTTTACTTCATCTATACAATTCCAAATTAAATCGTCTGCTGATGTACAAATTTCACTTGTGTTTTGTTCTAAATAAGCAGCAAAACCTTTAACCTAGTAGGTGCTTCATCTGGGAGTGAAAACACGACAACTTGGCATTTATTATTGAATGACTGTGACTGGGTCACCTTAGTTGTAATTGCAAATCTGCCTTTCAACTGACTTGATGCTATCTTATTTTGTTTCTTTCACTCTATAGACGGCTGGACATCCTTATTGTACCTTGGCGCTAGCTGGATGACGGGACCTCATCATGATCAGCGTAAGCCAATGTACTGTACCCTCTCTGGTCCTCCCAGTGCTTTTTATATGGGTTAAGGCCAGGGAGTGCTTCGTGGTAAAATAGCTAGTTGGTGTCTCACAAACGGGCATTTTTTTGCACTGGTCCATTATAAGCTGCCGCTATTATAACCAATTTCTCAGTGCCAGTGTACATACACAGTTCTACTAACAATTAGTTTCCCTAAGCCTTACAAAATGTACCTGTAGGTAGTCATTGCTATGTAAGAACTCAAAAATTAACTCTGCTGTGTCATACAAGTATACCATACATGAGTAAAAATTTGCTACAACAGTGTACATTACACCTTGCTTCCCTAATGCACAAATGTATTCAAGCCAGTATTTGATTAGTTTGGTATTCTAAATGTTTTCTGTGTGATTTAGTTTCTTTACAGGAATTTACCGTACAGCATCAGCAAGCAGTCTAAATTAAGATTTATGTGTTCTGTAAAAGGTGCGCTTTGCCGCTAGAATTGATCAAACATGGGCCGAGGCTTCCATACAAGGACAAACTTCAATTTCGCTCTACCACCATCAGCACTTGGCTGGTGCTTGCAAAATGAATCATCAGGTAGCTTGTGCCGGACTGTTTTTTAACCTTATTGTGAGGAGATCACAAAGTGATGTGTGGAGGCGCCTGCGTCTGAGATGTAGATTGCGCTGCAACATATGTGCATGTAGAACAGGCATGATGCTGAGGGTTCCAGCAGTTTGCTGAGGTGCTTTTAAAATTTTTTCATAACTGCAATTTTACCTGTGCTGTTTTTTATCACCTATTTCAATAATATCATTGGAGGTGTTATCAGAATTTAGCAATCTATTTGCCCTAGCCCATTAGCCTGCCACATTTGCCTTTTCACTAGGTGGGAAATTATTCAGCATGGACCATTACTTGAATACACCTTTTTGTGTGCAGTGGCTTCTCAATTGCGAGTCAACATAGATTCTCAGAATTACCTGAGGCTATAGATGCACTGATGAATTTGCTACCTATATGAATCACTTTGCACTTTCTTGCGCAAACAGCATGTTAACACTTCCAAGACAGTGGGCAATGTTATCGTTTGATCACATCGTGAGATACTTTCAATTTTGCATGACGCATCATCCAAGGTGTTGCATCATTTGTGTGAGGTATTGCCCTAAACCAATTAGGGTCACATGAAAATATATCAACAAAAGTGATTGATCCAGCTAGGAGTGTTGCTTTGGAACACTACTTTATCACGAGTCCTCCTTTGCATGCTACCTGCTTACTCTGTACTGTGTCGTGTTTAAGTTTGAAAAGAAGGCAACAGCTAGGCAGTGCAAAATGTCAAACTTGCTTTTAGTTTAACAATATAAAATGCTATTTAACTTTTTAATTAAGTTAGTACATCATTTACCTGCAGAGTGAATTACTGTTTTAAGCTGATTATATTTTGCAGGAAGCTTCTCAGACTTGTTTGACAGGTTGGTAAGTGGCTTTTTAGCCACAAAACACTATATAATAATTTAAAGGCTGACTCTGCTATGCAACTTAATGACTATATGGCAGGAACAAGGTCTCCAAGTTGTGGCGCTGGCTAACACTCCCAGGGTTCTACTAGAACACATAAATACCCAAGAAAGTGGATGGGAAAACGACGCCACTGTAGCTCAATTGGTAGAGCATAGCACGCGAAATGCGAGGTTGTGGATTCGGTTACCACCTGCTGCAAGGTGTTCTTTCATCCACTTTAATTTCCATTAATTTATCGTTTATTTCATTTATTAAGCACAAGTAATTTCCCCTATCTTGTCCTTGGTGTCAGTGTTTGTTGGCTTCTTATGATAGGAAATGTACTAGTAATTTTAACATCATCGCATACATACCTTAAGATACCCATAATATAAGAGAAAGGAGTGCTTAAATTTATTTTTAATGTGAGGAAACTTCTTACTTAGCACATATTACTAATTGAAGTGCCAATTTCAATATTCCCATTTCCTCCCTCGCCTTCTTTTTCCTCTTCAGTGCAGGTATTGCTTGCCTATGTCTACAAGAACCGTCACGCGTGGCCTGTAACAGCAAGCTTTTGTGGGCAGCAAGTGCTCTCCTATGAAGGCTGGCCTACTCTGGCAGCGGCGGCAAATCATCTTCAAGATTTATCCATAATCACCTTTGCTGCTATTTGTCACTCTTGTTGATTACACTTTCTGCGTCTTTTCTAATTTATTAGGTAATAAAGTATGAGTATGTGACATGGTGTGAAGTTGATGTCTTGCTGCATTTTCGCTTGCAATCATCTTTTATGCATGAAAAGCTCATCGTACAGTTTATGAAAAAAAATAACAGCACATTATGATTTATCTTTCAGTACTGGTAACATGCAACGTACAAGGAATTCACTAATGGATGATATGCCGAAGAACTGGCCATTATTTCTGTGTGATGCTGTGCAAGCATGTGGCGTTACTTACAAGAGGCACCCACAAAGTAAGTTACAATTTACTTTTAAATGAAGCATGGACATCAGAAAATATATATTTATATTGCTTGTTAGTGGTTTGCAGAGTATTTTTCCAGATGTGTACTATCCTTTATTTCTTTACTCATTGCAGCACAGTGTTCTGTTTCGTATACTGGTGTAATGCTATTGTGCCCCCTGTAGCTGAAACCAGGATGTAATTTTTGCCTGAACTGCAGCATCACTGACAATTTTTCTTTGCTAGAAGCTATTTCAATTTGGTGGAGACCCAGCAGGGCGAAGTTTTGTCAATAATGACATGCTTCACGCAGAGATGTTCTTGTTTAGGTCAATGGGTGAACATTGGAATATCATCATACAATACAGATCTTGTTTTATTTGCAAAATAATTCTGACAGGCGGCATTCAATTGATTGGTCTAATTAAAAAGCACTAATTGACCAATGAGGTTCTACTACACTATTCCCATGGTTCACATCTGGAAAAACTACCTGTGCATCACTCTATCCGACAATATAAACTTTTTTTTTCTGATGTCCATGCCTCGTTTAAAATAAATTGTAACTGTGGGCAAACGTCGTGTTACTGTAACAGCTCCTGCAAAAATTTGAGGGAATGTCTAATAAAAGTCTTCAGTTGTTCTCGTCCAGCTGTCCATTAGCCAACTTTTAGCGTAACGTTAGCAGGGCTTACTGAAGTACTTCTAGACGTCCATGGCTACAAAATGTCTTGATCAAGACAGCTACTAGGCTTTTGAATTAGCCGTTCAAGACATCTTTTAGACATCAAATAGCTGCTTGCGTGTTTCGTGGGCAGGGACTCTAGCACAGAAGCCTGATATTGAAACCATTAAGCCACGGACGCATTTTTTTTTCTTTATTTCCAGACAATCAACAAATACATCAATACGTACTGCTCCCACCATCTGACAATATTCACTTTCCCACCGCTGCGCTTGAAGCTTGCGGTTGAGATTACAAAATCTATATTCTTCGAAGTGCAGAAGACGCCGGGAACGCGTACAGTTTCTATCAATTGCAATGATTGAGCTTGTCCAGGTGGCCAAATCGAAACGCGCCAAGCGTCTCAAGGCACTGGCATGCCCGCGATAAATTGGTAAGGGCGTTTCATTCGCTTGTCGATACGTGCGTCCGTGGCTTAATTTTTGATGGATGCCCTGGCCAAAATTAAGCCACGGACGCACGCATCGACAAGCGAATGAAACGCCCTTACCAATTTATCGCGGGCATGCCAGTGCCTTGAGACGCTTGGCGCGTTTCGATTTGGCCACCTGGACAAGCTCAATCGTTGCAATTGATAGAAACTGTACGCGTTCCCGGCGTCTTCTGCACTTCAAAGAATATAGATTGCGCCGAAATATACGCCAATAATATTTATATAGCGTAATATACAAAGCCACAAGAACGTCTGAATCCACAAGCATGAAGATCAGACAAATTCATGTACTTCCCATCATTCCCATTACAGTGTTCTAGAAGGAGGTAGTGCGCTCACATGGTGGCGGCGCTTGATGCACTTCGTGTCGCCGCCGACAGGTGGCGCGGTTCGCAGCGTCACCTGAAACTCACTGCCATGCCGGAGTAGAACGGGTACCGCGCATTGCTGCAGTTCCCGAAAGAAATGCAACACTCACGATGTGCAATGCGCGATACTTGTTCTGGTGCGTCATATCAGTGTACAGAGAAAAGAATTACCGCCGCTGTGGCTGATCTACGGAGCGTAGGCAGGAGGCTATGCGTAGGCGATGTCTTGTACCGGAAGCGCGGATGAACGCGCCTGGCTATTAACGCATATACAGGGCGCGAAGCAACGGACGATCCTCTTTTATTTCCTGCTATTAAAATGTGCAATGTAATTTCGCTAATGCAGCAGTCATATTGGACAGAATTTTAGCATTGCCTTTTTTTTTTGTTCGTAATCGCTGGCCTGCAGCGGGAATGCGCGCTACAAAGCAAAATTTTTTTCCACGACGCTTAACATTAGATAATCGCTTTTTCGAGTGTTAAGCTCATTATTAATATGCATGACATCGTTCGCACTGTTAACACGACACAGCATATAGAAAGGAAATATAAAATCCAGGTACATTTATGCAATGTTTATTTACAAAGAAACGAGGAAGGAATGTGGACCAGAAAAATCAGGCTCAAGAAGGCTGAACGTTTATAAGTGGAGATGTTTACAAATTGATATAAACATGCACCTGCATGCAGACTCGCCTCAGGAAGTTTTCGCGATCTTCCTGTACATGACTGTTTTCCTTCTCTCGTGTTTTTCCGAGTTAATGCCCATTGTAAAAAAATGGAGCCGCGTTGTAATATAAAAGCTTATTACATTCTTGGTGAGTTCGGCTGAATGCTCACTGCAACCAATTTTGTGCGAGCACTTTGCTTTCACCAGACTAAGCACGTCCAAGATGCTATCAGCATGTAGTTGTTTTTTGCTGAAGCATTCAGTAAAGATGTCTTCAAGCATTTTTACAAACGAAAAAAGTGTTCCATGTGGGTAGAGAAGCCCGCCTCTATCCCTGTGCAGTGTCAACGCAGCAAGCCCAGGATTCTCATCTTCGGACGACACGGTTAGCGCATTCATGCAATCCTGGCAGTTGGTTTTCATTACGCACTTTCGTGCGACATATCCAGACAGATAGTAAGTTATCCGAGAGTCGCTCCTCTCTATGTGCTGGTCGTGATCGACGCATGACTGCATCCAGTCCGGCACCCGGGCGCGAAACAGTAATTTCGACCGCGGCCAGGCATTCTCACGCACACATACTGTACATTGAGCCAAGCACCAAGCACAGCACAGGCACAGAGAGATATTGCCACGGATACAACGCCGGCGGTATTTGCAGTCGAGCGCCGACAACGCCGAACCAACCGAGCTGTACCGAGCGCACCACCGCAACCGCGACACGAGGCAAGAGAAGTTTTTCAGGTGAAACATGCATCAGCGCCCCTGGCGGGCATGCGGGAAGTCGACGCTGAGTGCGCCGCGGCGGAGCGGCGCAGGGATACGACAGTGAGCCCACTGCCCCCTTCTAGAACACTGTAATTCCCATGGTAGGACAACGACTGCAGCGCCAGAGTTCCCTCTAGTAATTTTGTAGGAAACTCTATGCAAAAGACAGACCATAGAGTTAGTAGAACAACTCTAGAAGAAAAAAACAGACGCCATGCAAATAGACGGATGTGACCTCATGGGTTAAAGCGCACGTGACGTCATAGGTGAACGTAGACGTTTTTGGCACCTTTCGTCTGCTGTGCTCCGGTCGCACCAGTCACGGCCCACACCGCCTCCGAGGAGGAGAAGGATGACAGACAGCGCCGAAGGATGACAGAAAGCGCCAAGCCGATTTTGGAAAGGGGAAAGCAAGCATACCGGACCCAGTGTTTCACTGACGACAGGGGAGAGGTCAATGGCCCAAGCTCGTCAGAAGCTAAAGCCTCTTCAGGTCCTGGCGTCTATGGCTGAAGTTCTTGGAAAACCTCCATAGTCTCGTCCTCACGCCGGCCTCTAATTTGGTGTCACTATCAGCATATCTCAGTGTCCACGTTGACTGGGTGGAATGACTACCGCTCTAAACGTAACACTGTGTAGTTAATTTTAGAATATTCACCTATAAGCCATATAGGGTTTCTTCGTATATAACAGCGTTATTTGTGTTTCTTCATGCTTCTGGTAGATGATTGCTAACACGCAAGTGTTTTGTTCTTCAGCCTCATTAACGAAAACAGAGGGGGAGCCAAGCGATTGTTGCAGACGCCGATGTATCAGTAAACGAGCGCAGCGCTGACGACGGGGGACAGAGACACACACGGCGCTGACTTCCCACGATATTTGTCGTTTTGCGAGCCTATTTTTCTTTTATTTATTCTTTCCTTTTTTTTTTTCTCTTGTGCAGCTCGCTAGTCGGCTATTCTGTGCGCGCCCCGCTCGTGACCGCAGGCGGTTGACCTAAAGGAAGAAAGTATGATAGCGCCGACACACGTATGCACAGGACGTGCCTTTCAACACGTGCCGAATGGCTGCCGTCTGACCTCGGCGTGCGATTGTTTTGCTCCGTGCTTGGCGAGGCCGGCGCATCGGGGCGCGCACGTCGGCGCCGCTCCTCCTCGCCGATGCCGCTCGACAGACAATCCAGCGCCAGTTCCGGTCAGTGGTAGGGCTGCTCGTGCGATTGCGATCGAGTGCGCCTCGTTATCGGAGTCCAGCGAACTCTATTTCAACCTCGAGTGTATATTCCAGCTCGTGTGCAAGCAGTGGGGTCTGTCTCCTGGCGAGTGCCTGCGTCGTGTGTGTGCGGACATCGCTCGCAACTGCACACTGTCGATGATCCCGCGATCTCCTCGTCGCCGGTGCCGCAAGCGCGCTTGCCAGCGAGCCGCGTCGCTCCAAGCAGAGGCAGCGACGACGCGTGAGTGTCCATCCGCCACTGTAGTGTCACGTAGGCGCTCTTCCCGGGCTTGGTGGGGGGTGGAGTCCTCAAGGTCTCCCTGCTACGGTCGAAGCCGGCCAGCGAGGCCGGGGGCGCCCATTTCCCGCATGTTCGACGCGTGCCGTGCCTTCCACGCAGCGTCCTGAGTGTCTCCAGCAGGGGTCAACGCGACATCGTCAGGTGAGCCTCCCCTCGCCGCCAGAGTGCAAGGAATGAAAAGAGGGATTGGGTCGTCGAAGATGCAAACAGTGCAGCGCACAGCTTCACGCGTATCCCGATACGTTCGATCGGTGCATTCCACGAACTGGATAGGTATCTTCCGAAAGCCAAGGCTCCGCGTCACGTTGCTCGACCAATCTCGGCATTCGTCGATTGAACATGGAGGCGTGTACCTAATTCCGTTGCTTTTGTGTGCTTGCTGAGGTTGCTGATAATGCGAACAAGATAAGCGCCATAGTTTGGCTCGTCATGTTACTCGTGCAAGGACCCGCCTTGTGCCATAAATGCGCGCAAATAACGTTAGGTGCCTTGGGTGTATAGTGCTATATTTAATTAAGGTTGAGTTTCTTTTTCTAAAATTGCATGTACTCTTTTTTTTATCGTTACCGCTAAATATTCTGTTGTGTCAAAGCTTACTCGCATTCTGTAAATAATCGTATGTAAATGCCATGTATAGCAAAGACTTTCATTGTCTTTTTAGCAGTCAACTACTTTTACAGTATCTAGTCAGGGCAGTGTGTTGTTGCCACTGATTGCCAGTTTTTGTTAAGACCTGTTCCAAGATTGAAATTGTATTTACATTTGGTGTTGCTGCCAGGGGCTTGACTGTGACCGCGGGACTTGTTCTGTATACTTACATTAAGGGGTTACTCTTTAAGAACGATAATAAACATATGCTTAAAACATCTGTAGGTTGGTTGCGGGCTTTCGTGCTTGTCTTTACCACAGATATAATTCCACTTAATTTGGCTCCTGGTAACAACCAAACCCAGACTGCCAAAGTAGAAGTAATTTTGTTTTATACTAAGTTTAAATTCTCATATGCCTACAGTGGAGCCCTGCACAGGCCATATTTATTGGCCCAGCCCGGGTCCACCGTTTGAAGCCCGTGCTCGTGGCTCCAAGCTCAGGCCCGCCGAGGGAACCTTATGTGTACAAGGCTCAGTAATTGAAATGTGATACTTGGACTGCCTGGCAGCTGGTGCCACAGGTTGGCACTGGGTGATCGCTGACGAGCTGTATACAGTCACAATGCATGCTCTCACTTTCATGTGATACAAAATTGGAGAACAGCAGAGTGCCCTCGGCACACACCTTTGGCACAAGAAGCACCAGCAGCCATGCGCACCAATCACTGAGCACTTTGCAGTGCTCATTAATTGAAATGCAATCCACCTGGTGGCTAGCTCTGTTTGCCTCACCGGTGAATGCTACGTGATTGTTTGGAATTTGCTGAGCACAGTACATGCCCTGTCATATTGTAGCTTAGGAGGTATATTGAAATATGTTACAATAAGACTGCAGTGACAATTAATAATTGCAATAGAAAACATTCTTTTTCAACAGATCAAACGTACAGCTAACACGGAAAAGCCAAAAAACGCAAAAGCTGGATTAAAAGTTTTATGCAATGCAAATTATTTAAAGCAGTCGCATACACTTTACATTGAAATAGCTATAGGGATTAGTATACAAACTTGTTAATTGGCTTTTGATTACTAGGCAGTTTTAGCACCGCATACCATATACTGGCTGCAACAACTGGGCATGCGCGGAGTTTAGCAAGCTCTGGTACTAGTTTACCGGAGTGCTCCACCATATACCATGGTTGTGCAACAGCATGGCAGCATCGAGGCTTCCCACTTGGATCTTAATTCACCCGTAATACTTCCTCTCAGTCGTGAGAGCAAGAAATAAATGGTAAAGTCAGTTATCGCTTAGTCTGATCTCACGCCGAGAACAAAGGATAAGCATTCTTTTGTCGTTATTTTCAGGTCGCTTGTTTGTCTGGATGTCGTACGTCAAAGTGGTCGCATGTCTGTACTTCTGTGCAGACATGGTAGCTTTGCAGCTATAGCATTGCTTGAGGTTCCGGGTTCAATTTCGACTGCTGCATTTCGACTGGGGTGAAACAAAAAACATTAGTGTACTTAACTTTTAGGTTACTGGCGCACAAAAAGGGACAAGAGACAGAGGTACGACGCGGACACAGCGCTGTGTCCGCGTCGTACCTCTGTCTCTCATCCCTTTTTGTGCGCAAAAACCTAAAAGTTATGGAATACCAACATGCCCAAACCTACGCTCTTTCTAGTGTACAGTCGTTGACCGTTTATTTGGACCTCAAGGCGACTGCGGAAATGTCCGAATAAACAGGTGTCCGAAAAACCAGATTAAGAAAAAAAAAGAAAGAAATCCTTTATTTCCACGCACTTATTCGCGCTCGGAAGTAGGCTTGAAGAAATTGTGAATTGTGCCGTTGCACGCTGTTCTGTTTATGTGCAATCAGATAAGCCTGAATCTCGGAGAGGCTGAAAGCACGGTCACTGCTTGTACACGCTCCGCATGCGACAGCAGTGTAGCATGGTGCGTCATCTTCCGACTCATCGTCCGGCGGTGCAGCAGAAACCGGATGAATGATCTCGCCGTCGTTGAGTTCTGTGCATGTCAGTACAGCAGTGTCAGCACCTATGAAACTGTCAAATGACACGGTGTCTGGAATCACAATGCAACCGCCGCGCAGGTCTTCGCAGAACATTTTCGGCGCCAGTAGGGAGCAGATCGGAAGGCGACAAATCCTAGGCCTCCCGGCACCCACTTGCCGGCATGCCCTTGCGCAGTCTGCGCAGGCACTGTCGGCGCCATTAGACACTTGACGCTATGTTTCCGTATGCCGCGTTGGATCACCGCAACCTCGACACAGCACACAAAGCAAATACCATCACGCCGACACAAGTCGCACAAATGAAAAGCGTGACCTACTCGCAGCGTCGTGCACGAAGAAACAAACAAATCAGCTTCTGGATTGTCTTGACATGGCTTACTAAGCTGAGACCGGAACTGCTGTAGCAACTCTATCGAATCAGGCAGAAACGATGATGAGCGGGAATTTCCAGTAGCGCCACTTCGTGGGGCAGCAGAGGCTCCGTTCAAAACAAAAATGGCATTCAGCAAATCGGACCATGCACCGGTCAGAGTCGGTGCATGGTGCTCTCGATCGAGTTGGCTCAAGGAGTGTCCGAAAAATCAGACGAGAGGTTGCAAGGTGTCCGAACTTCCGGCAGTTGTTATACATTATGGTCTATGGGGAGAATGGCAGTGCTGCGAAGCAGACCGAATAATTGAGCACGTCAGAATTTTTGGAGTCCGAAAAATCAGATGGTGACTGTACTTAGATTTAGCTGTACGTTGAGGAACCCCGTGGGGTCAAAATTAATCCAAGGTCTGTCACTACGGTGAGCCTCATAATCCGATTGTGGTTTTGGCACATACGGCTACATGATTTAATTAAACATGAACACTTCTATGACGTGGTGATGTGCTGTGTGAGGCAATGACAATGCTAACCTTTGCAGAGGTTATGAACAATTACACACAACAGCGCCTCAAGCAAATGCGTCTCGCTGTACGTTCGGTGTGCTATGCAGACATACAGCAGGGGTGCTCGCTAGGTAATGTTTAACATCAACTCACCACCCTTGTATTGCACTAAATGCCAAAGAAAGTAAACATTCGCCAGTAACATCACCGCTAATTGTCGTCGATTAAAGCATACAGCACAGAAAGCTTAGCTTACATCAATTCCCTCAGTGCATGGGATCCGCATGCTCTTCTTTAGTTTACTTTTTGATTAAGGATTATTGATTCCATATAATACAATAATTGCTTTCTTTTTAACATTAGTTTCACCTTTCAACAGCGCTTACCTTATAGCAGTCCTAAAAGTTTATTTGTGATTATAACCCATAATTATCCACCCATTTCTTGGCCGGTCCCCCACAATGGGGATGAGCCACAAGTTGGATGGGCAATGATGATTCCTCAAACAGTGTTCAAACTATATGTGGGTTGGCACTATATGCCACATATTGGCACATCGCAAGGCAACTCCTGCTGGGTAGAAAGAATAGCCAGCTATGAAATGTTCTGTTCCGCTTGCAGAGGCCCCATCAGGTTAAAGTATCAGACTTCTGTGCAGTGGTCCTTTGTTTAAATCCACCCGTTGGACAGTTTTATTTGTTTATTTAATTAAATGTATATTGCATTTATCCGGAACATCACGGGTAGAATGTCCATATGCCCGAATATAATTGCTATTGGAATAAGAATGGCTAATTATCGAATCTTATCTAGAGCGGCTCATAGATTGACAGGTTAGAAAAAAAAGAATTTACCCCCCCCCTTTCTTTTGTACAGCTGTGAACATATACAATTTTATCATAAAATGCCCGGATTCTAGAGCTTGTTTACCAGTGCCTGAAGACTTATGGTTCTATGATTTTTTATTTGCATACAGCTTATGGAAAAATCTATTTAAAAAGATGCAAAAGCAGTGCTAGCCGATTTTCAGAATTTTGGACCCGCTCGATTATTTGGAGGAATACCCGCAGCAGTGCCAGTCTCTCTACCAAAGCCATGTATAAAGGCAACCACATTTTTGGCGGCCGTGGCATGAATATTCCACGAATGAATTTCACAAATATTTCTGTCTGTAACAGATGTGAATATAGACGAGTGTGCCACTTTACAGCGTTCCCACAGAATAAATGCTAGGAATTATTTTAGTAAACAAGTATATCACGATTTTTAGTATTTCTGACCAGTATTTGGTATTTATGGACTTGAACTGTAGGATTTTTGAAATGTTAAAGTTAGCAGGTCTGATATTGTTTGCTCAGGCAATTAAAATCCAGTTTTTCGAACTTGTCACTCTAGCTTCACACAGTATGCCTCGCAGAACGCCCATGTGTACCTGAAGGCTCCCCCTATAGGCTCCCCCATCAGTAAACGTGCATTCAAGCCCGGGCCCAGCTTAGGCATGAATGCTTTAATTCTCTCAAGTTTATGGGTAAGCATGTGCAGCGTTTGCAGGCCTGCAGTGCTTCAAATAGAATGCACACAATTAAAGCTTGTGCTTGTGCCCCCATTTTACACCAAGATGTGTGAAAACCTAGCTCAAACCATGATTCTGCTTGATATACTTGTCTGACAAAATTAATTATAAGCATTTGCAACACATTTTGATCATGGTAAATAAACCTGCTTGTTCATTAATGAATGCTGTCATAACATCTGAGGCAAGTAGCTGCTGGACGAATTGATTAGAGTAGTGTTATGGAGTGGTGTCGGACGATGCCGGCCAAGGGGCAAGCTTACGGAACAGGCATTACAGCCAGGGTGCGGAGTGCCGCAGAAGGAAACAGGAGTCTTCCGTTAACAAGGACCGAACAAAGACTGACTTTATTTCAGCAAAGAGGAAAGGGAACACTGCTTGAAACACAACGTTGGGCGTGGCGTGGCACTAGCGGTCAACGCGTTTTGAAACCAAAACACTAGATGCGACATCACTTCTCCCTTAAAAGAAAATGAAACTTTCTCTTCGCTTGAAAAAGCGAGCACTGAAGACGCAAAATGTCATGCAGACAAAAGCAGGAATTGTATACAGTTACACAATGTGTAATGTTGTGAGAGGACCTGCACATTTGTAGACTACTAGAGACATCTTTATATAATGGAATATGCAAGTATGATTGTCTATCACAGACATTTTATTTTTTTTAAACCAGGTACTTCTACATGTTACAGCCCTGTTCATAGACAAAAAATATCCTTGGTTCCCCTTATTTTGTTTTTTCAAATGCAGGAAATGCATTACTAGAAAGTGACCATAATGAAAAAAAAAACATTGCACACCACACTGTTGCATAACGTAGAGAACGCAAAGTTAAATAAGACGCTTGTACCCATCTTGGCGAAACCAAGAAGCACGGTGGAAAGAGAACACTGTATACAAGTTGACACATCATCGTCATCAGCCTGGTTATGCCCACTGCAGGGCAAAGGCCTCTCCCATACCTCTCCAACTACCCCGGTCATGTACTAATTGTGGCCATGTTGTCCCTGCAAACTTCTTAATCTCATCCGCCCACCTAACTTTCTGCTGCCCCCTGCTACGCTTCCCTTCCCTTGGAATCCAGTCCGTAACCCTTAATGACCATCGGTTATCTTCCCTCCTCATTACATGTCCTGCCCGTGCCCATTTCTTTTTCTTGATTTCAACTAAGATGTCATTAACTCGTGTTTGTTCCCTCACCCAATCTGCTCTTTTCTTATCCCTTAACGTTATACCAATCATTCTTCTTTACATAGCTCGTTGCGTCGTCCTCAATTTAAGTAGAACCCTTTTCGTAAGCCTCCAGGTTACTGCCCCGCTACGCTATGGATTGGCCATCGAGCTAGCCATGGCTTCAAACAGTT
Source organism: Dermacentor andersoni (assembly GCF_023375885.2). Taxonomy (NCBI): domain Eukaryota; kingdom Metazoa; phylum Arthropoda; class Arachnida; order Ixodida; family Ixodidae; genus Dermacentor; species Dermacentor andersoni. The sequence goes on from NC_092817.1 coordinate 223,531,030, forward strand.
TACGGCTAGGTGCAACAATGACATTCCTGAAGTAAACTACACAAAATACACTTATTAATGTTTCTCACGCCATTTTTTAAATATATGCTTCCTAGATAACTGTTTTTTATTGTATTACGATTGGCAAGCAAACTTAACCGTTTCACTGCAGCTATCGGCATCGCGACATTTAATTTTATTAAGTATGTGCGTGTAGCAGCGATCGAAATATAATGGCATTAAGAAGCTTAAGGTCTTAAACCTTTAATGGCATTAACCTGGAACACTAGAGGACACCTAATATCGCCGGCTGGAATCTGCAAAGCAGGAATTGCCTTTCCTGACCAGACCTACCCTGCCACCTTCGTTATTCTCCAGCAGTGTTCACGAGACATAATTCTTGGCATGGACTTCCTGAACCAACATGGCACCATCATTGACCTGAAGTTGAAGTTGATAAGGCTATCTGAAGATCAAATGATGCCACCGGAGAGTTCTCTTAGTCACCATGCCTTCAGTGTGCTCAAAGATCAAGTCAGTACCCCGCCTTGCTCCAGAATTGTATTTGTATTGGCACCGAGACACCTGCAGATGTAGAAGGCTTCATAGAGGGGGATCATCATCTGCTGCACGAGGGGAAAAGAGGGGATCGCTCGACTGCATAGAGGGAAAGCTAAAGTGATGCTGACAAACTTCTGCCAGGAGTTCAAGCACATCAACAAAGGCATGACGATCGCATACATCGAGGAAATTGTGGAAACCAGCAATGTGTTCATCCTTTCGGATTCTGCCACATCTACCCCAACGACCATAGTTCTTGAATCAGACTTCGACATAAATCTAAGTTTCCCCCTGAGTAAACAGCAACAGTTCAGAGGTTTTCTCCGATAATACAAAGACTGCTTTCTGACCTCATCGAGGATTCGACAAACACCAGTTGCAAAGCATCTCATAATAACCGAAGAGCGTGCTCGACCACTTCGCCAGAGAATTTAGCAAGCTTCAACACGGTAATGTGATGCTATAAGGCAAAAAGTCGACGAAATGCTGCAGGACGACATCATCCACCTGTCGAAAAGCCTGTGGGCAGCTCCTGTAGTCTTGGTGAACAAAAAGTGTGGAACCTGACATTTCTGCATCAATTATTGTGGAATGAACATGATCACGAAAAAGTATGTATACCACCTCCCACGGATAGACACATTAGATCGACTCTGCAATGCTAAATACTTCTTGTCGGTGGATCTCAAGGCTGGCTACTGGCAAATAGAAGTCTACAAGAAGTATGGCGAAAAAACCGTTTTCATCATGGCGGACAGCCTCAAGGTGATGCCGTTCAGATTGTGCTCAGCACTTGCAGCGTTCCAGCGCATGATGGACAATGTATTAGCAGGGTTGAAGTGGCAGACCTGTCTTGTTTACTTGGATGATGTCATTGTTTTCGCTGGAAATTTCGACCATCACCTTAGGCGGCTTGGGACTGTACAAGAGGCCATCAAGTCATCAGTGCTCATTCTGAAGCCAGAATAGTGCCGATTTGCTTATGATGGGTCACGTTATTAGCAAATCTGAAGTCCGTCGTGATCCGCAGAAGACATCTGCCATCGCTAACCTCCCATGGACAAGGAGGAAGTGAGTGTGCAGATTGCTCGGCCTGTGTGCTTATCAGAGGCGTTTCGTTCGACTTTTCACGCATTGCTGAGCCATTGGCATATCTTACAAAATATGGCATTGAGTTCAAGTGTGAAATGTCGCAGACAGAAACACTCGAAGAGCTTAAACAATGCCTGCAGTCATCACCAGGACTTATCCACTTCGGTGAAGACGCCGACACTGAAATCCACACCGATACATGTGGCCCAGGCCTTGGTGCCTTCCTAGCTCAAAGGAAAGACAGATTTGAAAAGGTCATAACTTATGCTAGCTGGTCGTTGTCGAAAGCAGAAATCAGTTATTTGACGACAGAAAAACCTATATGGCAGGCCCTTCAATGTTGTAAGCAACCACCATGCCTTGTGTCGGCTGGCAAACTTAAAGGACCATAATGTTAATTGGTACAGTGCAAAGTAGGGCAGAGGGACTGAGAAAATATGAGGACCAGTGCTTACTGCCAACTGAATTTTATTGTTTGACACAGAAGTTTATGTGGAAAAAGAAGAAGCAAAAATGTGACATAAACTATATAGTACCATTATCCCCCACTGTTTGCGCTGACGTCTAGAAATGTCAACTCCCTTTGCGATAAGGCCAGAGATTCCTTACGTATGCATAGGTATCCTTCACATGCCATGCTAGCTGCTTCGACAGTGATGTGTGCGTGCGGTCATCCATGTGTGTAAAAATTACTTTTGTTTGCTCGAGCATTGATGCAAACAGTGGGGATGATGGTATCTTTGTTTTGTATCACATTGCTGCATCTTTTTTCTTCTGTTTTCCTATATAAACTTCTGTGTTAAACAATAATATTCAGTTGGCAGTAAGCACTCATCCTTGTTTTTTCTGCATCCCTCTGTTCTGCTTCGCATTACATCACTTAACTTATGGAAAACCAACTAGCAAGGACGCCTCACACAATGAGCACCAGGAATTTGACCTCATCATTGCCTACGAGTCAGGATGGAAGCACCTTGACACCAACTACCTATCACGCACACCCATTGACCCATGTCCACAAGACAACGAGGGTGACGACACCTTTTTGGGAACAATAAGCATAAAAGGCTTCGCTGAACAGCAACGAGTACATTGAGTACTTGAAAGGTTACACTGACGTCCTTAGGCCATTTAGGCAAGGATTGTCTTCATTTTCCCTACAAAATGACACACTTGTAAAAAACTTCTCACCAGTTCACGCCAAGTACTTCCTTGATGTTCCCTCAGCACTGTGTCCAAAGGTACCAGGTGCCCTACATGATGATCTGATCACTGGGCACCTCGGATTTTCCTGTATGCTATTGAGGATACAAGAGAGGTGTTACTGGCTGTGCCTGATCACCGACGTTGCCCACGACGTCAAGACATGCCGAGACTTGCAGCGATGCAAGAGACCACAAACAAGGCCAGCGAGATTGTTGTAGCCGATCGAACTACATTGACGACAATTTCAGCAAATAACAATCAACTTGTTGGGGCCATTTCCCATGTCACCATACGGGAACAAATGGATCATTGTGGCTACCGATTACGTTATCCACTACACCAAAACGAAAGCCCTGAAGGAGAAAAATTCTTTTTCGAGACCATCCTGTTCCAATGTGATGCCCCAGAAGTCGTGATCACCAGCAGAGGAAGGCTTTTACAGCTGAACTAACCCAAGCCATTCTGCAATACAGCGAGACAAGACACAGGAGGACAACTGCCTACTACCAGCAGACAAATGGTCCTACCGAGTAGCTGAACAAGACCTTCGTCGACATGTCGATGTCGAACACAAGACACAAGACCTGGTACACAAGAGCTGGCAACCGTCACTTATAGCACAGCGGTACAGGAAACAACACAGATCACGTCATCCAAGCTGGTTCACGAAAGCATGACAATGTCTCTTGATGCCATGCTACCCCACATTACCAACGAAGAGAAATCTTGACGTCGCCGCCTATTTGCCCGCCTGCACAACAAGAGCAAGCAAAGGACGGACACCCGACACTACAATCTTCGACCACACTACGTGGAATACCTGCCCGGTGACCGTGTTTTGGTATTGACATTGATACGCTGATGAGGACTTAATGACAAACTTCTGCGACGCTATTTCGGACCCTACAAAATTATGCAACGTATTGGTGCATGGATGTATTGGTGGGCACAGTGGAGTACATGGCATTATGCAATCACAGTGGCAGTGCTCGTATCCTGGACTAGTCTGTGTTGTGCATATTAAGCCCTTCTACATCATCATCATCATCAGCCTGGTTACGCCCACTGCAGGGCAAAGGCCTCTCCCATAGTTCAGTGACCACGGATTAACTTATCCCCAATTTTTCCCATTCGAGGTCTCTGAATACCTCCTGTAAACACGCTGTGAATAGCATTGGAGAGATCGTATCTCCGTGCCTGACGCCTTTCTTTATTGGGATTTTGTTGTTTTCTTTATGGAGGACTACGGTGGCTGTGGAGCCTCTAGAGATATCTTTTAGTATTTTTACATAAGGCTCATCTACACCCAGGTTCCGTTATGCCTCCATGACTGCTGAGGTTTTGACAGAATCAAATGCTTTCTCGTAATCAATGAAGGCTATATATAAGGGTTGGTTATATTCCGCACATTTCTCTATCACCTGGTTGATAGTGTGAATATGGTCTATTGTTGAGTAGCCTTTACGGAATCCTGCCTGGTCCTTTGCTTGACAGAAGTCTAAGGTGTTCCTGATTCTATTTGCGATTACCTTAGTAGATAGTTTGTAGGCAACTGACAGTAAGCTGATCGGTCTATAATTTTTCAAGTCTTTGGCGCCCCCTTTCTTATGGATTACGATTATGTTAGCGTTCTTCCAAGATTCCGGTACGCTCGAGGTCATGAGGCATTGCGTATACAGGGTGGCCAGTTTCTCTAGAACAATCTGTCCACCATCCTTCAACAAATCTGCTGTTACCTGATCCTCCCCAGCTGCCTTCCCCCTTTGCATATCTCCCAAGGCTTTCTTTACTTCTTCCGGCGTTACCTGTGGGATTTCGAATTCCTCTAGACTATTTTCTCCTCCATGATCGTCGTGGGTGCCACTGGTACTGTATAAATCTCTATAGAACTCCTCAGCCACTTGAACTATCTCATTCATATTAGTAATGATATTGCTGGCTTTGTCTCTTAACACATACATCTGATTCTTGCCAATTCCTAGTTTCTTCTTCACTGCTTTTAGGCTGCCTCCGTTCCTGAGAGCATGTTCAATTCTATCCATATTATACTTCCTTATGTCAGCTGTCTTACGTTTATTGATTAACTTTGAAAGTTCTGCCAGTTCTATTCTAGCTGTAGTGTTAGAGGCTTTCATACACTGGCGTTTCTTGATCAGATCTTTCGTCTCCTGCGATAGTTTACTGGTATCCTGCCTAACGGAGTTACCACTGACTTCCATGCACACTCCTTAATGATGCCCACAAGATTGTCGTTCATTGCTTCAACACTAACGTCCTCTTCCTGAGGTAAAGCCGAATACGTGTTCTGTAGCTGTAGCCCTTCTACACCCGCTGATAAACTTTGGGACATTGTTTCTTTGTTGTTGTTTTCTTTACTGCAGGTACTCTTGTTTTTTGCTATTGCGTTTGTTTGCAGCATTGGGATGACACACGTGTAGTTGTTTATCTTTCTTAGGTGACCACTTAATGTTAAACACTCAGCGCAGGACGCGCCTGTATTTATCTGAAGGTTCTCTAATGTTATTGATGATTCTATCTGTTATCTGTCTGTCACCAAACCTTGTGTAATCTGATTGTATGCATGACACAAATTGTGTAGTACTTGCTGGAAGACACGCGGGCACCAGTGATTACACTGGAACCTTTGACAACTTATTTATAAAAGCTGACACGCTTGACCCACTGTAAAAGTTTTTGTTAATCGTTGACTTTGCTCGCCTCTATCACTGTGCTGGAGTGTTACTTGTTTTGCTGAGCACAGGTTCACGCAACAACTAGTTAAATTTGTAAGTCGCACTTCTGACACTGTGTCATTCTTCACCGTCACTACCACGTGACAGTATTGCCATGTGCATAACAGTTGGCTGTTTCGTGGGTTTGCCACTTCTGCGGAAACTGAGGACGACTAAGTGAGCTGGGTTCGACGATGACAAAGACACACACTCAGTGAAGGTGTTGGGCTGAATGTCTGCGATTCCTTTATGTTAAAGTTCTTGCCATATATCGTAATGTGACTGGTGGAACTGTGGGGTACTCTGTTCCATTCACTGCAACCAACAGGAAGCTCTCACCATTGATTGGGACACCTTTGACGCTGCCCTGCAGTGCAGCTGGTGACAACTAGGGCTGCCACCAGAAGTGGACCCTCTCTCAGTCCAGTTGAGAAAGATGACCACCAATTCAACGGCCAGCCAGACTGGAGAGGCCACCAACTCCGATTGCTCCGTGGATTTTCAACACACCAGACTCCAAGGTTGTTTCACGGTGATGCTTTCGACTATGTTGACGACTGGCTGAACCACTGCAATAGAGTTACCAGTGTCAACAAATGGGATGACCACCGGAAGCTCCAGTATGTCTACTTCACCCGTGACGGCTTGGTGTGCACCTGGTTTTGAAAACCATGAAGCTTGGTGACCAGGTCACCAAGCTTGGTCCTTGGTGACCTGGCAGGAATTTTGTAGCCAGCTACATAATACTTGCGGAAGTTCAGACCGGGATGAGCAAGCACGTGCCCTCAATTCTAGGAATCGGAGACGAAATGAGAGTGCTGCCATGGTCGTTGAGGACATGTCACAGCTGTTCCAGCGAGTTGATCCCGGAGTGGCAGAAGAAAAGAAAGTATGCTTGTTGACGTGGGGTGTGAAAAAACAGTTCTTCACAGGCCTAGTGCGCAACCCACTGGGTACCATAGCCGAGTTCCTCAATGAAGCAACAACAATGGAATGTGTGCTATGGCAGTGGTCGTTGCAGTACCAGTGCCCAAGCAAATTTAGATATCTCTTGTCAACCTCTGATTTGCAACCCTCAGGTAACTTGTGCACAGTATTGTATGTGAGGAGCTGCAAAAATTAATGCAGTGTCTCCTCCACCCCACGTGACTGCTCTAAGTGATACGGTTTGCCAAGAGGTCATGCAGGTGCTACAAAGATGGTTGTGCTGCCAGCCGTGGTCCCTCTCCTGATACACGCCAAAGCCCTGAGAGCTCCTATGTCGGTCGTCGGCTATCCGTCCCGTCCAACCATGCAACAGACAGCACTATACTTCCCAAGTTCTCTGCCTTCCGCGGCCCCAAGTCTAAATGTATGAAAATCCAGCGTGGCTTGCTGCTGACCATCGGCCACTCTGCTACCATGGTGGTGCAACAGGTCACATACCGAGAGTGCACATACCGAGAAATGGGCACTCCTGGGTTTGACCGAGAGGAACATTGACCCTGGAATGGTGAGTGTCCCCAAGCTATTGCTGAGTGCTGGGTGAGCCACTAGCCCCCGATTCATCCAGGGTGTCAGTCCTGCTCTCCATCTTCTCGACGCTCTGCATCACCTGGGTAACACTCAGCGTTCGCTCATGGCCTTGGGAGCAGATCCACTAGGTCTGCAAGCTCCTGCTTGGGAAACTAGGAACAACCACTTCCAGGGGTGGGGCTGCTCTTGACTGATCTATAAAATGCCTGCTTCCCCTGATATGCCGGCCTACCGATTATGATTCCCTTTCACAACTGCATGCCGTCGACAAAGGTGCTTCCACTGACATCCCCATTCATGTTCACACACAACCGGTCACGGCCTTCGTCGGTGCTGGCACCTATTCTGTTATGAGTGCCGAACTAGGTGCTGAACTGAGAAAAGTCACGATGCGACGGCACAGACTAAGCCTCCAAACAGCTGGCGGTCATCTCTTGACGCCGATTGGGAGGTGCACAGCCAGGCTCCAAGTTTGTCAGTGTACGTTGCCCCTTTCATGGTGTTGTACTAGTGCTCCCAGAGAGTCATCCTTGGGATGGCTTTTCTTCGTGAGCACAGAGCTGTTATTGATCTTCAAGAGCTTAATATAATGTTTTCCGTCAACTACGCCCCTGTACTGCAAGATAGTAAGATGGTGCAAGAGAGCACTGCATGTTGTTGATTCAATTCAATTCAGCTTTATTCAACATCTGCGGCAGCGTTCATCGCAGTATCAGTGCCCAAGCAACTTTAGATCTCTTTCGTCATCCATGGCAGCCCCTGATTTGACAACCCTCGGGTAACTTGTGCGCAGTATTGTACATGAGAAGCTGCAAAAAGTTAATGCAGTGTCTCCTCCACCCCATGTGACTGCTCTAAGTGATATGGTTTGTGAAGAGGTGATGACACTGTGGCACTCCTGCCGCGAACTTGTATGTTCATAACTGTTGAAAGCGAATGTGACCATAACAGTAGTGGCATCGCTGAAGGAAACCTGTTGGTGCTCTTGGCACGGCAGGTCTGCGTCGCCTGCGACATTATTAAACTGAATCGCAGGATGACTGAGCTTTTAGTTAATAACTTTAGTGGCAAGTGCCAACACCTGGTAAAACGAACGACCATTGCTCGCTTTGAGGATGCTATAAGTTCTACACTTGCTGAGGTTTCTACAGCCATCAAAAGTGACAACGCGATAGTCAATATAGCCTACGTAAATCCTGAGCCCACAGCCACACAGAAAGAGTGCACATAAAGTATTTTATGCACGTTCACTGACTGTTTTGCACCCATGTCAAAAGTAAAACAGACCCCCATAGCGAAGCACCATATTATAACGGACTCGACCGAACAGCCTGTGTGTAAGCACGCCTACCTAATGTCACAAAAGGATCAAGAGGCGATTCATTGTTAAGGGAAGCAAATGCTCGACAATGGCATTATTCAACCCTCAACCAGCCTGTGGCCGTCCTTAGTTGTGCTTGTGAAAAGGGATGGCACTCTTAGTTTTTGTGGGGATTACCACAACAAGGTGGCGAAAAAAGGTGTCGGCCCTCTTCCCGGTGTAGATGATTAAGGACTATGCTCAACTCTCATGACCTTCCAAGGGATGATGGACACCGTGCTGTCAGGTTTTAAGTTGAGCAACACTTGCAGTGACTTCAGTCTGTGTTCCTTGCAATTTGCTCTGCAAGATTACAAAGACGGCGCCGAATAAAACAACACACGAAGAAGGGAGACATGAGACAAGCACGTAGGCGCTACGTGCTTGTCTCGTGTCTCCCTTCTTCGTGTGTTGTTTTATTCGGCGCCGTCTTTGTAATCATGCTTAACCAACTAGCCCACCAGCACATGCTTAGTGCTCTGCAAGCCTATCATTAAAACCAGAGAAATGTCATTTTGGTTATCAGGAGCTGAACTTCCTCGGTCACATTGTTAATCATGATGTTCAGCCAGACCCAGAAAAGAGTATGGCTGTTGCTTCATTTCCATCGCCAGCCAACAAATGTGACCTGCACCACTTCTTGGGCCCCTGCATATATTACAAACGCTTTGTGAAGAATTTTTCCAAAATCGCAGAACCCCAGGCTCATTTAACAAAGGAGGATATCCCATTTGTTTGTGGTCCGAAGTGAAGAGACTCCTTCTCCGAGCTTAATAAGCAGCACCTCCAGACACCGCCCTTAACCCTTTGAGGGTCGATGCCGTAAACATACGGCGCCACGAACAGGTGCGAAAATGGTCGATGCCGTATATTTACGGCACCATCTGTACGTTTAAAACGCGCGTTAATTTCCTAACTTTTTCTTGTCTGGCATGTGCTGCCACTATGTGGGAATACATGAAATTTTTTCTCGCGTCTCTATCTTTCGGTTTTCGTTGTATAGTTCTTTTTTGCTCCGGCGCGTCTGCTACCGCTCGCGCATTGGCGCCTTCGCGGGCACGCGGTGGTTAGTTTTGGTTTTGTTCCGCATGCGGTTTCGGCTTCTTTCGCTCGCAAAAGTGATGGCTATCTCGTTCTTATCACTCAAAGGGTTGCCGCCTGTTACTCGCTCGTTTGTTGCTCACAGGGGTCCGCATACGAAGGATGCCACCGTGCATGCATTTCCTTTTTTTTGGCACTTTATTCAGAAGTTGCCTCGCATGGCTGCTCAGAGAAACAGTACCCAGAGGAGGTGCCACGTCTGCGCCAACACCACTCGGCAGCAAAAACGTCGCAAGGACACAAGGTACATGTACGCTGAGTGCAACAAACCACTCTGTGTGGAGCCATGCTTCAAGGACTACCACATGCTGAAGAAATATTAGTGCAAGAGGAACATTAGAGACTTGCGAAAAATTTTTCGTGTGCGCATTCTTCTTGTGTATTTTTCTCGTGTCGACATGTGTATAACAATGCGCCAATTTTTTAAAAAATTCTTTTCTTTATTTGCTATCTTATATTGTTTTTCATGAATAAAGAGTACATATATGCCAACGCAAAGCATTTTTTTCTCACTTAATTACCCTAAAAAAATTACGTTAAATTCATTTCGAAATAGGTCCTGCTGAAGAATTTAACTGTGCAATAAAAAAATCTACCCTGGGTGGTCGCATATAGCGAAAAAAATCGACCCTCAAAGGGTTAATTAAACACTTTGATGAAGATGCCCACACTGAAATGCACACCGATGCTAGCAACATCGACCTTAGTGCAGTCTTTGTGCAGTGGCAGGATGGCGTTCAATGTGCTATTACTTATGCTAGCCGCACTTTAATTTCTGCAAAAACGAACTACTCTACCATGGAAAAAGAATGCTTAGCTGTCGTCTGGGTGAGTTCTGGCCATATTCATACGGCCGGCTGTTCAGAGTGGTTACTAACTGACTGACTAGTCGATCTAAATGACCCTTCAAGGCGCCTCGTCAGGTGGAACCTTCATCTTGCAAGAATTTGACGTAACAGTCATCTGCAAGTTTGGCCAGAGACAAACTGATGCTGACTGTTCTTCGCGCGCTCCACTTGCAACGGTGTCAAGTGATACCGATGACAACGGTAGCTTCCTTTCCCAGTCAATATATCTCAATGGCTAGGCAACAGCGGGATGGTTTAGAACTCGGGCACCTTATTGACTATTTTGAAGGCCGAAGTTCACCTGCTCCACAGACATTACCATGTTTACCATCTTCGTTCTGTCTCAGCAGCAATGTGTTGTACAAAAAGAACTTCTAGCCATCAGGGACTGGACATCTCCTTGTTGTTCCGTCCGCGCTACGTGCCGATATTCTTTCCGCCTGTCACAATGGCCGTTTGGGATTAGCACATACCTTGGCACAAATTGGTCAACGCTACTACTCGCCTAAGTTCGCCCAGGAAGTCGAACGTTAAATGAAAACTTTCCACGACTGCCAGCGCCGGAAGGCTCCACATCAGCACCCAGCCAGTTTTCTGAAGCCTCTTCATACTGCTAACACAAATCATTTCAACAAATTGGCATGTACTTGCTCAGGCCCTTCCCTAAGTCATTTTCTGGCAACTGCTGGACCATAGTTGCAACTGATTATCTGATGTGATACTGTGAAACTGGAGCCATTCAGTGAGCCATTGCCAGTGATGTTGTGCACTTTTTGATCCACAACACTGTCCTACGGCATGGTGTACCAGCAGTAGCCATAACAGATTGTGGTACGGCTTTCAGAGCACAGATGATGCAAGATGGTGCAACGCTTAGTGGAACTCATTACCGAGCCACCACTTGCATCCTCAGACCAATGGCCTTATGGAAAAGTTGAAAGGCCAACTGCAACGAAATTCTGGACCATGTAAAAAGCCCAGTTTCGAATAATTTAGGTGTACAGTAGCCTCCGTGGAAATTTTTACGCTTGAAATGCGATCAGGCACTTCACAAAATGCTCGCAAAAATAGTTTTTTCATACCTAAACTGAGAAAAAAAAAACATATCGGTAACAGCAAACACACGGCCACAAGAAGGCAGACAAGTACACATAAGCGCTGACTAACTGGTTTTATTTCCAAGGATAGCACATGTTACATATGCCAGAGTGAAGCAAGGGAAATGAAGGGGAAAAACATGTGAAGGGTGATAGTGTGCCAACAATGCAAGTGCAATACAGCCAACCAAGTGTAACAAAATGCAAATAATTATTTTTTCTTTTTCTTTGCAATCTGAACCCCTGATACCTGCATTCAGAAGATCAGATTCAGCACCAAAGAGAGCAAGGGAAGAGGTGCTAAAGCACTTGCTACCATATTTTCTAATGTAGACTTCTAAATTGATGTGCATGGTCTTGTCACTGCTGTTTTCTAGAAGTGTTGTCTCTTACAACCGCGCCACACAATCTGTACACTTGCTAATGTGCACAAATAACTAACGTGCGCTCTTACCCATGCTTCAAGATGAACCAACTCGCGCAAAAAGAAGTATTGATGAAAAAAGTGCCGCCATTACCATTCGCTGGTAGTGACGTACTATGGAGAGTGTAGAGAACCAACAGCCACATTGTCTGCTTCCCTTGCTTGTTCCCGTGTATCAGCGGACAGGCCCCACTTGTCTGCTAGCCACAGAGTTGGTATGCTTTGCTAGCTGCTTTGTGCGTTGTGTTAACGCCATTGCGCGCCCTCAGTGTTCTTTTAATGCGAAGTATTTTCAGAGTCAAGGTGGTTTTCTTTATTTGGTTGTCTCCATTCAACAAGCAGGGTCTCAATGCGTTCTAGCATTGAGACCCTGCTTGAGAACAGCTAAGCTGAGTCAGCTAAGCTAAGCTCAGCTGACCCTGCGAACAGCTAAGCCATCCCCCACTTTGATTTTTTTCATGCAACCTGGTTATCACAATTATCGGTTATAACAGCAGAATTTTCGTGGCACTTGAATATTGTTATAAGTGGGTTGAACTGTAGTAATTATAGTAATTCCGAGAAAGCGTTGCTGACTGTGCTGTTGAAATGCAGCTTGTGCAGCTTCATCAACTGCAGTTCACAGGCTGCGTGTGTGTTGGCTATTCCCTGTCATGCCTGCTTGCTGCACTGCCGTGCAGACTTGCACGCTGAAAGCTGGGACAGGAAAGATGTGTTCAGCCTTCCTCTACCCAGCCATTGCTTGTGTTTGAGTATGTGTTTGAGCACCCAACCACCATGCAACTCATCAACATCCTTGCAACGGCAAGTTCGCCAAGGGAGACAGCCATCAACTTGCGCATGTTGAGCAAGCAACGCGCCTGGGCACCTAGGCTGCCTAAGCGCAACTGAGAGATGAGTAGTCGTGTACGGTTTTCCATTGTTTGCCATTTCCGCATCGTTACTGTTTTGCCGCCTGGTGATCGAATCGTCTGGTTAAGTGCTATTTAAACGCTTCTAAAAAGCATCACCTCAATGCTTCAAATGGGAAAGAGATGAAAAATATATAAGTAACTATAACACTGATGAAGCTTATGAAGAGGAAAGGGTCACAAAGGAGCATGAAGGCGAGTGGAAATGAGGATGGCATCGTCAACATCAGTGGTACTGTTTCATCTTGGAAACATGGACGATGCCCGTCTGCTGCACATGACTGGATCGCCGAGTCGTGTCTTCAGTAAGAACTTCACAGCTGACCTTACTGAGGTAGCACAGATCTCTGTAAAGACTGAAGTAGAGGTGGTAATGATAAAATTGGCCAATTACCAGCTCCGCGACTTTGCCAAGATTACACTGATAGTATACACTGAGCATTTTATTTATAGGCAATTTAGCCCAAGTGAAATTTTGTTGTAATTGGCCTTTAAACAAGACAGTCGCTGACATGCTGTTCATGCATGTTGACAGCGACCACAGGAACTGGGAACCTGTTTACATTCACATACAACACTACTGTTCAAGATACTACTGGGTTCACTCCTTCCCAGTTGCTCCACAGCCATGAGATGATCACCATGCACCTACCTGAGCAATACAACATTACCATTGACGCGGATGAAATTATCCACCTTGCAGACGCCGCTCGCAAGCTTGCACGTGGGCGAATTCAGAATCAACATTACATAGACTTCCTGAGGTATAATGCTTGCCATCGTGAGGTTACCTACCAGCCCAGTGATCAAGTTTGTGCATGGACCCCCATTTGCTGACACGGTCAGCTGAAAAAGTTACTGCGACAGCGCTCTGTTCTTTTATCTGGCCTGCCTGGGTTGCTTCTTCCTTTCTATGTTGCGCTGTACCAGTTTTAGAATGTAAATACAAACTCGCCCAATCCTCAACCCTAGTTACTGCACCTCTACTTCAGTCCTTACACCCGCCGTGGTTGCTCAGTGGCTATGGTGTTGGGCTGCTGAGTACGAGGTCACGGGATCGAATCCCGGCCACGGCGGCCGCATTTTTTTTTGATAGGGGCGAAATACGAAAACACCCGTGTACTTCTATTTAGGTGCCCGTTAAAGAACCCCAGGTGGTCGAAATTTCCGGAGTCCCCCACTACGGTGTGCCTGATAATCAGAAAGTGGTTTTGGCACGTAAAACCTCATATTTTTTTTTCAGTCCTTACAGAGATCTGTGCTACCTCAGTGAGGTCAGCTGTGAAGTTCTTACTGAAGACACGACTCGGCGATCCTGTCATGTGCAGCAGACAGGCATCGTCCATGTTTCCAAGATGAAGCAGTACCACTGATGTTGGCGATGCCATCCTCATTTCCACTCGCCTTCATGCTGCTTTTGTGACCCTTTCTTCTTCATAAGCTTCATCAGTGTTACAGGTACTTGTATATTTTTCATCTCTTTCCCATTTGAAGCATTGAAGTGATGCTTTTTGGAAGGGGGGTAATGCCACGTGCATAACAGTTGGCTGTTTTGTGGATTTGCTCCTTCTGCAAGCCAAAATGACCCTACTTGACAAAAGATGCACAGCGGAATTTGGCAACAAATGTGCCCCGTAGTTGGCAGAGGAACGCAGCACAGCACCACCTCTGACCGCGGCATTTTAACCTAAGTATGGACAGCTGGGCTAGTTGGTTGTGATTGGCATTATGAAGCATTGTTCCAGCGCACAATTGAACACAAATGAGAAGAGAAGGACAACACGAACGCCGGACTTCAACTAAATTTTATTCACCGAAAACAGGGCTTTATGTACACAGGGGGAGGGGGGGGGCGCTGCTAGTGCACCGGCCCACCCAAAAATATTTTACGCGCGGTTAGAAGTCGCATTGAAGACATTGGACCAGTGGCCTTCCAAAACACGACTGGGTTATCAACCGATAATGTTTTAGAGCTAATGTCTTTTTGTCTCTCATCCACCATTATAATTTTTAATGATAGCTGTTTTATCCTATAAGAAGGGAGTGTGCATCGGCTCTTGCCTAGCACTACTTTTAAGCGATATTTTTTAATCCAGTAATGACAAGTGCATTCAAGTGTCCCTTTACAACTCAGGCATACTGAAAGTTTTTAGATATGTCGACTATTACCTCATGGTAATGAATGCGACTGATGCTCGGAATGGAGGTAATAGTATGATCAGCATTCTCGATATTTTTGCTAGCAGCGCCTTTGGAATGAAATTCACGCACGAACTGCTGCAAGATGGTTCCTCGATGTGTGTTATTTTTCACGAAGCGCACGTGTGCTGGCAGTACAAACCACGTCCAAAAAAACAAATTCTTAATTATCAGTCGGCCCATTCCAAGCTCGTAAAAAGAGCAATAGTAAAAAAACTGCATCCACTCTGCTCTAGAGAGGTCTTGCGAACATTAAGTTCGTGAGAGCGTTGACGCCCAGCTAAGGCATCTGGAGAAGGCTGGGTTTCACGGAGAAATCGTGGCCTCGGTGGTAGAGAGCCAGATTCGCGAGGTAAAATCTGGTGGGAGGCGCACGCTGAAAAAAGACGCATGCCCGCTTCAGCGCCCTGTCGTAGTGCCCTATTGGCACCAAGTTTCTCACCGCCTCAAGAAGGTTGGCAACAGGTGCGGGGTGCGTATTGTTTTCAGCACCAGAAAAGCTGGGACGAATGTGCCGCCTAGTGAACGAATCCAAGAAGAAGCCAGCCTGCAAAATAAAGCACACCAAAGCCCTTGCTGAATGTGACGTTGGTGTTGTGTATAGTATTGCTCTCGCCTGTGGGAAATTATATATTGGCCAAACCGGGCGCTGTCTGTATGAACGCCTGCTAAAGCATCGCAGGAATGCTACCGCACAAAGTGGCGCTGGTGATTTAGCCGACCACACTCGCCGTTGCTCGCGCAAGCCAGCATGCAAGGTGTTTTTCGAATGAACAAGTGTGTTGCGCAAATTTAGCACTCAGGAAAACCAAGAATTTTTTGAAGCCTTTTGTATCTCTCTTGAAAACTATTACTGCATCAGTGCTCCTTCTGTTGTGCTCGGGAAAAAAGAACTTGATTATCTCAGGGCAAACGTGTGTGTCGAATCGGCTAGGTAGGGCGGAAGATGAGCAAGATTGTACTTGAGTGATGTGAAAAAGGAAAGGTTTTTCACCTTTGTCACTTTTTGCTTTTATTCTTTTTATATTTTTATTCTTTTTCATTTTTTCTTTTGGTTTCGACGCCTCTGATAATTATCGCCTGGACCAAGAAAGTATTTTGGGTGGTCCGGTGCACTGCAGTGCCCCCCCTCTCCCCCTGTGTACATAAAGCCCTGTTTTTCGTAAATAAAATTTAGTTGAAGTCCAGCGTTTGTGTTGTCCTTCTCGTCCGTGTTCACTTGTGCACTGGAACGATGTTTCATAATGGCATTCTAACCTTCAGATGCTGCAGAGCTTTCGTGAAAAGCGTATGGTTTAGTTGCAGGAAGAAAGTGCATCTTCCATGTAACATGCCAGCACCAATTGAAACAGCATCTGGATGTTGACCTAGTAAATTACTCAAATCATAGCATCTTCCAGCGTGGCATACTGGTAAAGTACTGGGCTTCGGATCTGTAGGTCAGAGGATGAAATCCTGGCTGGTTTAGGGTTTATTTTGGCATTTTTCCTTCTTTTTTAATTGCACTGATGCTTTCTGTTGCTTTCGTATATATATATATATATATATATATATATATATATATATATATATATATATATGGGATAGGTAGGCACTGCATTTCTCTAGAGCTGATTTTTGCACTGGTACCCAGCAGTGCCTCCCAGTATGTTGTGCCAGTCCAGCATCCAGCATGACATGGCCCATAATCCGGCATTGCACTGGACACTGAGTTTTGAAACATATGGAAGATGAAAACTCTGCTCAAGAGGAAGCTTTGGCCACTGCTGCCATTAGGCAGAGCCACTGAAAGTGCCTTTCTTGAACCTAAATCTGCCTCTGTTGCACTCTTTTCCTACAAGATGAATGAAATCTGTAGCATTTGAACTCGAGAAATTTATTAAGTCTTGAAACTAAGTAATTGAGGCATCACATTTATAACTCCACAGCATTAGTATGTGGTGAATAGGATTTTGTGAAACTCGTGCAATTAGCATCGCATAAGCTACAAAACACTACGTTGATCTTGATGCTTTAACACTCGTATCATGTGCTTGACATGTAATAACTGTTGTCAGTTTAGCTTCAACTTAGGCAGTTTTTGTATACAAGGCCTGTAGTGACATGAAGCTTCACTGATGCAGTGCAGACCCAGTTTTGACATTTACCTTTCTCATGCAGAATCACCATGACATCCGTGCGAGGCCAAGTCGTTCAGCTGTACAAAAATGTGAGTGCGTATTTTGTACTGAATTTTCGTTGAATAATTCATCACCACTGAGCTCGAATATTAGGCTTCACACGAGTCTTGCGTTTGAAAGAGGAAGCATTTGTTGACAATGTAGCTTGATCGGTGGCATGACAGCCATTCTGGGTCACCAAGGATTTTTGAGGTTATTGTAGCTTCTCATTTTGCGACCTCCTTCACAAGTAGCTGGCAGATGTGAAGGCAAACGTCATGCCCTGTTTCATAGCACCCTGATTGCTGTTTGCGAAATAAGGGAGAATGCCTTGAGTGAAAGTACTGTCACATGACCATAACTAACCGAAACACTTCATCGAAGTTGAGAAATGCATTTGATGTTAAATACTCTTTTCAGAAATACTTTGCAGCAGAAAGTGCATTCAGCAGAAGTAGTGTTTTTGGCAGTAAAAGATAGTCTTTGATCCCCTTCACAGTGCTCCCTGTCCTTCTTCAATGCCTTGCACTGCAAAGGCTACGGTGGAGTGGAATGGTGCCCACAATGCTCTGAGTACTGAATGTCACTGTGGCACGCAGTTCAAGTTTGATTTGGATGTTCATGTAGATGCCAATACTTCTGTATAAGGGGCCTACAATGCGCCAAACACAACTTACAGTTAGATTCATAGTGTCTCATGCCTTTGCTGTGCTACAGTGTACTATGTCTGCATTTTCTCACTTATCTCTGCAGCAATCGCATAATGTCTGAGTGTCGAACGAAACATGTTTGGGTTCGCTTGTGCGAGTACGTCAGCACTGTGCACATCGGCTAAGCGATGGATGCTGCTGCACTCTGGACTTGTGTTGCTGGACCATGATGCCTACACACCTTGTAGGTGTGCAACTCAGGAAGCAGACGACCTTTACCAATCAGATGCTGGCACTCGGGCCAGCCCACCGTGTGCTTGGAGCCACGTCACCCACAAAGGCTGCAGCACTTGTCCTGTGTTCCTCCATTTTTGTGTTGCCATCATTTTCCATGCTGATTCAAAGAGAGCCAGTCAGAGCACATGGTTTTCTTCAGCGAGCCACAGTGAGCAGGCTCGTCATGACATCATGCGCCAGCCTCGGTATCTATGCTATGCAGCAAACAGACGCTGCTACATGCAACTGTAGTGCCTAACTGTAGTGTGTATTTCATCATAACTGAGAGCTAGGCAAGTTGGTGTGGCCCCATCTTAACAAAAAACAAGCGTGAAAAAGATGTGGACAAGCAAAGAAGATGAAAGCACACCAACTCGTCCAGCTCTTACGCTTTCTATCATTTCTTTGCTTGTTCATGTTTTTTTTCGTGCTCGTTTTGTTAAAATATAGCGTGTATGTGTGTATAGCCAGTATAGCATAACATTTGCTAAGAATGCAACAGTGCTAGAGTGTCCGCTCGTGCTCACATGTTCTATTCTAGCCCCGCTATGTGGGGTGGATTGGCTTTGCCTGGCACCAGCTTGACTGCAGGGTGTCTACCAACCAGTAAAACCGGGAATTCTCAGGGATTTTGAGTAGTCTTGAAAAACTCTGGGAAAACTCAGGGAATTTGTGCTTCTATCAGGGAAAATTAGCTGTAATTTTACTAAAAGGGAACGAAAGTCGCGGTAATGCTGGCTCGAGTAACAGACAGGAATCGTAACGAATTGTCTTTGACGCCCCATCGTTGGCTGGAGGACTTGCCAGTGTACAGTGAACAACCGACTTTTCAGACGGCTTCGCGGTACCACCACATACTCCATAGAGTCAATGTATCAGAAGGTCTGAAATTTCGGACACAAGAACCCTTTGCCGTTCGATTTTCCTGAGTTTCTTGCCGGGACCGCCAGTCCGAAACAGCATTAATCAAAGCTACCACCGCGGCCGTTTTGATACCTTGCCGCCTCGAACCGGCGCTTTCGCACACAGATTCTGCGGCAACACTAGGTTTAGCTGCTTCAACGTTCGCTATTAAGCTTCTTTCTGGTGGGCGCAGTGTTTTTCATTGAAAGAATTTGCCGCTGTTGGCAATGGCACTGACTCTGCATTTCTTGTCCTCGCGATGGGCTTCGAAGCTCGGAAAAAACGGTGCGTTGCATAATGCCGGTTCCCGAAAGTCAGCTTCGCCTCTGCACAGAAATGTTCTTCGTAAAGCATACGTGTGTATTGCAGTGAAGCATAACAAGCGTGTGAAGGGGCTATTGCCACGGGACACAGTATGTATTCCTTAATTATACATGCATGCACACGGTATCTACTGTCACAGTCCGAGCACTGATATGACTAATACATGTACCGACAGGCCTTCGGAGCTTTTTTGAATGTGCCTGTGGCGGTTTGAATCCTTAAGGGCAGTAAAAGACGTGCGTTCTTTTCCAACTGGCTGATTTTTCGGATGTTTTCTCGGCCCCTAGGGAGTTCGAAAAATCGAACGTTGACTGTACAACTAACCAAAAAGATGCTTCAAATGTCTGTGGGGCAAACAAGTTGGGGAGAAGGAGGATGAGAACAGAAAGGACCTTCGCATTGAGGAATGAACGGGAAAGGAAGCGTGCTGCCACCGTTCTAAAGGAGCTCAAAAAACAAGGCGTTCGCCAATGCCAAGATGCAGGTGTCCCTCATCCAAACCAAAATAAACTCTTTAAAGCAGTGGAACACAACACTGAGGCATTGTGCGCAGGCTTGAGAGTATGTCAGGGCTGTTGAGGTTGACTTACAAGCTGTTGAGAGAGAATCTCCATTGTGACAAAGTTCTGGCCTCATACCACTGAGCTTGCTATCAGTTGATAGAAATAGCTCATACTCGAAGATATATGCTTCTTTATGCATCTCCTTTTTATTCGTATTCTAGAATGTCCGACTCGATTTGCAATTTGTTTTGAAGACATTTTATGTGCTGTGCATTTTACTAACCTCTCCCTTCTATTCTCTTCTTGAAGAAAATAAACACTACTGCTTAGTATTAAACTGGATCAAGTCATTTTTTTTAAAGATTTTTTCACATGCTTACTAGAGAGTGACAGCATCGGGCGACATGGTTTCAGCCCGTCTTGACATAAAACATAGTTCTGCATCACTCAGGGAATTTTGCAAAGACACTCAGGGAAAACCTGGAAAGCTCAGGGAATTTGGAAATGTCAACTTGGTAGACATCCTGGACTGACAGATAGTAACCACATCCAAATTGTGCAGTTTGAAGCACTATCAATAGATCATTACAAAGCAATCTTTGCCAAGGTGTCTAGCCAGAAGCAGCCAGGAGTTAACGCATGCTGGCTAGAGCATGTGTGGTTGAACTCTTAAGTATTATGTGGTTTGAGGCTAAGTGAGGAGTGCTCACTGAAATTAGCAAGATCTGATGGCTGCTACACTCGTGCAGTAACGCAGCGTTTTGGGTGTGTTGGTATGACATGATGAGGCTTATAGCACACAAAAGGATGAGGACACAGAAAGGCGTGGTACACGTAGGCGCTGACACAGTGCCTTTGTGTACTATGTCTTTCTGTGTCCCATCCTTTTGTGCGCTATAAGCCTCATTACTGATGTGCAGCGAGTGTGGCCATGGATGGATGGAAACAACTTTATTTTGAGTCCGGCAAATTTGACGACCCGGGCTCAGGTCTCCCATGAGGGGACTTCGAGGCCTTGCCTCGTCGCCGCCTCTCAGGCTTGCTGGACAGCCCACTCTTGTGTCTTGAGGTTGGAGCTGCGCAGAGCGGCGGCCCATTGTAGCTGATGTAACCCGACACTCCCACAACATGTGTGACAGCGTCGCTCTAGTTAACTGACATAATTTGCAAATAGCAGTCGGGTATTGCGCGGGGAAAATGTGCTGCAATCGCACCGGACTGGGAAATGTTTGTGTTTGCAATTGTCGCCAGATGACTGCCTGGCGACGTTTCAGCATAGGGTGAGGTGGGGGCAGCAACCACCTGCCTAGCTGGTAGTGCTTGGTGATGTCATTGTACCTGACCAGGCGTTCTCGCGGGTTTTGAACCAGGAGTTCTGAACTCGAAGAGGTGGTCGCCAATTCTGCGCGGCGGGTCAGTTCTCGCGCAGAGCGGTGTGCTACCTCGTTCAAGTTAATGAGGCCTTCATCGGTGGGGGTGGCGACGTGCGCTGGAAACCATAATCGCGGTGTTATCGAAGTGCTGTCGACCAGCTTTCCTTAGAATCTGGAGAGCTTCGGAAGAAATGCGCCCCCGCACGTAGTTGCGAACTGCGGATTGTGAGTCGCTAAAAACTACCTCGCAGAGGGGGTCGGTAAGCGCAAGCGCAATCGCTACCTCTTCCGCTGTTTCGGGGTATTCTGTTGCGACACTACACGCATGCGTAAGCCGGGAGCTAACGTCTACGACTACCGCCGTGAACCGGTGTTCTCGTGTGTATTCTGCGGCGTCTACAAAGCGCGTAGTCCTCTTTCCACCCAAGGAGCGCAGCAGTGTCTTGGCACGGGCCTGGCGTCGGCCCCGATTAAATTCGGGGTGCATGTTTCGAGGTATAGGGGCGACAAGCAGCGTGTCGCTGAGGTCGGGTGGAATGACCTGTTTCTGACCATGTTGGACGTGGTAGTTGAAGCCGAGTTTCTGCAGGATGCACCGGCCCGTGCTTGTCAGAGACATGCGTTCGAGTTGAGAGGTTATTTGCGCTTCCACGATTTCCGCAAGCGTGTTGTATACCCCCAGCTGTAGCAGACGAGCAGTGCTTGTGGACTCCGGTAGGCCAAGGGCAATCTTGTAAGTCTTGCGTATAAGGGTGTTGATTTTCTCCCTTTCAGTAACATTCCAGTTGTGGAAGGCAGCCACATAAGTGATGTGACTGATTGCGAAAGAGTGTATGAGGCGCATGACACTGTCCTCCTTCATGCCTGTGTGCTTGTTTGTAATGCGTTTGATCAGGCGGGTAGCCGCTGTAACCTTGCCTTCGATTTTGCGAATAGCTTCTATGTTTGATCCGTTGCATGCCTAGGATGCGTATCTTTGGGACTCGGGGAATGCAGGAGCCGTCTTGCGTATAGAGGATTATGTCGTCACATTGGCGCGATTCGGCTGTAGGCTTGGGCCGGCGGCGCGGGCGGTAGACGAGCAGCTCCGATTTCAGTGGAGATAGCCGGAGACATGTGTCTTGGAGGTAGGTTTCGACTGCAGAGACCGCTGCTTGTAAGGTGCATTCTATCTGACCGTCGCTGCCCTTGTTAACCCACAGGGTGATACCATCTGCATACAAGGCGTGATGGAGGCCATCGATCTCGTCGAGGTAGGCCGGGAGACCCAGCATCACGAGGTTGAAAAGGAGCGGGGATATGACCGATCCTTGAGGAGTGCCGGTGCTTCCTAGTGTATGTTCGTCGGATGTCATGCTGCCGACCACGAGGGTGACTGTGCGGCGCGACAGGAAGTCTCTGACGTAGTTGTAGCTTCGCTCACGCAAGTTCAGCTTGTTTATGCGGCTCGGGATTGCTGCATGTGCTACATTGTCAAATACCTTTTCCAGATCTAGGCCGAGGATGGCCCGGTTGCCACTAGTTGGGTCATTGATAATCTGGTGGTAGAGCTGGAGCATGACGTCTTGAGTGGAGAGGTGTGACCGGAAGCCCACCATAGTGGGGGGGTAGGCTCCAGTGTCCTCGAGGTGGTGGTTGATGCGGGAGAGGAATGCGTGCTCCATCACCTTGCCAACGCAGGATGCGAGGGAAATGGGCCGCAAGTGATCGAGGCTGGACGGCTTGCCTTGCTTCGGTATCAGGACTGTTTTAGAGCGTTTCCACACCTCTGGGATGCGACCTGCTTGCCAGCATTTGTTGATGTATGCCGTAAGAGTGGTTATCGAGGCATCATCGAGGTTTCTTAGAGTCTTGTTCGTAACCTTGTCGGCAGCAGGTGCTGATTTGCCATTAAGGTCGTGGAGAGCTGCGCAGATCTCTGAGTCGTGAAATTCTTCATCGAGTGTCACATTTGTCTCTCCAGGGTAAACCCCGTGTTGAACATCGGGCCGTTGAGGGAAGTTCTTGGCTAGCAGGCGTGTCACGAGCTGGTGATCACTCGTGAGCCTGTTCCTTGTGTAAAAGGCGTTGAAGGTTTGCTTGCTGAGCAGACTTGCTCTGCATTTCCCCCAAGAGGTGACGAAGGAGACGTCACGTACGGCCATTGTGGAGCTGCCCATCGACTGCGTTGCAGATGTCATACCACTGTTGGCGGCCTAAGGTCCGGCAATGTTCTTCCAGCTGGCGATTGATAGGTGCTATCTTCTTACGAAGCTTTCAGTTGTGCCTTTGCTTCTTCCATCTTGCGTTTAGTGATGTCTTGGCTTCCCACAAGTGGGCTAGTCGGCTGTCGATCTTGTCAACCTGGACTTCGGGTGCGAGCGTCTGCGTCACCTTGTTCATGTCGTCGTTGAGCGTCTCCATCCATGCCTCGATGTCATCGATGTTCTCCTCACCTCTCTGTTCCACTCGGCGCTTTCGGAATTTGTCCCAGTCTGTCCATTTGAATAACTTGGGAAAAGGGGGTGTACCCGCCTGAGGAATTTATGTTTCTATGATCATGCGGTCACTACCGAGATCTTCAAAGGTATTGCGCCACATTGCTTGAGGGATGTTACGGACCGCCGTCAGGTTTGGTGTCGTGTCCCGTGCCATTGAGGTGCCCGAGCGGGTCGGCGCCGTGGGATCAGTAATAAGAGTTAATTCGGTATCATGTAGGTCCTGCCACAGGCGTTGACCTTTGGCAGTAGTGTAGCCATAGCCCCAGGCCTCGTTCGGGGCGTTAAAATCTCCCCCCACCAGAAACGGATTTGCGCCCGCCAAGGCAAGTGCCTCTCGGAACAGAGAGAGGAAACGAGCCCGTGAGTGAGCCGGATTACTATATACGTTGAGGAGAAATACACTGTGATTGCGTGTTCTATTGGGAAGGAGCTCTACAAGCATGTTTTCCGCATGTGTGCCGCTTACGCTGTGTTCTTGCACTACTATGCCTTTCCGAATTAAAATTGCAAGTCCGCGATCAACAGGAATCGGCGAGGCATTCGCAGTGTAACCTGGAGGCTTTGGTACGGTACCTACTGTTTCTTGTATCATTATGATGTCGGGTTTGGGTTGCGCGTGTCGGACGTATTGTTGCAGCAGTGGTTGCTTCTTAGTGAAGCCCCGACAGTTCCACTGCCACACCACGAGCTCGTTAGTGGGGCTGGCCATCGTGGTGCTGTACTTGTGCGTTACCTGAAATAAGGCTAGGGTGAATGACTGTAGGGCCCATAGTGGGCATCATTTCCATGCCTGAGCGAAGGCCTATGTGAGTCTCGATTTTGTCTATATGGGTTTCAACCCTGTCTGTTCGAGCAGTGAGTTTATTGACCGCAACGCTGATGGTGTAGATGTCTGCGCCATCGACTGTTTAATCTCTCGAATTTCTTGGGTTAATTGTAGCACAACCGTCCGTAAATGTGCGTTTTCGCGCTGCATTGCTTCTAATGCCACATCCCTAGGGTCCCTTCTATTATTGGGTTCTGAGGCAGTAGCTCCCTGAGCCTTGCGTCTCAGCGAGGCCTTAACCGCATCTGCCCAGCTCACCTTGTCAGGTAGGTCCGAATCTTGCTGGCCGGCTTGCTTCGGACGCCGAGATCTCGAACGGCCACGGCTCGGCCCGGGGGTTTTGCTGCGTGCCCGGCTTCGAGACCTGCTCTGCCGGCGGGATGGAGGCCCCGCAGCCGAGCGAGACCAGGCCCAGCCTCGAGAGCGGGAGCAGGAGGCAGGTGGGAAATGTTCATTGTAGTTCTGTTGCTGTAGCTCGAGGGCGGCCTTCGCCGCTGCCCTCTGTCGGTCTCCGCGCCGTTTCTTAACAAGATAGGGGGTCTTGAATCGAGCCTTGCAGGTCTTGTCCGCAGTGGGATGCGCTCCCCCACAAAGCTGACACCTTGGCGTGCATGTGTGATTGGGGTCTGGGTTCGAGGCTCCGCAGCCTCTGCACACACGGTCTTGGGGGTTCGGGCAGACGTCCATGCGATGGCCGACGCGTCCGCACTGGTGGCAGACGTCAATCTGCTTTCTGTACAAGGTACACCTGAGCATAGCACCCCCGTAGTAGACCCACGTTGGTACTCGACCACCATCGAAGGCGATGATGACCGACGTGGTCTTGCTGAGTCTTTTGGCCGCTAAGGCATTCGGGTTCCTCTTGTTGACGATATTGAGGTGAATGTCTTTCGCGTCTTCTTCGAGAGGAATGCCTCGGACGACTCCTTTGACTGTATAGTCGGGCGCAGTTTCATATGCCCGTATCTCGAACTGGTGTCCGTCGACCTCAAAGCTGTCGAGTCGGCGATACCGTTCTGCATTAGGAGAGTGAGGGGAACTCACAACGATGATGTTTTGCTGCATATTTGGGCAGACAATGTCTTCCGTGGCGTCTTGTGGAGATGCGTTTGCTGCCCTATATAGGGCCGAAGCGAGGCGGACGACCCCGACTGTTGCAATGTTCAAGCCGCCCCGTGGCCTGATAACTACTTTGTGGTGATCACGTGGAAGGGTGGGCATCTTCCCTGCCTTCAGAACTTGCTGCTTGTGAGCGTGCGGGCCTCGCTGCGCCTTGTTTGTGCCTCCAACACCGGTTTGGGAGGCTGATGCAATGTTAGTGTTAGCGCGCTTGCCCCAAGGGGAAAGTCGTTCACGCGGGCCAATGGTATACCATCCTGCTTCTTCGGAAATCTCTGTGTGTGACATATCAGTTCCTTCAACTTGTATTTCCATGGCGGCTTGAAGAAATTTGACGCGCAGCCGTAACTGCGGCTCATGTAGTGGCCGGGGCACTAAGCTTAGCAGTAAGCTTAGCTCGGCGGCGCAGCGGCTCGGCAGAAATGGTCCAATAAAGCGGTGAAAAAGCAGTTCCCACCTTGAAGACGAATATCGGTAGAGTCAGGATAACTTGCGGGAGATGATGGTGCAAAATCACAGAGATATTTTGCAAAAACACTGCGAAATCATTTACGAAAGATGGAGCCGGCGTGAAGTGCATCCGCTCCCTTCGGCTTCTTCTTCTTCTACCGAGTGTGGCCAAAGTTTCATTCCTATGCAGGCAGGTGCAGCTGAGTGTGAGCAGGAGGCAATAGTTGGATTCTTCAGGAAGTCCTTAATTATTATCGAAATCGGAAATGATTTTCGCTTACTCAAGCCTGTTTAGTAAACTGCATCGGTAAGTGTACAGAGTGACTGTAGGAAGACGTGCACTCGTCCAAACACCTTTCTTAATTGATGTCAGCTATTGGCCAGTAGCAGCCACGTATGGGAATCTGTAAGATGACGAAATATGGCAGCTTCAAAACAGGTGAGGAGAAGGCCTTTGTTTGAAAAGAGTGAAAAAGGTGACTGCAATCTGTTTGTAAGCTCCACACACTGTACATGACTACAATAGTATTTGGCTTAGATATTTGAAGCAGTGTGTGCCAGCTGTGCACTGCATTTTTTCATCAAGCTGAAGGGGGGGTTTAAGACTCCTTAAAAAAATCTCGTTGTGCCCAGTAAGATGAGCAACTCTGAAATTACAATGATAGCAGTGGTTGTGAAATCTCAGTTGCTGGCCATACACTATTTTTGCATGTGCATTCCAGAGGGAACCATGGGGCTTGTCTGCTGCCAAGAATGTTCGCACTTTTTTTTGTAAAAAAAAAATTGACGCAAATTAAGGGGTGCGATCATTACGCGGGTTAAGTTTCCCGTGAAAATAATTTTTTTTTCAGCCCGCATTTGCTGCGGGATGACAACAGGTCAAGCAGGCAGCTGCCGCTGTACAATTGTGCTGTAATACTGCGGGACACCAAAACAAGAATGGCTGCCGGCGGAGCAAAGCAAACATGCTGAACGCAATTTTTCTTCTGTTGAGTGTAACATTACGCGCATTGAAACAGTTTCTTCCATATCAGTATGAGTAATATTGTTAATATCGGCAAGTTTGCGACAATAACATACCCGTGTCCACTTTGAGGTGACAGAAACAGAGATGGGCGCGCTTAGCTGCTAGTGACATAGAAACACATGGCGGGCATGCTGCGGAAACTGCGGCATTTGTCTTCACTGCTACCCTAATACGGCATGTTTCCGCTGAGCGTGGGCAAATATCTTAGCTGTGTTACAAACGTCGGCATATGAATAGGGTACACTTCTAACGTGTCAGTGTAAACGTGGTCACTATCATTCCCGCTTGCAATTTGTTGCGTGCCCACGAGTGCAGACGAGAAGAATCGAAAGGCACCTTTTTTGTCGTTGTTGTTGGCCAAAACCATCATGAAGCCTACTAGTAATAAAGCCAAGGCAAGTTTGGTTGTAGCTTTTTTTTTTTCATATAAGTGCGGAAAGTGATGAAAGGAATGAAATAGGGCATCTGCTTCAGAATGTTTGGTGCGTGCAGACCACTTGGTATGTCTTCAAGAATCGTTCGCATAGCATTTGACAGCATTTGACAAATTGTAAGCGCGATCATGATTAGCTAGACTTGGTGCATGACATATTGCTGCGACAAGTTCGGGGTGCGATCATTACATGGGAAAAAAATATATAATTTTGACGACAAAATTCATTACGCAAGTGCGATCATTATGTGAGTAAATACTGTATTTGCATCGTGTGCAGTCTTATTTGACAAAATTCTTCGCTTTGTCATTTGCAACAACATTCAAGAAATTCCCAATGCAGAAGGCAGTTCTTGTGCCAAGTGTTAAGTTTATATCAGTAAGGAAAGGATAGTGAAGGCTCAAGCGGGAAGTCGTCAGCTGATGAACTAACTGATATAAGGTCGCTTTTAGCGAACATAAGTCAAAAGTTGGATGAGTTGTTGCCGCTCAAAGAGACTGTGCCAGGCATTGAGCGGTCGGTACAACTAATGTCTGATAAGTATGACGAGATGTTGGCACGATTGGGCGCACAAGAAAAGGACACGAAAGAAATCCGAAAACGGCTTGAACACCTTGAACAAAGCTCTCACGCTAGTGGCGATGCGACAAAGAAGTTAGAGGCGGATCTTAATGAGCTGGAATGGAGAAACCGCAGGTTCAACCTAGAAATTCACGGTGTTAGTGCAGCTGACAATGAAAATTTGCTTGAGAAAGTGAATTCTCTTGCCACATTGATTGAGGTCCCTGTACTTAGTGAAACCGATGTCACTGCCATTCACCGCCTTCCATGCAAAGCCGGCCGCATTCCTGGTATAATTGTGAAGTATCTCAGGCAATCTGTTCGAGACCAGTGGCTGGACAGCCGCTCAAAGCTGAGGGAAAAGAAATCCAAGGTGTTCTTTCAGGAAAACATGACCAGTTACAACCGGCAACTGCTTCGAGAGGCTAAAAACTGGGCGAAAGTGAATGGTTACAAATTCGCGTGGCACAGGAATGGAAAGATCTTGCTGCGACTCTGTGATCGTAGTGCGTCACAGATCAGACTTTCCTTTCTGAGCCTGCTCTCTTGTGAGCATACTGAAGGTGATCTTTCCTGCTTAAAGATGGCTACTGATAGTCCCTTCTTTCCGCATGAGGTAGATAATCTTGTCTCAAATCAACATGCTGGTTCACTGAAGTGTCTTCACCTTAATGTTCGTTCGCTCTATAACAAAGAAACAGATATCGGTGACTTTATCAATGGTTTAAATTTTTTGTTTGATGCTGTAATGCTCAGTGAAACTTGGTGCAGAGATGGTCGTGACGTGCCTAAGTTTAGACATTATCAATCATTTTGTGTGAACCGAACGAACCACCGTGGCGGCGGTGTTTTGCTGTTGTTGAAAGAACATGTAAGTTGTGAATTGCTTCCCGACTTTTGTGTTTGTTGCGAAGATTTTGAAGTGGTAACAGTTCGTGCGAATGAGTACATATTTTCTGTTTGCTACAGGCCTCCAAATGGAAATGTTCTTCAGTTCCTTTCTTTTTATGAACAGCTGCTGTCTTTTACTGCAGAAAATAGCAATTACTTGGTGTCCGCTGGTGATTTCAATATCGACATGCTGACCACTTCTGTACCACGAAAGACTATGTTAAATATTTTAGCTTCAAATGGTTATGAAAATTTCATCCGTACGCCAACAAGGATTACATCCGATAGTGAAACATTGTTGGACTTGCTCGTTACAAATGCTGACACTGAAAATGCTACTGCCGGGGTGATGTCACACGATCTTAGTGATCACCTTCCAGTATTTCTTTTTCTCAGAAAACACAACTTTAAAAAAAACAGGAAGCATGAGTATATCTTATGTCAAAGTATTACTCAAACACGTCTAGATAGCTTCAGAGACGAACTTCTACGGTGCGACCTTAGACAAATTTTAGAAATAGATAACGTCGAAATCGCGTATGGCAAGCTTATTGATGAAGTCTCTCGAATATATAAGAACCATTTTCCAGAAAAAAAGCTCAGGCTCGGTAAAAAATTACGGAAGCCGTGGATAACTCCCAAATTGCTAAAACGTATTAATTATAAAAACGCGCTCTATCACAAGTTCGTCAAGACTAAGGATCCAGGTATATTAAAGGAATACAAGTCGTATAGAAACAAGCTAAATAAGGAACTAAAATCCCATAGGAAGTCCTATTTTCATGCAGAATTCGAGGGTTGTTTGAACAAACCTGATACCTTATGGAAAAAGTTAAATGATGTCTTAAATCGTCGAAAATCGGCTCCGCGAATACAAACTCTAATACTTGGTGGAAACGAAGTATCGGGAAGTGCTCTTGCAAATGTTTTTAATGATTACCTTGTAAACTTTTCTAGTGGTAGTGCGTCGTCTGACATTAGTGAATTTATGTCGAACAGAAATTCATCTTCACTCTTTCTTCATCCCTTTACTGAGCATGAGGTGACATCAGTTTTCCTTTCACTAAAAAATAGCTCGAGTTGCGACGCAGAAGGCATGCAGGTTCGCCCTATCAAGTATGTGCTTGATATCATTTCCCCGTACATTACCTATATTTTAATTTGTCTTTGTCAAGCGCTATCTTTTCTAAACGGATGCAAATAGCCAGAGTGTCTGTATTGTTCAAGAAAGGTGACGTTAATGATACTAAAAATTATAGACCCATTTCTATATTACCTGTTTTGTCGAAGGGTCTAGAAAAACGAATACTAATGCAGGTTTCGAAGTTTTTTGACAAGCACAGCCTAATTTCTCAAGCCCAGTTTGGATTTAGAAAACGACGGTCTACAGAATTAGCACTACTCCATCAAAAAGAATTTATTTTATTGCAATTTGAAATTGAAAACATTGTCCTTGGTATTTATATTGATTTTACTGAAGCATTTGATTGCATCCTTCACTCGGTTCTACTTGATAAGCTTGAAACCTACGGTATTCGAGGGCACTGTGGAAGCCTTATAAAATCTTATCTTGATAATCGCTATCAATATGTTGAAATAAACAATAGCCACTCAAATTTGAGGCATATCACCAGAGGCATTCCTCAGGGTGGTATTCTTGGCCCGTTCCTGTTTATCATATATATAAATGACTTAGTAAATATCTATAAAGATGCGAAATACGTAATGTACGCAGACGACGCCAGTATATTTTTTTCGTCACCTGACTCTAGTAGCCTTGAGAATAAAGCTAACACTGCTCTGAAAATTCTTCATGTATGGTCAAAACAAAATTGTCTACAAATCAATATAAACAAAACAAAAGCAGTAATCTTTAGGCCCAAATCTAAGCAAATAATCAGTTCCATCAACCTTGTTTATGACGATGTAAACCTAGAAATTGTAGATAGTTTTAAAATACTTGGCGTTATTTTCACACAAAATAGGCTTTGGGACATGCACATAGAATCGGTATTGGGCAAATTATTTTGTGTAGTTGGCATGATGGTGTGGCTGAGACCTCTTTTACCTTACAGAATCAAGGTTCTTATTTATAACACCCTATTTTTTTCTACACTTTATTATTTTCTGCTCGTGTGGGGTACCACATCACATACGAATCTAGAAAAGCTACATATACTTCAGAAAAAATTTTTGCGAGTACTCTTTAAGCTGCCTTACAATGCCCACACATCAGACTTATTTCGGATAGCAAATATAATACCCGTTTTTAACCTTTATAATTACAAGTTAAGTCAAGCTTTGAAACGGGAGGTAAAAGAGAACTTAGTTTCTTCATGAGTTATCTAATCTCACCAGGAACACACATTCTTACATCACAAGGTGTACGGAACAGTGGAAGGTGGTCACTTCGCGTGCCAATTATTCTACACAAAAGGTATCATACACACTACCAACACTTTTAAACCCCCGCAGGGGCGTCTGCGTCAGCAGGCGTTTGGTGTGTTGCGACACCACGTGCCCGAGCACACGAGGGTTGGATCCTCCCGCGTGTAGCCGTGCGCGGCTTAGCCGTGTCCGGGGAAAAGGGGATCCTGGGGGTTGAGCCAATGCCGGGTGTTAGGACCTTTATGGCCCCTCGGCGGCGGCAACACACCCCTTTGGCCTCGGCTTCACGTAGACGGCACCCCCGGACTGACCCACTCGGGGGAAATCGGCAGTTGCCTTTTCCTGTCCTCTCCAATCTTCGTCTTTCTCTCTTGCCTTTTTCATCTTTCCTGTCTTCTCATCACTTCTCACTTCCTATTTTCCCGGCGGCAAGGGTTAACCTTGTGTAGCTAGCCAGCCTTGGTTATGCTGTATTTGGTTATAGCAGCGATGTACGGCTGGCGTTGGCAGGGTTTCTCTAGCAGGAACTTCTGTCACGTCCCCCTGTTGGGCTCCATGGTGGGTGGTCGGCATCGCGGCCGAAAACCCAACATTACTTATGGAACATGCTTTTCCTAAACTACCTGATCGCCCTCAGAAACGAGGGCACACCGAAGAAGTTTTTCAGTTTTTCGGACGACAAGTCCACAATTTTCCTCGTTTTCATGTCATCCACGCAGAAAAACCAGCTAAACAAGTGCGAACAATCTCCCCGTTCCTTGTATCTAAGTCTCTTACCGAAGTTTTTGGTCCAGGATATAAGGTGTCGAGGATGGCTAGCGGTGACCTCCTCTTGGAGCTCCGCGATCAGAAGCAATTTGAGAAACTGCCTCAGCTAGCATCATTTGGGGAGACCCAAGTAGTAGTAACCCCGCACCGCACAATGAATACCTCCCGCGGCGTTGTCTCGGACGATGATTTGCTGGAGCTCACTGAGGCCGAGCTCTTGGACGGCTTCAGTGAACAAAATGTTATAAATGTCAAAAGAATTAAGATGAGGCGAGATGGTAAAGAACTTGCGACCAAACACCTAACACTCACCTTCAATTCAAGTGTCCTGCCCGAGTCAATCGAGGCCGGGTACATCAAGCTCCGTGTAAGACCATACGTGCCAAATCCCCTCCGATGTTTCAAGTGCCAGCGTTTTGGCCACAGTTCGCAGAGCTGCCGACGCCGCCAAACTTGTGCGAAATGCAGCGTGCATGAACACTCCTCTGAAGCTTGTGAGAATTCTTTCCACTGTGTAAATTGTGATGGCGAGCATGCCGCATACTCGCGGTCATGCCCGTCTTGGAAGAAAGAAAAAGAAATAGTAACAATCAAAGTAAAAGAAAACATATCATTCAAAGAGGCACGCAGGCGGGTTGCATACCTTCCTAAAGCCAGCTTTGCCGAAGTGGCGCGTCAAGGGGCAGCGTCACAACGGCCTCCGGCGGCTGTCCGACCCACAAGCCGTGAGTCGGCAGTTACGCCATCTGCCCCCGCGGCGGTTGCAGCTAGCGCTGCTCCATCTACCCAGCAGACGGGGCCACCGACCCCGAAGGTGGGCGCAGCCAAGGCTGCCCCACCCACCCCCGCCCCTTCTAGCGCTGGCAACAGCCGGCGCAGCCAAATTCCTCAGGGTGCCCCATCGACCTCCGGGCTGGTGGGCGCAGGGGTCTTGCCCTCCAAGGCGGCACCCTCCCTGACAACATCTCGCTCACAAGAGCATGTGTCCGGCGCCTCACTAGAGGCAATGGATACTACACCAACCCTCAAGGCGCACCAAGCGCCTAAGGAGCGGCAAGGCTCCCTCGAACGCTTCAGAAAAAGCAAAACCCCGGTTACAGGGCCTCGAAAGAGCTCTGTAATCTAAGGCACCACTTCCGTTTCCGTAAACACAGCAGCAATTTACTTTAAAAATGGATACACAAATAATTCAGTGGAACGTCCGAGGTCTTCTTAGAAACCTTGATGATTTGCAAGAACTCATCCACAAACATAATCCAAAAGTGCTGTGTTTACAGGAAACACATTTAAAATCCAAACCCACAAACTTTCTCCGCACGTATGTTACGTTTCGCAAAGATCGCGATGATGCCGTTGCATCATCGGGTGGTGTGGCGATTCTCACTCATAAAAGTATAGCATGTCAACCTTTACAGCTACGAACGCCCCTTGAAGCAGTGGCGGTGCGAGCTGTTCTGCTAAACAAACTCATCACTATTTGCTCGCTTTATATACCCCCACATTACAAATTAACTAAACATGAATTTCAATCCTTTATAGATTAATTGCCAGAACCTTATCTGGTTCTTGGCGACTTCAATGCACACAACTACCTGTGGGGCGACCCTCGTATTGATGCGCGAGGACGTCTTGTTGAACAGTTCCTTTTCTCTTCTGGTGCTTGTCTTCTGAATGAGAAGGAAGCGACATACTATTCTCTTGCAAACAGAACATTTTCTTCAATAGATCTTAGCCTAGTCTCCCCATCACTACTGTCTGAACTTGAATGGGAAGTTAACGACAATCCTTACGGGAGCGACCACTTCCCTATACTACTAAGAACATATAAAGAAAACGAATGTCTACCACAGGCTCCTAGGTGGAAAATCGATACAGCCGACTGGGAGAAATTACGAACCTAAACTAGCATATCATGGGATGACATGTCCTCGTTAGAAATTGATGCTGCTGTGGATTACTTTACAGCTTTCATTATAGATGCTGCATCTAAATGCATACGTGAAGTAAGTGGCTCGGCATGCAAACAGCATGTCCCGTGATGGAACGATGAGTGTAGAGTCGCACGTAGGAATCAAAACAAAGCGTGGGGGTTGCTACGTGCTTCGCCCACTGCAGAGAATCTTGTTAACTTTAAGAAAGTTAAGTCTCAAGGCAGGAGAACCCGCCGACAGGCCAGAAGAGAGAGTTGGCAAAAGTTTTTATCGAACATCTACTCGTTTAGAGATGAGGCGAAAGTCTGGAACCGCGTAAATAGAATTAGAGGGAGACAAACATATTCACTCCCTCTGGTAAACACACAGGGTGATACGCTGCAACATCAGGCTGACTCACTTGGGGAGCACTTTGAGAGTGTGTCAAGTTCAAAACATTATTCGAAATCCTTCCTGATGTATAAGCAAATAGAAGAATGTAAGCCACTCAAAAGAAAATGTCTACAGAATGAATCGTACAACTGCCCTTTCAGTATTGCCGAGTTGAGAGCTGCCTTGAGCTCATGCAAAAGCTCTGCACCGGGATCTGACAGAATCATGTATGAAATGATCAAAAACCTACACAATGACGCCCAAGTTACACTACTCACACTTTTCAACACCATTTGGGCTGCAGGATACCTCCCAACTGCATGGAAAGAAGCCATTGTGGTTCCTGCTTTGAAACAAGGCAAAGATCCTTCCTTAGTGGCAAGTTACCGCCCGATCGCCCTCACGAGTTGCGTTTGTAAGGTATTTGAAAAAATGATTAATCGGCGACTCATTCACTTCCTTGAACTGAGCAAAATCCTTGATCCCTATCAGTGCGGCTTCCGAGAAGGGCGCTCCACAACTGACCATCTTGTCCGTGTAGAAGCAAATATCCGGGACGCATTTGTACACAAACAATTCTTCTTATCCATATTCCTCGATATGGAGAAGGTGTACGATACGACGTGGCATTACGGAATCCTAAGAGACTTGTTAGAAATGGGTATCTATGGAAATATGCTTAACCTAATAGAAAGCTATCTGTCCAGTCGTACCTTCCGGGTAAAAGTTGGCAATGTACTTTCACGACCTTTTATGCAAGAAACGGGTGTACCCCAAGGAGGCGTGCTCAGCTGCACACTTTTCATCGTGAAGATGAACACGCTTCGCGCTTCATTACCACCGGCAATCTTTTATTCTGTCTACGTAGACGATATACAAATAGCTTTCAAATCTTGTAACCTAGCAGTCTGCGAGAGGCAGGTACAGCATGGCCTGAACAAAGTCTCAATGTGGGCAGACAATAATGGATTTAAGATCAATCCTAACAAAAGCTCTTGCGTTCTTTTTACAAGAAAGAGAGGAATGATCCCAGATCCTTGCTTAGAACTATGTGGACAACAAATACCCGTAAACAAAGAGCACAAATTTCTAGGTGTTATACTAGACTACAGACTCACTTTCGTCCCCCACATTAAACATCTTAAAGAAAAATGTCTGAAATCAATGAACCTAATGAAACTTCTATCCCATACTTCGTGGGGTAGTGACAGGAAGTGCTTAATTAATCTCTATAAGAGCTTGATCCGTTCACGATTAGATTATGGTGCCGTAAACTATCACTCTGCCGCCGCGAGTGCGCTAAAGATGCTAGACCCTGTTCACCATCTAGGTATCCGTTTAGCCACAGGAGCTTTCAGAACGAGTCCCGTACAAAGTTTATATGCAGAATCGAATGAGTGGTCACTTCATATCCAGAGAACATACATCAGCCAAACATATTTTCTGAAAGTCCACTCAAATCGTGAACATCCCTGTTTTAATACCGTCAATGACATGACATATGCTACACTCTTTCGCAACCGTCCCTCCGTAAGACAGCCTTTCTCGCTGTGTGTGAGGGAGCTTAGTGATGAAATGCATGTCCCACTCCTCGAGCTCCGCCTAATGCCTCCAGCTAAGCTGCTACCTCCTTGGGAGTGGCAGATGATACAATGCGATATATCTTTCATGCAGGTTACAAAACACGCTTCAGAGATTGAAATCCAGATGCATTTCCGGGAACTGCAATACAAACACTCCTGCACGGAGTTTTACACAGACGCATCGAAGTCACGCGAGGGGGTGTCATATGCAGCAGTCGGTCCATCTTTCTCGGAATCCGATTTACTGCATCCGGAAACTAGTATCTTCACGGCTGAGGCCTACGCAATATTGTCGACCGTGAAGCATATAAGGAAATCAAAACTCAAAAAATCAGTTATATATACGGACTCCCTTAGTGTTGTGAAGTCTGATGTCGTTCTGTAAGCACAAAAATCCTATAATAATTGAACTCTATTCCGTCTTATGTAAGGCATATGTATCTAACCAGCATGTGATTATATGCTGGGTGCCTGGCCATAGGGGCATCCAGGGTAACGTTCTAGCGGACCAGATGGCCACATCAATTGCATCACACACTGTTAATTCTACCGCTGCAGTCCCTGTCACAGACCTGAAACCTTTCTTAAGAAGGAAACTGCGAAACTACTGGCAACGATTGTGGGACCTGGAAATAAACATTAAGTTGCATGTAATAAAGCCACAATTAGGTTTCTGGCCTCCTGTAACAAAATCACGCTGGGTAGATGTCCTATTCTGTCGTCTAAGAATAGGACACATTTGGCACGCACAACTTTTTACTCACTGGAAACGAGCCTCCAACCTGTGGTAGATGCGGGGAGAGGCTGACCGTCCTCCACGTCCTGCTGGAGTGTCGGGAAGCCGAATATGAAAGAAAGAAGCATTTTCCCTTAGCATACCGGCAGCACATCCCCCTTCATCCTGTTATGTTACTCGGTGCAGAACCGCTCTTTGATACCAGCGCTGTCCTAGGTTTCCTGAAAGATGTTGTATTACATGTAATTAGCCCACACGTTCGTAGCGCCTCCTCTCTATAGAGGATAGCGCTGTGATAGTTGTTTCGTATAGCACATGCCTCTCGTCCCTTGGGTTCAAGGGTTCTGGCGAGGCAGTAGTGCTCTTAGAAAATTTGAGCATCTCACATATTTTGTACATTGCATCATTTTTCCCAATACATTCTAGTGTTCATAGTATTCGTCATTGGTCATCCCCATAATTTTATAGCACGTAGATTTTACGCACTTTACAGCGACTATTTTTAGGCCACTTTACAGCCAAGTCACATCTTCTTCACAGGACCCATCATTCCACCGCGAAATCACTAACACTGTATTGGCGCTCTTTGGCCACATCTGGCCCTTGCGCCACTAAACCACACACATCATCATCATCATCAACACTTTTAAATTTGTTTCTGAAATCAGGTCTTGACATTTATATAACTGGTGTACGAGCTTTACGTGAACATTTTGTCAATCAATCTTTCTTAAATAATTGAAGTGCGTTTTTCAGATAAGTTGTGTTCTTGCATTTATTTTTGTGCATATTTCACATATAGTCAATTGCTATGTATATATATGTCTCCTGTTCAATCGCTGTTTGCCTTGTAAAGGAGGCTGCGGGCTCTAGTCAAGTCGCTTGCCTCTAAAGCGACTGTTACCCGCAGTCTCCTCCATCACTGATGGAAATAAAGAAGTTATTATTATAATCTGGTGAGAAACCAGCAGAAAGTGATGTGTTCTCATCGACGTTGCACTGCATTGTGGGCTTACTTGACATACCTTGACTTTTGGCTACATAGATACAGTTGCTGACCGATAATCCCAACACCGATGATTGAAGTTGAAGTTACTTTATTCATACCCAAACCTAAATACATCAATCTAGTATACAAATGAGGGTCCCACAATAATACTGAAAATGTGACCCTTGGTTAGAAACTGCAACAGAATTGTACAATTGTTG
Source organism: Dermacentor andersoni (assembly GCF_023375885.2). Taxonomy (NCBI): domain Eukaryota; kingdom Metazoa; phylum Arthropoda; class Arachnida; order Ixodida; family Ixodidae; genus Dermacentor; species Dermacentor andersoni. The sequence continues at coordinate 223,569,018 of NC_092817.1, forward strand.
GCAGCATAACAGTGGATGATGTAATGGTATATTATTAGATACAACAAAACCAAATGTTAGTAGAGAAAGAAACCCCAGAAAATAATGCTCTAGTCCGATGTAGTGTAACAGAAGTAACAACGGAAGTGTGAAAAATAATACACTGGTTTTAAAGGTAGAAGAGCGAACAAATAAAAAAGAAGTTAGGAGATGTGTTTACAAGGCAGAATAGTACCTGCTTAAATATACAAATATTTATATCGGAAAGATATCAGAGGCTTGCAGAAAATCTTTCAGCAAAGCTTTGAAACACCGAAATGTAGGCAGTATTTTAAGTGAAGCAGGAAAACGATTCCAGAGTGTAATGGTAGCAAATGTAGATGTTTTTCTACCACAGTTAGTGTGAAGAAATGGTGACAGGAAGTTGATATAATTAGAAGCAAACCTATAGTCAGGTACAACTTTAGAAGGCAGTGGCATTTGCCTCTCAAAGGTGGATACACATGGGCCTCCACCAATGGGTGCGCCCTCTAGACTGATATCATGAGCCCGATGGCCGGTGCCTCCGCCGACGAAGAACATGGCAGCCTGTGCTTTAAACAGACCCGAGTTGTGTCGGAGACTATTCCTGTAGTTGCGGAGGCAATTGGTTGCCATGCATCGGTCGTCTGGGTGGGGCCTCTCCTGTCAACAATTTTTAGGTTGTACCAGGCTATAGTGGGGTTGCCTAAAACATCAACATACTTTTACTTCATTAAATAATTGGCTATTGTTGCTTGTTGTGCACGAGAAATTTCCATGGAAAGCACAATTTTTCAAAGTTCTTGTAGGTGATGCAGTCCGCGCAGGCTGTCGGGAGAAATGACACAGATGTCCTCCAAAACTTTAAGGACGTCATCGGCCTCTTTAGCAGTGCAGCATGGCACTTCACACGCATCCATGATAGGCACATTTTCATTATCAGAGTCGGGCTCTTCGTTGCCTAGGACATCCAGTTTTTTGTCGTTGTTGAGGCGACCGGCAATGGCAACGTCACTATCAATGTGGATATATTTGTTCAGCGGGACGTCCGGAGGCAGAAGTATGTCGAAGCGACTATCATCTTCCTCGGCGTTTTGGTTAACATCCGCATCCCTGGCTTCCAAAGAATCACCGTCACGGACAAAGCCTCTTTGTCGGAAGCAGTTCACAATTACTGGGGGCGGCGTGTTGCTCCACACATGCACCACTATGTGCACTGCACTGAGCAGAGTTACATCATATTTTTTCTTTGCCTCCATACAGAGCAACATGCGCTCAAGCACTTGTCTTCTGTATCGGCCTTTCACATACTGAATAATTCCCTGATCCAGAGGCTGCAGGGAAGCCATTGTGTTAGGCGGCAAAAAAAGCAGCTGTATGTCAGCCCCGACACATAAGTGTGCACACTACAGTTATCTAGAACAATTAGCGCGATGTTGCACAAAAGTGGCAGTCCAGTTCGCACAGCCAGGCCCGAAATATCACTGAGGTCATCCACGCCTTTCGATTCGAGTGATAGTCTACGGGAAGTTTCTTTATGCTTTTGAAGCATCTTGGCTTTTCCGCTTTGCCAATTATCAAAAGCGGTAGCTGCTCTGTGCCATTCATGTTGGCAGCCAGCAAAACTGTTATTGCTTGCTTCGTTTACCGCCAACACAAGGGTCCCCCTTAAATGTGACAGTTTGTTTCAGCAAAGCTTTGTAGAAGAGGGCTGTCTCATCTGCATTAAAAATGTTGCAGGCACCATAATCGGCTAGGCGTGCGGGTAATCCGGCCCTCCAATCTTCGACAACACCTTCATTGAGAGCCCCTTTCTTGCCGCACACGCTTCGGAAGACCAGGCCGTGTCTTTTCTTGAGTCGGTCGATCCAGCCTTCCGATGCCTTGAAGTCTTCGGTGCTGAGCTTCAGCACATACTTTTCGGCCTGCGCACAGGTAAGGAGGCCACTCAAAGGCAGCTGTGCGTTGCACGAATCGGCAATCCATCTTAACAACGCTTCTTCAAGTTTCTGGTGCGCTGCCATTCACAGTCTCTTCCTGTTGTCAGCGAACTTGTCGCTTTCATACGCCTGAAGAACCTCCGCTTCATTTTCCACATACGCACTGAGCGTGCTTCTCTTCATGTTGAATTTATTCATTATGACCTGCCGAGGTGCCCTTGCCTTCACGGCTTTCAATATTTCTACTTTCACTGCCAAATCCTTCGCCTCATACTTTGCCCGCTACGGTGGGGCACGAGAGCACATGGTAGCGTGGCTTGCACGGCGCAGCAACGAAGCGACGGATGCACGCACGATGTCAAGAAAAAAACGAAGTATCAATGGAAAAAAGCAAAGTGCAAACAAAATTTAACACACCCAAAAAAAAAAAGTTCCGCCGTCCTCGCACATGCACCTGACGCAAACTGATAAACACGATAAAAATGACAACGGAAAAAAAAAACTGCACAACTCTCCAACCACACAACACCACAAGCAAAAGACAAAGTCGGAAATTGCAGACAGCAATACAAAGGAAAAACATGTATGTATAGTTTAGGGTTGCTAGCATAGACCAATAACTACCGTGCCGATAACCATAGCGATGCAGAGGTAGTGCCAAGTGCCAAAAGCGACTGCATAGCCAGAAGTATGTTATTGCCGCCTTGTTTTTTGAGGCGTAGGTTTGTCTGTTATGTAGCAATAAAATAAGCATGGCGGCCTTGACGTATTTCCGGCCTTTCGGCACTCCCAGCCATAGAGTTTCTAAATAAATACCCTAGAGGGAAATGTGGCGCTAGTGTCTATGGGGGCTCTCCTGAGTGTTTCCTCAATAGACATGGGAATGATGGGAAGTACAGGCTTCAGATTGACTTCGATTTTTAGACTAGCGACGTTTGCTTGCGGCGATGTAAACGAAGCTATACTTAAATATTATCGTGTACAATGTAATTTTATTTCTGCAGTGTCTTATATAATGCGCAACACATTACATAGACGTTGAAATGACTTTGAGATTGAAGCCTGGTTTACTATGGTGTACACCAGGACAGGGCTGCAGCGGTGGCATAGAGGTAGAACACCCACCTCGCGTGCAAGAGGTCCATGGCTCGAATCCCGGTGCCGCGCAATTTTCCACCAGATTTAAAAAAAAAAAATCCGTGTGTTCATAAAATTGCATAAACAGGCCTGGAGTGTGGCCTGATTCCGCTGACCAGAACCGGTAACGCACTCCCTCACCAGAGCAGGATTGGCCACCCTGGTGCAGTACTTGGCCACAACCTCCTATATGAACACAACAATCAAACCCCGGCCCTCAGTCCTCAGCAGCTGCGAAGCAACTGACCGCGGCGGCGGTCAGACCTGCGACGCTGCAAAGGGTGCTAAGAATCCCTGGCTCCGGACAGGCCGCCATTGGAATATGAACCTGGCAACGTCTAACGCTAGAACGTTATCTAGCGAGGCGAGTCTAGCAGTGCTATTGGAGGAATTAGAGGGCAGTAAATGGGATATAATCGGGCTCAGTGAAGTTAGGAGGCCAAAAGAAGCATATACAGTGCTAAAAAGCGGGCACGTCCTGTGCTAGCGGGGCTTAGCGGAGAGACGAGAACTAGGAGTTGGATTCCTGATTAATAATAACATAGCTGGTAACATACAGGAATTGTATAGCATTAACGAGAGGGTGGCAGTTCTTGTTGTGAAACTAAATAAGAGGTACAAAATGAAGGTTGTACATGTCTACACCCCTTCATCCAGTCATGGTGACCAGGAAGTCGAAAGCTTCTATGAAGACATGGAATCGGCGATGGGTAAAGTCAAAACAAAATTCAGTATACTGATGGGCGACTTCAATGCCAAGGTAGGCAAGAAGCAGGCTGGAGACAAGGCAGTGGGGGAATATGGCATAGGCACTAGGAATAGCAGGGGAGAGTTATTAGTAGAGTTTGCGGAACAGAAAAATATGCGGATAATAAATACCTTCTTCCGCAAGCGAGATAGCCGAAAGTGGACGTGGAGGAGCCCGAACGGTGAGACTAGAAATGAAATAGACTTCATACTCTGCGCTAACCCTGGCATCATACAAGATGTGGACGTGCTCAGCAAGGTGCACTGCAGTGACCATAGAATGGTAAGTGCTCGAATTGGCCTAGACTTGAGGAGGGAACAGAAGAAACTGGTACATAAGAAGCCGATCAATGACTTAGCGGTAAGAGGGAAAATAGAGGAATTCCGGATCAAGCTACAGAACAGGTATTCGGCTTTGACTCAGGAAGAGGACCTTAGTGTTGAAGCAATGAACGACAATCTTGTGGGCATCATTAAGGAGTGTGCAATAGAAGTCGGTGGTAACTCCGTTAGACAGGATACCAGTAAGCTATCGCAAGAGACGCCAATGTATGCCAATGTATGAAAGCCTCTAACCCTACAGCTAGAATAGAACTGGCAGAACTTTCAAAGGTAATCAACAAGCGTAAGACAGCTGACATAAGGAAGTATAATATGGATAGAATTGAACATGCTCTCAGGAACGTAGGAAGCCTAAAAGCAGTGAAGAAACTAGGAATTGGCAAGAATCAGATGTATGCGTTAAGAGACAAAGCTGGCAATATCATTACTAATATGGATGAGATAGTTCAAGTGGCTGAGGAGTTCTATAGAGATTTATACAGTACCAGTAGCACCCACGACGATAATGGAAGAGAGAATAGTCTAGAGGAATTCGAAATCCCACAGGTAACACCGGAAGAAGTAAAGAAGGCCTTGGGAGCTATGCAAAGGGGTAAGGTAGCTGGGGAGGATCAGGTAACAGCAGATTTGTTGAAGGATAGTGGACAGATTGTTCTAGAGAAACTGGCCGCCCTGTATACGCAATGCCTCAGGACTTCGAGCGTACCGGAATCTTGGAAAAACGCTAACATAATCCTAATCCATAAGAAAGGGGATGCCAAAGACTTGAAAAATTATAGACCGATCAGTTTACTGTCCGTTGCCTACAAAGTATTTACTAAGGTAATTGCAAATAGAATCAGGAACACCTTAGACTTCCGTCAACCAAAGGACCAGGCAGGATTCCGTAAAGGCTACTCAACAATAGACCATATTCACACTATCAATCAGGTGATAGAAAAATGTGCGGAATATAACCAACCTTTATATATAGCTTTCATTGATTACGAGAAAGCGTTTGATTCAGTCGAAACCTCAGCAGTCATGAAGGCATTGCGTAATCAGGGTGTAGACGAGCCGTATATAAAAATACTGAAAGATATCTATAGCGGCTCCACAGCCACCGTAGTCCTCCATAAAGAAAGCAACAAAATCTATTGTAAAGAAAGGCGTCAGGCAGGGAGATACGATCTCTCCGATGCTATTCACAGCGTGTTTACAGGAGGTATTCAGAGACCTGGATTGGGAAGAATTGGGGATAAGAGTTAATGGAGAATACCTTAGTAACTTGCGATTCGCTGATGATATTGCCTTGCTTAGTAACTCGGGACCAACTGCAATGCATGCTCACTGACCTGGAAAGGCAAAGCCGAAGGGTGGCCCTAAAAATTAATCTGCAGAAAACTAAAGTAATGTTTAACAGTCTCGGAAGGGAACAGCAGTTTACAATAGGTAGTGAGGCACTGGAAGTGGTAAGGGAATACATCTACTTAGGACAAGCAGTGACTGCGGATCCGGATCATGAGGCTGAAATAATCAGAAGAATAAGAATGGGCTGGGGTGCGTTTGGCAGGCATTCTTAGATCATGAACAGCAGGTTGCCATTATCCCTCAAGAGAAAAGTTTATAACAGCTGTGTCTTACCAGTACTCACGTACGGGGCAGAAACCTGGAGGCTTACGAAAAGAATTCTACTCAAATTGAGGAGGACGCAACGAGCTATGGAAAGAATAATGATAGGTGTAATATTAAGGGATAAGAAAAGGGCAGATTGGGTGAGGGAACAAACGCGAGTTAATGATATCTTAGTTGAAATCAAGAAAAAGAAATGGGCATGGGCAGGACACGTAATGAGGAGGGAAGATAACCAATGGTCATTAAGAGTTACGGAATGGATTCCAAGGGAAGGAAAGCGTAGCAGAGGGCGGCAGAAAGTTAGGTGGGCGGATGAGATTAAGAAGTTTGCAGGGACAACATGGCTACAATTAGTACATGACCGGGGTAGTTGGATGAGTATGGGAGAGGCCTTTGCCCTGCAGTGGGCATAACCAGGCTGATGATGATGATGACACCAGGACACACCAGGGTATGTATTCTTGTGCAATTCTGTTCCTGATTTAATGCCAGAAAAGAAATATTTATTTTTACAACAGCAATAACAACCGTGCATGTACTTATATAAATATGCTCATCAACTTTTTATGGAAATAAAAATTTTGTATTGTGATAAAGTGATGACCCTTGAGAGGAATGCTACAAGTGTCATCTGCTATGACACCTGCTTGCTGTGAATGCGAGACTTTTCTCGCAGGCAGGCACTTGCGAACTTTCTTGCTCTTTCGAAAGGCTGCGTCGGCTGTCACGATTGCTGACCGTCTTCAAGTACTTTTAAGCACATCTGCTGCACTGCTAGCAGGGATGCTTGAGGCCTCCTGAGTATGCTTTATTTTATTTTACGTTGACGTACTGCTTCCGAAGCGTTACGGCGTGGCTTTGCACTTACCCATTTTGCGACTCTAGACTACAGCCAGGAAGCGGCAATCTTTCCTGCCACAAGTAAGTTTGTGTTCTCAAAGTCCTCAAACACACATTTCAATGAGCACATAAACAAGCAATGCATAATGAAGCCCTAAAAAAATGTGATTGTCAAGCCAGCAACTGTCTATGTCTTGTATCAATAGTGCCTTCTTTTTCTTATACTGAAGTTTCATAAAGCACGTAACGCTACAGCGCCAACCTAACACACTAAACAAACCAAGGTCTAAACGGTCAAAAGATATTCTTTCAACGTTTACGATGCCATCACTTTTTCGTTGGGGCTTCGACACCACACCGCAACACGAGCATTGTCCCAGTCACTGGCCCAGCACGCTATCGCCACTTCGAGCAACAGAACAAAGGCAGAGAGCATTGCGTTTCACTGAGCCACTGTAGGTTATAGAGATTGCGCTTCAGCGAAACCAAAACTGCTAAAAAATACTTGTAGACCAGTTTGCCAGTCAACAGAATGCCACTCTGTAGCCTGTACTTCTCATCATTGCCATGATCGCAGTGCCAGATTTCTCTCTAGTTATACAATATGAAACTCCATACTCCCAGCACATGCAAGCATGGCCTTTGAGATCGGCGCACGCTAATCGGAGATGCCATTGCTGCTGGTGCGATTTGAGCACCTCCTAGTGCCACCCAATTCTATATGCCTCACGTGCCTCTGAGCTCCGTGAACTGTCCAAATTAACCGAAGTACGACCAAATATGTCCGAATTAAAGGGAGTTTTGTGCCATAGGGTTATGTACATGTTTGATGGAACCAGATGGCGCATCCAAATTAACGGGGGCTGAATTAACGAGGTTTTACTGTACAACAGTAACAAGACATTGTGCACCTAGTAGCACCATCAGTGTAACATCTTTATCTCTTATGGATGGTACAGAATGTTTATCACTGATCTGTGAGCCGAGAAAGAATTTCATGAGTATGTGCATGCTATTGGTGGCACTAAGCCCTCTGAAGCAATGGGCAGGGGACCTGCTTCTTATATCTTTTATCTTCTTATCTATGTTCTTATATGTAAAGGTGGCATGACAGGCCTTCCTCTGTAATCCGGGCTTCCCGAGAGTCATTGCAGAAGGGCAACTGGATGGTTTCTGCGGTACAGCCACACGTTGGAGTATGTGTGGTGCTACTGATGATCAGCCCGGCTAGCCAAAGAGTGATCTATAGGACGAAAAAGAATTTCATGAGCATGTGCATGCTGTCGGAGCCACTGAGCCCGCTATATTCACATACCATTCCGTCTGGTCAATGTAGTCAATGTCCCCACACGAGTGGGAATGCCATAAAACACACGCTAACTATATGGGGTGTATTTGTCAAGATGATTTACAATGTACCCATGCTGTTCCTGCTTCTCAGTCCTTCTGTAAACAACAGCACATACCTTGCCTTATTTTTGGCCAGAAAGGCAACATTGATGCTATGCCTTGCCCCGGCCTAGTTGAGTCGGTGGGACTTCATGTGCAGATGAGGAATGCTGACTGCATGTACATTTTTATCTTTCCTCTTAACTGCAAATTATTCTTTAGCTTCCAGCTTCAGCTTCCCCAAGATTCCTTTATTGAATATCACCAACTTACTTTCAAGGTATCGCAACTTTTTCAGTCTGTCTAATTGGTTTGTGAAGCTGCCCTCCATCAAGTGCATGCACAATGTTTTTCGGGGCAGCGGTCAAACGCAAGGAGCCTGTGCCATTCATGACTACTTTAGGATACCCTGAACGGTGAACGGAAGTGAAGAGAGTGCTTTGCAGAATGTGGTCAATACATCCAACAAGCCTGTAATCCTCCAAATTGGATACTCAGATCCAAAAATTAAATACAGCCTTCTTCCTGGGAACATCTATCTGAGCAGCTGCAGCCCTATTAACGACCACCAGAGCAAGGTAATCATCAACATACCTAAAGCACTGTTAACCCTTTAAGGACGAAAGATCAACTCAGCTCGCCTGAGAAGGCAGACAGCGAGACCAGCTTATCTAATGTTTTCCTTTTTTTTTCTCATTATCTTTCGTGGAAGCTTGAAGACAGTTTAGTTCCTTTTGTTCCAACTTCTTCCAATGGCAAGATTTATTTTGTACTTGTAAATAGCATGAGATAGCGCAAGCAGCTGCTGAAGGGTTAATTTGGAAGCTTAGATTCACTTGTGTGCAGTGGAGCTCACCTTAACTACAGTGTAGACATTTTCTTTCTCCGTAAATTTTCCCTTTTCACAGAAATGTCTTGCATGATCTTGCCCAATAAGAAGTTTCATGATTCACAGTTTTGCTACCCAACACCTCCACCAGATGGCACATAGTGACAGTGAAGAACAGTAGCAAAACTATCAATCGCAAAAGTAACATTTTATTGGGCTAACCTGTACCCACGAAAGCAAGTGACACTCTAAGCACAATGATAGCAGCCAGTACAGTCAAATCTGACCTGCGAGTCAAACATGTCGGCTTTTATACATGACTCGTCGAAGGTTCAGTGCAATTGCTGGGGCTCGCATACCTTTCAGAAGTACAACACTACTCCCATGTTCCACGAACCAGGTTCTGGAGTCTGGAAAGCACGATGTGTCACCGAGTATGTGGAAGTCATCTCTGCACCCAAAGATAGGCCAAACCTGAAGGTTGATGTTCACCGCGTGGTGGGTTTTTTTATTGCTGTAGTGAAGAAGAGGAGTGCTATACTAGGCCATCCTCTCCAGTGCTTCACTCGACGAATGCTGCTCATGCTGAGAGTCCGTGCTCTGCTCTAACGATCGGCCCAAATGCTGGTGACTAATAAACGCCTTGACCTAGCGAATGGCATGAGACCTTCGGTGGCTGTTAAGGATGGAAGCTTCGTGGTCGTGCCTGAAGGTTTTTTTTTTCTGAGGACGTTGTACAAGCAAAGTGAAAGAACCTAAGAGAGTGAAAGAATGTCCTGCTAATGTGGTGACAAAGGCTGTTTTCTTGATGCAAAAGCATAAGCTCGAAAAGTTGTGTGCTGCAGTGACGAAAGAGAAGGATGCCTTGCTTTGAATCTTTACCATTAAGAATAGCATGGTCTGTGTGCCCTTCTGTATAATAGTGGCACAGCAAATGGACTTCGAATTACGTGGTTTCAGGATTTCGGGAGACCCTTTCGTCTCTTAACGTTGTGGATCCATTTCATGTTAAGAACTTAGGTGACGTGTTGCAGTACCTGGCGAGTGAGACGTCTCTTCCTTTGTCAAGGTCAGCATTGATGTAGATTTGTTCTACTCATTGGCACACCAAAGGCTTTTGACATGCGTGAGAGTCTGCTTGTACTGCTTGTGTGATCATACAGGACGTTTTGTACACGATTGAATTCATAGTTCTTTCATCGTGCTCCCACGCCGTTATTCTAGGATGGGATTTTCTCTCACGTCACAATGCCATCATCAATTGCGCTCGGGCTGAGATTGAACTTTTCCACCTTGGTGACCTGGCCTCGGTCGATGCTCATCCTGCCGCTAAAATTGTTTTGAAAGAAGACACCTGTATTCCCCCGTGCTCTTCAGCATACGTACCAGTCTTCTGTAGTACCATATCCGATGGGACGGCCTTCTTCATGCCCTCTCATCACTTTGTTAACCAAAAAGCGCTTCCTTTGCCCTTTGCAGCTCTTGACCTTGCTGCCGGTGTGAGCACAATGCCCATTTAAATCATCTTTCATCGCCGCTATCACTGCTCCGCCGCGAATCCCTTGGTTACGTCGAGTCGGTCGATTCAACACAAATTGTCTCCGTCCTCGACGAAGTGTCTTCTACTGCCGCCCATGAACTTAGTGCCCTCTCCATACCAGACTCAACATCGACTGGTGTGTTCAGCCCATTCATCGCCGAAGATCTGACGCCTTTGCAGCAATCTCAACTTGTCGCAATCCTTCAGCACTTCCGCCTTTCTTTCGAGGTTGCGCAAACCTCTCTTGGCCGTGCATCGACAGTCAAGCATTACATCGACACTGGCACTCACTCACCCCTGCGACAAAGACCATATCGCGTGTCCGCTACGGAACGTCGCGGCATTGCAGACCAGGTCGATGACATGCTCCGTCGAGGCGTCATTCAACCTTCCCAAAGCCCATGGGCCTCTCCCGTGGTCCTCGTCACAAAGAAAGACGGTTCCATCCGCTTCTGTGTTGACTTTCGACGGTTGAACAAGATCACGCTGAAGGACGTCTAACCATTACCACGCATCGATGATGCTCTGGACTGTTTGCAGGGAGCTGAGTTCTTTTCTTCGCTGGATTTGCGGTCAGGCTACTGGCAGGTTCCGATGGCAGAGGCCGATCGCCCGAAAACTGCCTTTGTTACACCAGACGGCTTGTATGAATTCACCGTCATGCCTTTCAGACTTTGCAACGCATCTGCTACGTTCGAAAGAATGATGGATAATGTTCTGCGTGGCCTCAAATGGAAAATATGTCATTGCTATCTTGATGACATTGTGGTGTTCGCCCCTGATTTCCCAACACACCTGCTCCGCCTCCAGCACGTACTCACTTGCTTGACCAACGCCGGTTTGCAACTTAACTTGAAGTGTCGATTTCCTGTTAGCCAGCAAGGGCATGGTGATCGCTGACAGCCCTAAAGGGTCTACCGTACAAGTAGGGTCGGAATTTACCAATTGCCCACACAACCGCTAAGCATTCTTTTTCAGTGGTTAAGTAGTTTTTCTCAGCCTTGGTGAGACTGCAGCTTGCATAAGCAATAGGGTGTTCCGCACCAGCTTGCCACTGTACAAGAACTGCGCCGAGACCCGTATTGCCGGCGTCAGTATGAATTTCAGTGTCAGCATCTTCGTCGAAAGGAGCAAGTATTGGGGCCGCTTGCAAACGCTTGCGCAATTCATTGAATGACCGCTGCTGCTCCTCCGACCAAATGAAAAGCACATCGTCGCGTGTAAACCGTGTCAGAGGCTCAGCAATTCTTGAGAATCCCTCCACAAAGCGCCTATAATATGCGCACAAACCAAGAGAGCGTTGGACAGCCTTCTTGTCTGTGGGTGGCGAAAACTCGGCTACGGCAGCTAATTTGTCGGGGTCTGGTCGGACGCCTTTAGGACCAACGACATGGCCAAGAAATTTGAGCTCTTGGAACCCTAAGTAGCACTTTTTAGGCTTGATAGTGAGGCCGGCCATATGGATCCCAGCGAGGACACTCTCGAGTCGTGCGAGATGTTCGTCAAACGTGCTCGAGAACAAGACGACGTCGTCCAAGTATACGAGGCTGGTTTGCCATTTGAGTTCAGCAAGCACGGTATCCATCATCCGCTGAAAGGTGGCAGGTGCGGAACAGAGACCGAAGGGCAGAACTTTGGACTCATAAAGCCCGTCAGGTGTCAAAAATGCTGTTTTGTCACGATCCTGTTCATCGACTTCGCTTTGCCAATACCCTGATTTAAGGCCCAACAAAGAAAAGAAATTGGCATGTTGTACACGATCCAATGTGTCGTGGATGCGTGGCAATGGATAAACATAGCACTTGGTGACACGGTTCAACTTTCTATAATCTACACAGAAGCATAGTGTGTTGTCTTTCTAATACTACAGGGGAGGCCCACGGGCTTGTGGACGACTGGATCACGTCGTCTTGGAGCATCTCTTTCACCTGATGCTTGATCGCTTCCCTTTCCACTGGAGACAACACTCTGTAAGGATGCTGACAAACAGGACGTGCAGACTCGTCCGTTATAATGCGGTGCTTTGTGATGGACGTGCGGCCCTACTTTGGACAACATTGAAAAACAGTCCGCAAATTCATTCACGAGACTTAGTAGACGGTCTTTCTGGTGGTCTGGTAGAGAAGCGTTAACGTGAATCCATTCTTTTAGGCTGGGTAACTGAGATTGCTGAGACAATGCGATTTCCAATGTGGCAATGTCAGTAACATCAATGATTTCGCGAAGAAATGCGATTGTTGTTGCTCGCGGTACATGCCGATATTCGTTGCTAAAATGTGTTAGCAAGACGACTGAACATTTGTTGTGCACGTGAAGAAGCCCTCTGGCTATGCAAATGTGGCACTCAAGAAGCAGAGGGATGTTTGCCTCCGCAATTTCTTCGGCGGCGTCCTCCATGTCGCATCGGACAAGGGTAAGCACGCTGCTCTTGGGTGGTAACGTGACGTGATCGTCAGCTACGCGAAGCACGATATCATGGTAGTTGCCATTGTTGTTCGCTGGGGCTTGCGTAGTAGCGAAGCTGACTCTAGACTCTTGCAAGTCGATGATGGCACCGTTCGCCTGAAGGAAATCCATGCCGAGTATAATATCCTTCAAACATTCAGGAAGAATCACGAAGTCGCCGATGTATGTGAAGCCCCGAATGTTGACTCGTGCCGTGCATCGGCCCATTGGAGTTATAAGGTGCCCTCCTGCAGTAGGAATTTGAGTTCCGGTCCATTGCGTCGAAACCTTGTTCAGTGTGCGCGCGAGATTCTGGCTCATAACAGACGTGTCCGCACCCGTGTCGATTAGCGCCGTGACTTCGTGGTCATCTATGGTAACTGGTACGTCGCAAGATACTGACACCGAACTACATTGCTTTCTCTGCGTCTTAATTACGTCATCTCGTGGTCCCCTTAGTGGATGATCTTCAGCGTTCGCAACGTCAGCGACCTCACCTCCGCAGGTCGCTGGACTCAGTTTTCCCGGGAGGCAGGGCTGGGTGCGCGACGCCTTGTGGTGCTCGGTGTGAAGACAGGGCTGGAAGACCTGTATCGGGCAGGTGACAGTGACCGGGGGTCAGGGAATCGTGGGCCAAACGAGCTCCTGGCGTCCGCGAGATGGGCTTCAACCTCGAGGGGGCGTTCACCATTGCGTGGGCAAGGCGCATTCAGTGAAAATCCACGTAGCCCAGCTCGGCGGTAAGGACAGGCCCTGTAGAGGTGATCGGCTTCACCGCAATGAAAACACAAGGGTCTCCGGTCTGCAGTGCGCCATACGTCGCTCTTGCGGTGTGGTCGTGTTTCAGCCATGAATGGCGTGCGGCGAGTCCTGAAGTCGGCAGTTGCATGTTCAACGGCGTGCACACCATGAAAGTCCGGGACATGGCGCGCATCGTAAAAAGTCGGAGACAACGAACTTCGCGCAGCTTCAGCATACGACATGCGAGGCCGTGGCTACCGTACCTTGTGTTGTGGTGCCTCGCTTCGCTCCGGGACTTGTACTGCCTGCCTGATTTCTTCCCGGACGACCTCAGCCAGAGCGAGTCGCGGTATCAATACCGGAGCCACCAGAAGTTTTTGGAGATCCTCTCGGGCAACAAGCCTAATGAGCTCCCGCAAGGCGTCGGTGTTGTCCAAGGGTATAGCAAGAGGCTCACGCGATAGGGACGACACGTCTCGGTTGTACTGCTTTGTTCGTTGCCTCAGTGCCTTTTCCATTGATATGGCTTCCGCGAGAAGCACTGCGACGGCCTTTGGTGGGTTGCATATTAGTCCACCGAATAACTCTTGCTTGACGCCGTGCATCAAGTTTTCTTCAGGCATGGATGGATCCGCGCGGCGGAAAAGTCGTCGCATATCTTTCACAAACATTGCGACACTTTTGTTAGGCCGCTGCACTCTCTCCTGAATTGCAGATTCAGCTCGCTCCTTGCAATCGAGGCTGGCGTATGTGCTGATTAGGTGCCATTGGAATTCGTCCCATGTTGATGGGGCTGCCTCATGGTTCTCGAACCATGTCCACACATAGTCCTCGAGGGCAAAGTAGGCATTGCGTAGCTTGTGCTCTGGAGTGCAGCCATTGAATTCTGCAACACGCTCAGAGTGATCGAGCCAGTCCCCAACATCTTTGAAGGTGTCCCCATGGAAGGATGTGGGGATTCGCGGTTGGTTAAGGACGACCTCGGTCAGGGCGGTTGAGGAAGAAGACGGAAATGAGGTACTCATCTTTGTGACTCCATTGGGTAGAGGTTCGTGCTCAGGTGGCAGTCCTTGAAGTCGACGGCTTGTCCGTACGTGAACTGGAGTCAGCTCAACCGGACTTCGTACTGGGCTTGTAGGCAGTGTGCGATCTGCGAGTGGTAGCATGTACCCAGCACCTCCACCAAAAAAACGTAACGTAGACTGAAACGGAGTCTTACAAAATAGACGCTTCTGTTTAATGGCGGGCCGGGAGAAGAACGTGCTGCTCACGCGCTTCGTCTTTCATGGCGCTGACCTTTGCGTGCCCCATGTCGCGGTGCGGGAGCCCCACATCATTGTGTCAATATTATTACGATATCGTCGAGTGATGCTCAAAGGACGAGCCAGCGCGACAACGACGAAGAAGTTGGTCAGTGCCCTGGGCACGAGCGAGCGTCAGCCTGGCTGCCTGGCTCCAGTGTAAATAGCGTGTAAATAGCCTTTTTCTTCTGTGTCTTTCCACACGTAACATTCTGATGGAGGTCAGCGATCCCCGTCCTCAGCACGCAACTCCGAAGTGGTCGGCACACCGAGCTTGTCAGCATGCCTCCCGGTGACGCGCCCACCTCTCCAAGGGCTTTGGCTTGTCCCACTGCTTCAATTGTCACGGTCGCCCCACATTGCGACCCAGGTGTGTTCTCTGGCCTGGAGGGACAGGATGTTGACGAATGGATCAAGCTCTATGAACATGCCAGTGCTAATAACAGGTGGGACCCAATGAATATGCTCATCTTTTATCTCCGTGGCACTCCACGCGTATGCCACCAAACGCATGACGACGAGATAACCAGTTGGGACAGTTTGAAAGAGAAACTATGGGAACTGTTCGGCGGCCCCATTGGGCGCAAGGCTGCCACTAAAAAGGCTCTTGTGTCTTGTGTTCAGTCATCTGCGAAGCCGTATGTTTCCTACATCCTCGACGTCTTGGCTTTATGCTGCAAAGCTGACGATGCTATGTTCGAAGCAGATAAAGTGTCACATGTTCTAAAAGGCATCGCCAACGACGCTTTCAATTTGCTTGTTTTCGGCAACGTCTCGACTATCGACGCCATCATCAAAGAATGCCGTCGCCTTGAACAAGCTAAGAGCCGCTGTATCACACATTACATCACGCGGCTACCCAACACTGCTGCTACGTCGACATGTGAGGGTCGACCGCGTCAGACCACCCCCTGTGACGACGTAACTCGTATTGTTCGCCGCGAGCTCGAGGCTGCCTGTTTACCCAACACTGCTGCTACGTCGACATGTGAGGGTCGACCGCGTCAGACCACCCCCTGTGACGACGTAACTCGTATTGTTCGCCGCGAGCTTGAGGCTGCCTGTTTGCCAGGTTTCTCCGCGACGCCTCCCGATCCACCAGCAACCACGATTGCGCTGATTCAGGCCGTCATCAGACAGGAATTTGAGAACATGGGTCTCAACTCCGTGTGTTCATCGCCTACATCCCCGGTTCCCCAGTTCTCTAGCAGCCCTCCTCGTCCCCGGCAGTCCTTTTCTGCCACATCTCGCCGCAACCCGGCCGAATGGCGTACCCCTGATGACAGGCCGATCTGCTTTCACTGCTGTCGCATCGGCCACGTCGCTCGACACTGCCGCATCCGATGGCCGCCACCTCCTCGGACATACACCGCCGCTCATTCCCGCCCCTTTGAACCTTCTGTTCCCTATGCCGCCCGCCATGAACCCATTGCCGCTGATGCTCCTGCCCCGAACCTTCGCTACAGCCGCTCGCCCTCACCTCGACGCCATCAGTGTCGTTCGCCCCAACCCCGTCGCTTCTCTCCGTCGCTTGTCGCCTCCCGGATCCAGCGGGAAAACTAGGCACTGCAGCTTCTGGAGGTGAAGCTGCGTTGTCCACCCTGCCCTCAAATCCTCTGCTGACGTTACACACGAACCAAAACCTTCTTGACATTGACGTTGATCGCTATCCTGTCACGGCACTCATCGATACAGGAGTACATCTTTCTATTATGAGTGCTGCCTTACGACGACGACTGAACAAGCTCCTCACCCCAGCGTCGACACGTGTCGTCCGCGTTGCGGATGGCGGTACTGTGCCTATCACCGGCATGTGTACGGCACGCGTCAGCATCGCCAGCCGCCACACTCCTGTCCTCTTCACCGTAATTGCTCATTGCCCCCACGACCTCATTCTCGGCCTCGATTTTCTCTCCGCCCATTCTGCTCTTATTGACTGCCCTTTGCCTTGAGTTGCCGATGCTCGCAGAACCTTCTGACGCACCCGACTGCCGCTTACGCTCCACCGGCTTTCTTCGCCTGCCGCCAAAGTCCATAGCCTACATTGAACTGTTCTCTTTCCCACCAGTTCCTAATGGCGAGTACCTCGTCACTCTTCTGCCCAACATCCCAGTACAGTATGACGTCACTGTGCCTTACAGTATACTTACTATTACTGCGAACTGCACTCGCATGCCTGTCTGAAACTTTGGATTGGCAAAGCATATTCTACCGCAAGGTATTTGCCTTGCCACCATTGATTGTCTCGGCGACCAATAAATGGCAGCGTTATCGACCAATGGTTCTCGCGAGCTTAGCATGGCCATTGCGCCAGCCTCGGGCGTCGATCTCAACATAAAGAAAATGGTTGCGACGGACCTGTCCTCTATGCAGGCTGAAGACCTTTGCGAAGTATTATCGTCCTACCGCAATATTTTCTACTTCGACGATCGCCCTTTAGGCCAGACGCTCGCGGTCAAGCATCGGTTTCTTACTGGCGATGCTGTGCCCATTTGCCGACGACCGTATAGAGTTTCTGCATCCGAATGCCGAGTAATTCAAGATGAAGTGAACAAAATGCTCGATGAAAACATCATTGAATCTTCATCGCGTCCCTGGGTGTCACCTGTGGTGGTGGTTAAAAAGAAGGACGGCACGTGGTGCTTCTGTGTAGACTACCGTCATCTGAACAATATTACAAAGGACGTTTACCCGCTCCCACGTATAGACGACGCCCTTGACTGCCTGCACCGTTCCAGCTATTTCTCGTCTATTGATCTCGTTCGGGATACTGGCAGGTTGCTGTTGACGATATGGACAGGGAAAAAACTGTGTTCATCACATCTGATGGCCTATACCAATTTAAAGTAATGCCGTTTGGATTATGCAATGCCCCTGCCAACTTTGAGCGTATGATTGACTCCTTGCTCCAAGGTTTCAAATGGTCCACATGCCTCTGCTACCTCGACGACGTCATCGTCTTCTCGCCAACGTTCGACACTCATCTTGAGCGTCTCACAAGTGTACTTGATGTATTTCGAAAGGCGAAGCTACAACTTAACTCGACCAAATGTCATTTTGGCCACCGACAAATTACTCTTCTGGGCCATCTCATTGACGCTTCCGGAGTACAGCCTGATCCCGACAAAAGTCGCGCTGTTCGAGAGTTTCCGGTTCCGAAGACAACCGCAGACGTTCGAAGTTTTGTATGGCTGTGCTCGTACTTTCATCGTTTTGTTTCTGATTTGGCGACAATTGCTAGGCCCCTAACTAATCTTTCGAAGCAAGGCGTACAATTCTCGTGGGGTACTGCAGAAGCTGCCGCCTTCTCTCGTCTCTCTTCTAACCTTACCACCCATTCTCGCCCACTTCTACCCTGATGCCCCTACAGAATTACGTGCAGATGCCAGCGGTCATGGCGTAGGTGCCGTTTTAGCCCAGTGTCAGCATGGCAAGGATCGCGTTATTGCTTATGCGAGCCGTCTCCTAGCACCATCGGAGCGCAACTATTCCATTACGGAAAGAGAATGCCTTCCTGTTGTCTGGGCGGTTGGGAAGTTCCGTTCTTACCTTTACGGTCGCCCTTTTTCCGTAGTCATTGACCATCATTCTCTCTGCTGGCTCTCATCTCTAAAAGATCCTACAGGCCGGCTTGGTCGATGGGCTTTGAGGCTACAAGAATTTTCATATTCTGTGGTGTACAAGTCTGGCCACCTGCACCAAGACGCTGACAGTTTGTCGCATTACCCTTTTGACGACTCTGACTCCTGCAATACTGCAAGTGCTTCTTGCGTATTCTCTGTATCCCAGCTGCTTCATTTCGCCGACGAGCTACGCCTACATCAGAGCACTCACCGACCGTTTTGAACACTCTCCGGCCTATGCCACTCTATGCCTCTTCGTCCTCCGCGATGGTACTCTGTACGTTGTAACCTTCAGCTGGACGGCTCTGAGTTCCTGCTTGTAATACCTAAACACCTACGCTCCACTGTTCTAGAAGAGCTTCACGACGTACCAATGGCAGGACACCTCGGCGTAGCTTGAACCTATGACCGTGTACATCGTTGTTTTTTCTGGCAGGGCCTTGCCCGTTCCGCACGTTACGTCGCTGCTTGTGAACTTTTCCAACAACGCAAGAAGCCTTTCCAGCTCCCCGCTGGTTACCTGCAGCCGCTTGACATCCGTGCCATGCCTTTCCATCGTGTCGGCTTGGACCTTCTTGGCCCATTTCGGGAATCTACATCAGGAAACAAATGGGTTGCAGTCGCGGGGGACTACGTGACCCGCTATGCCGTAACCCGTGCTCTTTCGACCAGTTGCGCAACTGATGTTGCGGACTTCCTCCAACATGATATTTTGATGCATGGTGCTCCGCGTCAATTGCTTACAGACCATGGCCGTACGTTTTTGGCCAAAGTCATTGACGACATCATGCGTTCCTGCTCACTACAGCATAAATTTAACACCTCCTACCACCCCCAAACAAACGGCCTCACTGAGCATTTGAACCACACCCTTACAGACATGCTATCCAAATACGTTTCAGACGACCACCGTGACTGGGACCTGGCTCTACCTTACATTACCTTTGCATACAGGTCTTCCCATCTTGAAACTGCTGGCTTTTCTCCGTTTTACCTCTTGTATGGCTGGAACCGACGCTACCACTGGACACTGTGCTTCCGTCCGCCACAGCTTCAACTAGCGATTACGCCTGTGATGCAATCGCCCATGCTGACCATGCTCGCCAACTTGCACGCGCTCGTCTACAAGTGTCTCAAGACAAGCAGAAACAACACTACGACCTCCCTTCACCGTGATGTCCATTTTGTGCCCGGCGCCCTCGTGTTGCTTTGTTCACCTTCGCATAAAGTTGGCCTTTGTGAAAAACTGCTTTCCTGTTACACAGGCCCATATCGCGTGCTTCGCCAAGTAACCGAGGTCACCTATGAAATCGTTCTAGCCACGCCCACTACGCCCTCCGCTTTGACAACCAGTTACATTGTCCACGTTGCCCGACTGAAGCCCTACAACTCTCCATGCACCTTGGATATTTAACAGCACAGTGACGGTGCTTTTGCCGCCGGGGGGGTCGTATTACGATATCATCGTGCGATGCTAAGGGATGAGCCGCCGCAACAACGACGAAGAAGTTGGTCGGTGCTCTGGGCATGAGTGAGCGTCGGCCTGGCTGCCTGGCTCCAGTGTAAATAGCGTATAAATAGCCTTTTCCGTCTGGGTCTTCCCACACGTAACAATATATTCTGTTATTGTGTTAGTGACATGTTGATTTATTGTAAAATACTCATTGGAGATTATGCAGAAGTTCAGGTTCCTGACTGGGTGGAGTATGCATACTACGAGCAGGTTCAGGTGGCACGTATACTGTAAAGTTCGCCTCCCTTGCGATTACCCTATTGCCATTGCAATAAAAAAGGCTGAAAAATGAGTCGGTGAATGTTGTCTTTGTCATCGACAGATCTGCTTTTCAATCGTACTTTATGAACCGTTACAGTCTAGTGTTTTTTGGCAACGTTTCAGGAAGTGCGTCACTCAAGTGAGACAAAAGAAGTCACTAAAATTCTTGTTATAACTGTCAAGTGGATTTTAACAGTGTAGGTGTTTTGAAACACTAATATAAGCTAGTGTAAAGTAAATAATTTACTTGGCGTGTCATGTTGGTCCAATGTTCCTGCAGCTGAAGGAAAACTGAATTTACGAACAGAGTACAGAGGGCTTTAGCTTTTGTACTGTATTTGCTAATCGTAACTTTCACAGTCTATAAGGTGCGCCACCACTTATCCAAAATGGCTGTCAATCCGGTGATTACCTTGTGTTGTTTTGCTTACTGGTTGCCGCCACTTGCTAATGATAGAATCATTTTGCATCGCATTGCACTTCCTGTTCAGGAAGCAGCTCACGGTTGAGTGCATAATGTCACGCATATAAGCTGCCACACGGTCACAAATGCACTGCCTCGTAGTCAATATATCAGGGGACATCAGTAACATATTGAGCCACTCACTTGTTCACTTTTGATCTCCCTTGAGTCCATCCTGGGTCTAATTTATATCCCAAATTGCAAATGGCTCCCTTCTGCAGCTTTCACAAATAAGCCAGTTACGGTCGACGAATTTGAACTCCACCGGGTTTCATTGTGATCTTAAGCGCCCGTACGACACCAATCTAATGGGGCACTTCCCATCGCAACTGAGACCGATCGGTATAGAATTCTTTGATTGCGACTGGTTCACCACAACAGCCACCATAAAGAGTCTGAATTATACAAACGTAGACTACAAACATTTGTGAACATTCTTCTTTCGCAAATGCCCTGTTTATGCGTATGTGAATGCGAGACTGTCTAATGGGTGATCGAGTGAGGTTAATTCCGGGGGTTTACGTGCCAAAACAGGCTTTCCGATGTGCCATTTCACAGCCCATTGCCCTTTTTTGTCATTTCTCTGAAGGAAAACAATGACTTACGATGCCTTTTACGGTCTGGTTTGAGCGTTGTGGCACAGAGCACATGCGATTGCTCTTGTACTTCCTTCACATTTTTTAAACAAAACTTCCACGGTGATGTTCCAACAAAGTCTTTCGTAATTCGCTTTCCACACGTGCAAGTCCCGAAGCACAATGACGACGAAGCACAGCTCGCACATTTTCGCCAGGCAAGCATGCATTCTATCACCAGATGACTGCTTTCGGCAGTTGCCATGTGGCAACGCCACCATACCGGAAAGTTGCGAATGGGATAGGCAAATCTCAAAGTTTCGTATATGAATAGTTGGTGTGTAATATTTTATTCGTGTTCTAAAATGAACTATTAGGTATTTTCGAATATCAAAACTAACCAAATATTTCGCAACAACCAACTGTACAAATCGGGTTACTGTTCTCCACCTGCTGAACAAAGTATCGCAAATTATAATTATCAGAAGTAACACAGGGACAATGTTTTCGAAGCAATGCAGATACAAATCGGTAATGCAAGCTTTGTTTTCGGTTCTGCGGTGGAATTGTGGCACTGGTTAGCACTGTTTGGGTTACATCTTGTACAAATACTTCAATGCTCAAGAATGCATGGACTTCAGAACTGCAGCGTCCTTAGCAGAGCTTGTAGTGCAACGTGCGCGTAATGCAGAGGTGGATTAGGCTCTCACCATCAGCAAGTAGAGTTTTGGTCCATTTCACATTCGCTTCTCATTTTTGCACCTCATTTAGAGACTACAAATAATTTGTTCTATCCTTTCCGTTTCTTCTTTATCTGTTGGTTTCATATGGTTCGGACTAACAAGTACATGCAAGCGTTCTTACAAAAACGGTGGCTTTACAAAACCGGGCCCCTCATTTCACCTCTTTTCGTCCAATACCTGAACATAGGCTATATTGTTACGTAGCAAAACGCAGACAAAAAGCTATATACAAGTATATTTACCAGAGGATACGCCGCACTTGGCCAAGAAGCAACAGCCCTGGCTAGCCTCTAAATCGTCCTCGTCGTCTTCACACTGCTCGCCTCATCGTGGTCGTAAATACTGTTCCGTAGCACTACCCCCGGGGGCAAAAGCGCCCTCCCAGTGCGACTAAAGTCCGGACTCGGAAGCAATGTAGTAGGCCTTGAGCCTACTGACGTGTATGACATCACTAGAGGCCAGAGCAGAGGACTAGGTTGAGCTCACAGGAGCAATTTCATACGTCACAGGTGTGACCTGGCGCAGCACGCGGTAGGGCCCTGTGTATCGCGAAAGGAGCTTTTTTGAAAGTCCGACATGACGAGAGGGCGACCACAGAAGCACAATCGCACCAGGCGAAAACTGTACGTCACAGTGGCAGGCGTTGTACTGACGATGCTGAGTGGTTTGCGAGGCCGTCAGCCCAGCACGGGCAAGTCGCGCGCGTGCTCGCTTGTTGATATCGCAGCAGTAGGAAGTGCCGTGTCAAGGGCCAAGGTCGGTTTGCGACCGTACACCACAGAAAATCCGGTGGTGTCGTGCCGGGAAGAATTGTACGCAAATGTGACGTAAGGAAGGGCAATGTCCCAGTCGTGGTGGTCCTTGGAAACGTACTTTGAGAGCATATCGGTAAGAGTACAGTTTAACCGCTCTGTCAGGCCATTGGTTTGAGGATGGTATGAGATAGTCAGCTTGTGTTGAGTGGAGCAGGAACGCACAATGTCGGCGATAACTTTCGAAAGGAAGTTACGACCACGGTCAGTAAGCAGCTGTTGTGGGGTGCCATGAAGCAAGGTAATGTCATGCAAGAGAAAGTTCACGATGTCAGTGGGGCAACTGGTAGGGAGAGCCCGCGTGATAGCGTATCAGGTGGCGTAATCAGTTGCAACGGCTGCCCATTTGTTCCCAGAGGATGACGTGGGAAATGGACCGAGGAGGTCTAATCCAACACGAAAGAAAGGTTCCATAGGGACGGTGATCGGTAGGAGATGACCAGCAGGTAGCACCTGAGGGATCACAGGATCACGACGCTGGCAGGGATCACAGGCAATCAACATAGCGTCGGAGGGAGCGAGCGAGACCAGGCCAATAGAAGCGGCGGCGGACGCGGTCGTACGTGCGGGTTACCCCAAGCTGTCCTGCAGTTGGTCCGCCATGCATCTCAAAGAGCACAGTCTGTCGTAGATGTTTTGGCACGACAAGGAAATCAGAGCCGTCAGGGAGGAAAGTTCCTTCGGTACAGAATGCCGCGCTGGAGGATATATCGGCGAACGGATGCGTTGGTAGGTGTAGAGCGCAAACGCTCGATGCGTGCTCGCAGCGATAGGTCTCGGTACTGCTCATCGGCGATGTTAGCGAAGGCAGACACAGTGAAAATGCCGCTGGCGGTACTACTATCGGCGTCGTCAGGCTCGTCGACCGGGTAGCAAGACAGGCAGTCAGCGTCCTTGTGTAGTCGGCCAGATTTGTAGATGACAGAAGACGAATATTCCTGGAGGCGTAAGGCCCAGCGATAAAGTCTTCCTGTAGGATCTTTCAGTGAGCATAACCAGCAAAGTGCGTGATGGTGGGTGACAACGGAAAAGGGTCCGCCATATAAGTATGGGCGGAATTTCGCAACCGCCCAAACTTGGGCCAGACACTCATGCTCAGGGATGGAATAGTTGCGCTCCGCGGGTGACAGGAGCCTGCTGGAGTAAGCGATAACACGGTCGTGGCCGTGCTGTCGTTGTGCCAGCACTGCGCCAATTCCGTGACCACTGGCATCAGTACGGACTTCGGTAGGCGCAGAAGGATCGAAATGGGCCAGTACGGGAGGCGTTGTGAGAAGGTCGATTAGATGCGAGAATGCACAGGCCTCGCCATCGCCCCACCGTTAAGGGGCGTCTTTTTTCAAAAGCTCAGTTAGTGGTCGTGCTATGGCGGTGAAATTTTTCATGAAGGGGCGGAAGCACAAACAAAGGCCGATGTAGCTGCGCACATCCTTGACACACTTCGGAACAGGGAAGTGCGTAACAGCATGAATCTTGCCTGAATAGGGTTCCACTACCTTCGCGTCAACGAGACGTCCAAGGACGGTAATCTGGCGACGGCCGAATTGACACTTCGATGCGTTGAGTTGCAGACCGGCTCGACGAAAAACGTCCAGTACTGCTGAGAGGCGCTCGAGGTGCGTAGCGAACGTTGGGGAGAATATGATAACGTCATCCAAGTAGCACAGGCATGTGGACCATTTGAAACCGTGAAGAAGGGAGTCGATCATGCGTTCAAAAGTGGCAGGGGCGTTACATAGACCGAACAGCATCACTTTGAATTGATAAACACCGTCGGGTGTTACAAAAGCAGTCTTCTCGTGGTCTAGATCGTCCACGGCAATCTGCCAATAGCCGGAGCGAAGGTCAATAGAGGAGAAATTGCGAGCACCGTGGAGGCAGTAGAGGGCGTCATCAATCCGAGGTAAGGGATACACGTCCTTTTTGGTAACCGTGTTAAGGTGCCGATAATCCATGCAAAAGCGCCATGAGCCATCCTTCTTTTTGACCAGTACAACAGGAGACGCGCATGGACTACATGACAGTTCAATAATGTTCTTGGCAAGCATTTTGCGAACTTCGGCGTGAATAACTTGACGCTCAGCCGGTGACACTCGATACAGGCGGCGATGAATAGGAGGGGCATCACCGGTATTAATGCGATGATTAACAGCTGTAGTTTGCGCCAAAGGACGATCGTTAAAGTAAAAAATATCGTGGTAGGAAAACATATTCGTCATCTGCTACAGCACGTGGAGGCGAGGTCCGAAAGCAGGGGATACGTAATAAATAAATTGTACCTATGTGAGCCCAATTCTGAGAGAAAGCTTGGCTTCAGCGGTTGTTTTGTTGTATCTGTGCATTGTGCAGCCGACAGTGCCTGCTTTCAGAAGTGTGTGTACATGGGGCGGGGATAAATGACCTACTTTTCCTTTTCAATTCTGCCACAGGCAGAATTGAAAACACATCCTCTCGAACCGGTAGATACGCCTATAACAAGCATGTCGTCACGCATGTACAGGCAAATATAAACGCATCTCACTCGATGACCACGAGCACTTGCTGTCACAGTGCTGACGTGATATGAAGGGTGCTGGCAGCGACAAGCGAATGCTTCGTACTGCCTCACTTTCACCACGACACCTTTCACAACCAAATAAGTGAAAGCAGTCTTCAAAGTTCTGGGAACCTGAATTGCACTATTGAGGTTCAGTTGCACCTTGACAAACCAAGTAGCCCGAATGAATGTCTAGATCAAGACTTGAAATACTGCAGATTTGCAGAGGTGGGGAACTTTACTAACTGTTACCGAGTAGACTCTGTGCTATATAAAATACCAGTGATGAGTGCGCTGAAGAACAGATGTGGCCGAGACTCCATGTGCCGCTGGTGGAGAGGCCAGACCCCCATTACCAGGGCTTCAAGCCGCTTTCTGTAGACCCGAGTCATCTTTGTTGGGACTCTAGGCGCATATAGTCCCAGGTTTCAAAAGTTGGGGAAGGTGTAAATGACCTTCTTTGCCCCCCCCCGCTCCAGTTCTGAGAGTGGGGGGGGGGGGGGGGCAAGTCCCCCCTTGCCCCCCCCCTCCCAGTAGATACGCTATGTACACCATATCGACTAGATAAAACGATGCATGAACATACATCTAAGGAAACACCGGGCTTCTTTGAAGGGCAAGCCAGCATCAGATTTATCTCAGCATTGTAAAGCATTTTGGCTGTGCTGCGGATGTTTCGGACACCAAGATATTTTCCAAATACAAAGATAGTGCAAAATGGGAGCTAGAGGAGGTTTACTGCATTCACATGGCAGCTGATATGTGTGTCGCGTGGCCATTTGTCTTACTGCACAATTGGGAATTGATTAGCTTGCTGCTAATCTTTAGGAAGTGGTGCTATTTCAGTTCTTGTAACATGTTTTAGAGCACAGCTCTTAGGCATCTGTTCCTGCGTCGAGCATTGGCGTAGCCGAGCTAACGAGCACAGAGAAGGATAAAAGAGCGAATGCGGAACGTAGCGGTGGATGAAAGACGCGAAGATGAAATTGGAGGAGTAGGGCGCAGCGGAATTATGAGGCAAAAAGCAGAGGAAGAGGGTATGATAAAAGCGTGAGGACAAAAAAAAAAAGCACAGTGAGACGATGATGGCAACGAGATGGCACCAGAGTAGCGTGTCGTCTGGGAGGTCTGTCTGCGGCGGCTGCTGTAAATTGCGCCCACACGTCACCCACGCGCTGGCTCTCCTGATCTCCAGGTTATTGAGGCAGTCGCACCACACTTCGATTCTATTGCAACATGCTGCACGAGACAGATTGTCCGCGCCAGCCAATATATCGCACAATGAAAACACGTATAGAGCTGCGCTCAAATTTTGCATTAGGGAGTATCGTAATCGTCGCATTTTTGGAAGAGTATTCAATCATGTGATTTTAATAAAATTTCTTTGTTGATAGTTCAGCACTTCATTCGGCCTGTCTTCCCTTTCCCATTCTGTAATTTCGTACTTTAGTCTCAGGTACAGATTACCAACACATCCAGCAAATTATTTTTATGAATGCTGTTTGTTGCATTTACTTCAGACCACTTACTGTCTACTAAAGTAGAAAGTAACTGGTGTCAGGAGTTAAGTAGAAATCAAGACTGCACAATCAATTGTGCAATCCTGATTTACATACAAATGAGCAAGTGTGGTTCATGGTTGCAGGCACCAGTGTAACAAAGGCTAATATTGTGCAACATACTTGAGCTGGTGATATAAGTAACTTTACTTGGCATTTAACACCTATTGTGCCGAGAGTGATGTTGTGACTCAACCTGTACTGGGTGCCCGCAGCTCCTGCACCTTGGGCGTGACTACCCAAAAGGCTACGACTACTTCCGGAGTCGGCTGAAGGCGGCCTTCCTCAAGAACCGCGACGTCAAGGACCCTGAGCAGTTGACCATGCTGCTTGCCAGGGGCCAGTACATCATCAAGGAGCTCGAGGCACTCTACATGCTGAAGAAGTACCGTACGCTCAAGAAGCGCTACTACACCGACACCCCTTCATAATAAAATGGCCACACGGCTGCGCTTTGCGAGTTGGTAGAGGTACAAGAACCGTTGTAGTGTCAAAAATGCATTGACCGGATATGAAGCTGTTTAATTGCTTACCGATTTACACTGCATTGTAAACAAACAAATTTTGATAACTTATGGCGCATGATGGCTCAAGCAGGGAGACATTCCATGATCTCGTACTGTGTGATGGCTGTGTGGTATAGGTGGAAAATTTACTCAGAAAAAATTTGGCCTTCATTTTCTTTTTCTTCGTTAGTGATCCAGCTCTTTCCACAATATTACTGCAAATAGAGCCTTGGAAAGATGTCACTGTAAATCTATTGAGATTGGCACCCCCTTTAAGGTCACAGCATAGAACTAGGTGCTGAAGTGTCGAAGCACATACATTGGTGCTAAAAACAGACGCCAATGTGGATTTACTAACACCATCACTGTTTGATTTCCTTTTAAAGGCTGGAAAATCGGCAGCTACCAGCTGTTATAACTGCTATACCGTAGTTGTTTGTAATAGTGCATGCGAAACATTTTCGTATTTGTTTTCGTTCCATCAGATAGTCAACAAGGAAAGGATACTCTATCGTGCTTGAATGAGCCGAGTTGCATTGGACTCACAAAATCCTTGCTGGCTTCTGTTTCTTTACAACAACCCTAAGATGAAACTGTTACGATGGGGTGCGTTTATTTAAAGATGAATTGATGAAAAGGGGCCGCGCCGACATCGAGCCGCTCTAAAGACAAGCACACTTCGTTCTCTTCTTCCGTTCTCTCTGTAGCTTTAGCATAACACTCCTTCCTTTGCAGACGAAGCCTGCTGGGCGAGTAACCGTTACGTCCACTCTGAGTCACGGAGATGGCAGCGTTTCAGGCGGGCGACGTGAACAAGCTGCGTCTTCTTAGACCAGTAGCCATTGGCAACGAGACGAGCAATTGAATAGGTCACATCACTTAGGTGATTGGTGATGACGAAAGGACCGGTGTAACGAGCCAGAAACTTTGTCCCAGTTGTCGTAGGACACATTCTTATGGCGTGAATCGTAGCTGATCTTCGAGCGGTTCTGGGATGCCAACGTACGGAGCTGAGCTATGCGGTGTGCTTCCTCAGTGAAGCAGAGAGTCTCGGCAATAGAAGAGTCCGCAAGAGGAGTAAAATGTAGAATGGTGTCGAGGAAGCTGCGGCGTGGTATAACATAAAAAAGATAGACAGGACTGTAGCCGGTAGTTTCATGCTTTGCAGTGTTGTAGGCGTACATGATAAAAGGCAAGATGAGGGAAGACGACGAAGTGTCCCTGTGAAAAATCGCTCCTGTGAAAAATCTCGCCTTCCGCTTAAATATGTTCCATACT
Organism: Dermacentor andersoni; assembly: GCF_023375885.2. Lineage (NCBI taxonomy): Eukaryota > Metazoa > Arthropoda > Arachnida > Ixodida > Ixodidae > Dermacentor > Dermacentor andersoni. The sequence goes on from NC_092817.1 coordinate 223,597,752, forward strand.
TCAAAAGATTAGACCACAAGTCATCCGAGGACGCTCCGGACGCTCATGCGCAGTCTGGTTTTCTGGCATTCCGTGAATATCACTTGATCGGCCCTGCAGCTGATTTGTGCACCGGGACTAGGCCTAGTGCCTCCGGTGACGCACTGGCGGTGGTAGATTCGCCGGTGCCGCTCGTCACGATGGCATTACCAGCCGCAGAATTGACACCCGAGTCTGGATCCCAGCTCTTGGTTCCTGCTCCAGGACCTTCGGCTACAGCCCACCCACTGCCTTCACAAAATAAACATCAGACCGTGAGTGATCTGCCCTCAGGGCAGAGCCCGGCGATGGCTTCCCAGACACCGATAGGGAATGGGGCTCCAATTGTTGTGCATGACGAACCGAGTACCCTTCTGGACTTGTCTTCTGCGCTACCATCTGTGCCGTCGGCCCCCCGAGGTTCTCGGAAGCGTCCTTCGGAACAATGTGTACCAGATTAGTCTTCGACCAACAGCGGCTCCCAAGTCGAGCGTTCCTGCCTAACGACTGACTACCCAGTTGTGTCGACACTGGGCTTGGTTTTCTATACAGCAACCATTAACCCATTCGCTTCCGCGGCTTCGACGGGCGTTCCCACGAGCTGTTCCGCGCAACTTTCGGCGCCACGGACTGCCGTGTATGGCGTCGTAAAGAAACCTCCATAGCACCGACTATTGCGCCCCAGATGAGCATTTTTTTTGTTTTATTTTGTTTAAGAATGTTTTCTGGAAGCACTGCACTCAGAGTACCTTGCGAGTGTGGAAGGTCTTGAAGCAGACGGGCATGTGAAGTGCCACTCCACATTTCTCGCACTCCCACCGGCTCTCGCTCTTCTTCCCCTGAGCTTTACAGACATGACATTGCCTGGATGGATTTTGCTTGATTGCGTTTGGTGAGATTTGGTGAGGGAAGTGAGCCCACTCACAGGCTTCTAGCCGCTTCGGTGAAGCACCAACAGGCAATTTGCCTCGTCGCCGGTATCCCGGTAGCACAGCCTCTTCGATCAGCTGTTCCGCCAGGTCGACTTTCCAGTGTGTGTAGCTCACTCGCTTTCCTGTAATCTTGCCCGATAGGATGTAGCGTTATAAACAGCGATAGCCATGATGTCAAAAAATATCTTCTTGTATCCTTTGCGTACCTTCGCATTATAGGAAAGGAAGCGAGCTGTTGATCTTCTCGATCCACACCTCCCGTTCCACGGTTGTAGTCCTGCACAACCTGTGGCTTCAAAACAGGCAGGCCACTTTGGCGATTTTTCTTGCTGGTGTCAGTCACACTGGCTGTGCTGTGACACGTAGAGAGCATATTGACAGGCTTCTTGTCCTGCCATGTCAAAGCCATGATGCCTTGCGAGAAGAAGGCCTTGCACTCGCCTTTTCTTAGCTTCATTTTTTTTTAGCTCCTTGGGCATGTTCTTACGGTGCACCCTAACAGCACCCACAGCATTTGATCCTGCTTGGTTTATGTGAAGAAAAAGGCGTGGTGAAGAATACCAATTGTCCATGTAGATTGTGTGATCGTCCGCGAGACGATCGCCGACAAGGTTGATGACGATGGCCTCGCTACACAACATTCCAATGGTAGCGGTAGTTTGCTCACATTTTCCTGTATGGACAGAAGTTCAGGCACTAGCCACTAGCAGATTCACACAGCTTGTAGAACTTTGCCCCAAAACGGGCTCGTTTTGAGGGGTTGAATTGCACGTATGCGAGACGACCACGAAATTTCATTAAACTCTCGTTCATAGCGAGACCTTCTAGAGAGTAGGCACTACCTATAGACTTGATGATATAGTCCAATACAGGTCGAAGCTTCCACTGCTTGTCATCAGATGCTGCAAGGTTGCTGTCGTAGAGATGTAGATATCGGGAGAGCGCCCAGAAACGCCTGGGCATCAACGTCACAAAAAATGGTGTGCAGATCACACTTCTTTGTGACCAATATGCCTGGATGCTGCTCTTTCGTACCTGGCTCATTAGCACACACAGCGCGAAATAAACTTTCATCTTTCCTGGTGTTGTTTCATGCCATGTGGGGTCCGGCTTAGAAGCCTGTTTCTGCCTTGCATAAGCGTTGCTGTGCCTTGCAATCATGTCCCAAAAATCATCTCCAAGAGCGTTAAACAAACTCAAAGCACTAGGACTCTCACCTACTTTGAGCTGGATCGCTCGCTTGACTCCAGGACTTCCGGTAAAAACAGTTTCGATACATTATCTGAACGGTCTTTTTCCTCCCACTGCCAATCTTCATTTCTTGGCTTCTTGGAAGGCGGTGGGGAGGAGAGCGGAGTGCCTTCAGATACACACAGATCGCTTTCACAACCACTGCTGCTCTCGCCGTCACTCTCATCGTCGCCACTTTCTTGGTCCAAGGTAGCTTCTGGATCATCACCACAGTCACTTTCATCATCACTTTGGAACACCAGCTCGAGAATTTCCTCACATGTGAGAGCTGTTTTCCTTCGCAACGTCATGCTCAATTCTCGAGAAGCAGCGAACGACTCAACAGAAAAAGAGGAAACGTCAACTTCCTTTTTTTTTTTCGAACCAAGCCCAAAATAGTTGACAACTATGTGCATCTGGTGTTAATGGGTGTTAAAAAGACGAAACAACCCAACAACAGTGCAGAGGGAAGCGCAATCTGTCGGGGCCTTTTAAAAACTCATTTCTTCCAGAGGCCGGCGAATCGCCGGCTTACTGTAGTCTCTATGACTGTAGTTTGGCCTTGGCCGAAGCGGCCGGCGGATTGCCGGCTTTGGAAGCTCTGGCCCCCACAAGCCTCGCGGAGATCCCGCCAGGATTATTCAGGCAAATCTAGACGCTTGTCTTGGCACCACAGGCTTCCGTGGCTTCACGGCCAGGAAGAAGTCAAATACATTTGCTGTGTGGCTCCCGACATTGGCTGCTGTCGATCGTTTGCAAACCCTTCAGCGTCTATCGATCACAAGCGAAGTCGCCATGCCGTTCCAGTTGTACCTGGTAGAAAGCTCAGACTTGCAGCGCTGTGTCGTTTACAACGTTAACATTGGCGAGGACCAGAGTGCTCTCCAGTGTGAGCTCTACTGTCCTATTCACCGTGTCATTCAAGTGCGTTACACAGGAAAGGGGCGCTCTTGCATCGTCGCCTTGCAGCATCCACCAACTCCCCCGCCCGCCTGTACTACTATGGCTGCATTCTAAGACCTCGGCCATATAAACCCAGCGTCGTCTATTGTTACAACTGTTTCCGACCTGGCCACATGCGCCGATCCTGTCCGTTTACAGCGCCAGATTAAGCTGTACTAGCTGGCACATTGCCTTACCGATGTGGACTCTGCAAGAGCGACGACCGCAAGATCACTTCTCCAACTTGTCCCACAGAGCAAAAGGCCACTCAAAAGGTTCGTCGCGGGATTCATAAGCAATGGCCTCGGCATGCTGCCACACAACCAGTGCCGACATCTACTGTAACAGGTTTGCGGCGCTCCAGTGGGATGACGACGACTGGCCAGAGCTTTTCGAGCCCGACCTGCCTGCACCCCATTCCCAATAGACTTACAGTGGCAAAGTTCGGAAAGACCGCCGTCACCCACTGGTTACACAGAAGCAGAGCGTGTCGGAACATCCGCGTGATGATATGGCAGCAGTTGACAACATACGCATTAGGTCAGGGGTGCCTCAAGGGTCTGTGTTAGGCCCGTTATTATTCCTAATATATAATAATGACCTAGCTATGAATATATATTCAACAATACGGCTCTTTGACGATGATTGTGTAATTCATAGAGAACCACCCCTAATGACGTTGCCGTAGTACAAGAAGATTTAACCACATTAGCTGAGTGGTGTCATGTATGGAATATGGAAATTATTTCAGATAAAACTAAGGTCGCGACATTTTCTTCCAAGCTAAGCTTTCCGTCCAAGATATACACGCTACGCAATTGCATACTCGAACGAACTTCTTTTAAATACCTGGGCGTTATTACATCTGATTTAAGCTCGACCATGCATGTCGAGCGTATTGCTAACAAGGCACTAAAAAACTCGGCGTTTTAAAACGCTGTCTGTACCTTGCAAACAGTGACACAAGACTTTGTGCATACATTTCCCTTATAAGAACAACCCTCGATTACGTCTCAATTATTTGGAACCCACACACAGCTAACCTTTCTGATTGCATCGAATCAATTCAAAATAAGGCTGCCCGCTTTATTTTGCAATCCTACTTTCCGTACCATAGTGTGTTGGCATTAAAGCAGACCCTGAATCTTCCGGATCTTGGCACATGACAGAAATATTTCCGTCCGTCTTTTTTTTTTCTCTCTCCCTTTACTATAGCGGTTCATCTTTTTCATCTGCTCCCATCTTGCCCGCCCGTTATCTGTCCAACCACAATGACCATGTATGCAAAGTGTCTCCCATATTTGCTAGGACCAAAAAATTCCTAAATTCCCCGTTGGTGTTATCATTGAACAAATGGAACGCCCTACCCCAAGATATTGTAACAATCACTGACCCGTCTGCCTTCCAATCTGCCCTGCAAACATTGCTAAATGTATAAAATGTTCAGCTGCCACTCCTTGCCTGGCCTGCGTTTATATATATATATATATAGTAGGCAAAGAGGGATTCTTCAGGCTACCTTTCAAACGCAAAGAACTTGAGTGGTGCTACAAGGTAAACAGAACAAGTATTGAATTTCGACAGTTTCGATCGGTGGACCGATCTTCATCAGGGTTTACAAAAAAAAAATGGCAGTTCGGCCCTGGTAGTGAAGACACCAGACCGGGTGCCCGGTCGTTCTTACATCAAACCGAGAGGAACAGTTGTGACAGTGATTGATTTTCGGCGCCTTGGCAGATTTACAGCGGCCTTTGGCAGCTATGCAGGGCAAGAGGAAGGCGCAGTCACATGTATGTAGAGCAAGGAGGTCAGTGAGGAAAAAAAAGGGAAAAAGAAAGAAAAAGGAAAGAAAAAAAAGAAAAAAAGCACACAGGAGGAGGGAGACGTAAGTCGGAGAGTGAGGGGGGCGGGAAGTAGCGGCAGCTAGGTTGCCGTGCACCCGAGGCAAGGAGGGGAGAAAACGGTCTGCGGGCTGCGGAGCGACCGTTTTCTCCCCTCCTTGCCTCGGGTGCACGGCAACCTAGCTGCCGCTACTTCCCGCCCCCCTCACTCTCCGACTTACGTCTCCCTCCTCCTGTGTGCTTTTTTCTTTTTCTTTCCTTTTCCTTTCTTTTTCCCTTTTTTTTTCCTCACTGACCTCCTTGCTCTACATACATGTGACTCCGCCTTCCTCTTGCCCTGCATAGCTGCCAAAGGCCACTGTAAATCTGCCAAGGCGCCGAAAATCAATCACTGTCACAACTGTTCCTCTCAGTTTGATGTATGTAAGAACGACCGGGCACCCGGTCTGGTGTCTTCACTACCAGGGCCGAACTGCCATTTTTTTGTAAACCCTGATGAAAATCGGTCCACCGATCGAAACTGTCGAAATTCAATACTTGTTCTGTTTACCTTGTAGCACCACTCAAGTTCTTCATATATATATATATATATATATATATATATATATATATATATATATATATATATATATATATATATTTACACGTGAACCCGTTTATCTTTTACGCGTGAGCGCTTTTAACGTCTAAAAAATGTTACTGCTCAGCGCAGGACGCGTCTACATCTATCGGAAGTTTCTAGAATGATATCGATGCTTCTATCCGCGGTCTGTTGTCGCCGAACCTTGTGTAATCTGATTGCATCTATGCACAACGCGAATGGTGTAGAACTTTGTGGAAGGCACGCGGGCCCCAGCGGTTACTGTGGAACATTCGACAACTGATCTTTAAAAGCCGACACGCTTGACCCGCTGATCAGATTTTGACGATCGCCGACTGTGTTCACCGTTGTCGCCATTCTTTGAGTGTAGTCTGTTTTTGTGGGCACAGGTTTGCCCAATGAAAGTTAGTTTCGTCTTTCACAGTGTTGCTACTGTGTTCTTCACACGTCACTCCACATAACATCTTGTGGAGCCGCTGGGTAGACAGTCGACGTCAAAGTGTTTTCGTCCAGACTTGTAGATTACCTTGACGTCATATTCTTGCACTCTGAGGCTCCACCGCGCCAGCCGTCCTGAAGGGTCCTTTAAGTTAGCTAGCCAAAACACCGCATGATGGTCGCTGACCACGTGGAATGGCCTGCCATATAGGTAAGGGCAGAATTTTGCTGTAGCCCAAATGATGGCGAGGCATTCCTTTTCAGTCATAGAATAATTGCCTTCTGCTTTTGACAGCGTCCGGCTAGCATAAGATATCTACCGTTCAAGTCCATCTTTTCTCTGGACTAGGACGGCACCAAGGCCTAGGCTACGGGCGTTAGTGTGGATTTCGGTATCGGCATCCTTATCGAAGTGTGCAAGTACCGACGGCGACTGCATGCGTCGTTTGAGTTCTTGAAATGTGTTGGCGTGCGGCGTTTCCCACTTGAACTCGACATCACGTTTGGTTAGATGTGTTAGCGGCTCCACGATGCGTGAAAAGTCCTTGACAGAGCACCTATAGAAGGCACACCTGCCAAGGAATCTACGCACTGCCTTGTCGATGCGCTGTGGGAACTTTGTGATGGCAGCTGTCTTCTGTGGGTCGGGGTGGGCTCCAGATTTGCCGATGACGTGGCCTAGGAACAGAAGCTCATCGTAAGCGAAGCGGCACTTTTCCGGCTTCAGAGTGAGCCTTGATGACTTAATGGCCTCTAATACTGTCGCAAGCCGCCTAAGGTGATCGGCAAAATTTCCGGCAAGACGACGACGTCTTCCAAGTAAACAAGATAGGTCTGCCACTTCAATCCCGCTAAAACTGTGCCCATCATGCGCTGGAATGTTGCAGGCGCCGAGCACAGTCCAAATGGCATAACCTTGAACTCGTAGAGGCCGCCTAGCGTGATAAAAGCAGTCTTTTTGCGATCCCTGTCATCGACTTCTATTTGCCAGTAGCCAGACTTCCGTCGACCAGGTCCGTCGACGAGAAATATTTAGCGTTGCAGAGACGATCCGTGGGAGGGGGTATACGTCCTTCTTCGGTCATCTTGTTCAGTCGACGATAATCGACGGAGAAACGCAGGGTTCCGTCCTTTTTCTTCACTAAGACAACAGCAGACGCCCACGGGCTTTTCGCAGCTGGACGATGTCGCCGCACAGCATTTCGTCGACTTGTTTTATAGCTTCGCGTTCTCATGTCGAAACTCGGTAAGGGCTCTGGCAGAGTGGTCGAGCGCACTCTTCGGTTATTATTCGACGCTTTTCGACTGGTGTTTGTCGAATTCTTGATGACGTCAAAAAGCAGTCTTTGTATCGTCGAAGCAGACTTCTGAGCTGTTGCTGCTTATCACGGGGAGATTTGGATTTATGTCGAAGTCTGGCACGGGAACTACAGTTATAGGGTAGATGTGGCAGAATCCGAGAGGACAAACGCATTGCTGGTCTCCAGAATTTTCTCGATGTATGCGATCGTCGTGCCCTTCTTGATGTGCTTGAACTCCTGGCTGAAGTTTGTCAGCAACACTTTCGTGTTTCCTCCGCGCAGTCGAGCGATCCCTCTTGCGACGCAAATTTCACGATGGAGCAGTAGACGTTGTTCACCTTCGATGACGCCTTCTACGTCAGCGGCTGTTTCGGTGCCGACCAAAATAACAATGCTGGAGCGAGGCGGGATGCTCACTTGATCTTCGAACACGCTCAAGGCGTGGTGACTACGAGGACTTTCCGGTAGTATAGCTTGATCTTCCGACAGTGTTACTGACTTCGACTTCAGGTCGATGATTGCACCGCATTGGTTCAGGAAGTCCATGCTGAGAATGATTTCTCGTGAACACTGTTGGAGGATAACAATGGTGGCAGGGTAAGCCCGGTCTTGAATGGTAATTCTCGCCGTGCAGATTCCAGTCGGCGTTGTGAGGTGACAGTCAGCGGTCCGAATCGATGGGCCTTCCCATGCAGTCTTTAGTTTCAACTGGGCTGCGACGGGGCTACTCATGACGGGAGTAATTGGCTCCTGTGTGTACTACTAAGGCGGTGACTGCGTGGCCGTCGAGAAGCACGTCGAGATCGGTGGTTCTTTGTTTTGCATTACAGTTAGGCCTTGGCGTCGGATCACGGCTGCGTCGCGTTGACCTGTCGCTGGTACGTGGCGTCGTCAGGTCGTCTTTCGTCGGCGTATTTGCTTGCAGTCTTCGTCGGGACGGCAGTGTGTCCTTATGTCGTCGAGGTAGTCTCTTCGTAGGCGGCGGAGTATCTTCGTCTGTTCGATGAACAGCAACTGCACCTCCACCGGTTGCTGCTTTTAGTTTTTCGGATGTGGGCTCACGGACCGGCCCCAGGCTAGGCCTGTGTATGGTCGGCGCTGCGGCGACAGGTAGCGGCCTGGTGACGGCGAACGGGACGGTCGTCGAGGGTTCCACTGAGTAGCGGCGAGGTATTTGGCGATGTCAGGAGGGCGTTCATCTTCCCTCGGTCACGCTGCGTTGACGGCGAAGCCTCGCAATCCCAGGTCACGGTATGTGCCTCGGTGGGACACATGGCCGGCTTCGCCGCAATAGTAGCAGAGCGGGCTGTGGTCGGGGGCGCGCCAAATGTCTGTTTTCCTCGCGTAGGTGCGCTGGGCGACGGGTGGCCGTGCTGGCGGCAGCGGACGACGGAACTGGGGCGTTACAGGGCCTTGGCGCGGTCGCGGAGGGGAAACTTAATGGCGGCGTAGGTCATTGCTTCTGGCTGGGGCTGCGGTAATTGAGGTTGAACCTCAGGAACTCCAAGCGATCGCTGAACCTTATCTTTCACGATGTCAGCAATCGAGGCCACTTGAGGCTGCGACGAAGGCAAGACCTTGCGCAATTCTTCGCGCACGATGGCCCTGATCGCCTCTTGGAGATCACCGGAACCCAGTGCTTGGATGGCGCAGGTGAGGCATGAGCACTTGGCGGTTATATTGCCTAGTGCGCATTCCTAAAGTTTTCTCAATCGTTGTTGCCTCTGTCAAGAACTCGGCTACGGTTTTCGGTGGGTTTCGGATCAGTCCGGCGAAAAGTTCTTGCTTTATGCCTCGCATCAAGAAACGCACTTTTTTCTCTTCAGACATTTCCGGGTCAGCGTGCCGGAAAGGACGGGTCATCTCTTCCGTGAAGATGGCGATGGTCTCATTGGGTAGTTGGCCTCGGGTTTCCAGCGGAACTTCGGCCCTATCATTACGGACAACGCTCGTGAACGTCCTCAAGAAGTTGCTGCGGAACAGGTCCCATGTTGTAGGGGTGGACTCCCGGTTCTCGAACAAAGTCCTCGCAGCATCTTCCAAGCAGAAGTACACATGTCGTAGCTTATACTCAGAGGTCAAGTTGTTGAAGGTCGAGATCCTTTCAAAGGTTTCGAGCCAGGTTTCCGGATTCTCCGACGTAGCTCCACGGAAGGTAGGGTGCTCTCTGGGCTGTTGAAATACGATGGGTGACACTGGGGCTGCCATTGTGGTTGCCTTGGCCACAATCTTCTTGGTCTTCTGAGGTAAAAGTCCGTGCTCCGGGTGCAGCTGTTGAAGACGGCGGCTTGCTCGATGGTCTGGGACTGCGCTAGTGTTCTCTTTGTTGTCTTGGCTTGGATCACGGCTTGTCGGGGGCGTCCGGTACATGAACGAAAAGCACCTCCACCAGATGTCACGTGGAGTGATGTATGAAGAACAGTAGCAATACTGTGAAAGACGAAACTAACTTTTGATGCCATGCTGCCGCACGTCTGCGACGAAGAGAATCTTGACATAGCCACCTATCTCAAGCGCGCTGAAAAAGCCCGACAGCTCGCCCGCTTGCGGATCAAGAACCAACAAAGGACCAACAGCTGCCACTACAACCTTCGACGAAGCTACGTCGAGTACCAGCCCGGCCACCGTGTTTGGGTTTGGACCCTTATACGCCGACGAGGACTGAGTGAGAAGCTTTTATGCCGCTATTTTGGAGCATACAAGATAATCTGATGCATTGGCGCACTCGACTATGAGGTCGTGCCAGACAGCATTTCGCTATCACACCGGCGCCGCTCACGACCTGAAGTAGTTCATGTGCGACTTAAGCCGTTCCACCAACGCTAATGAACTTTGGGGATGTCGCATAGCTGAACTTTGGACTTTTTTAGATTGTGTCACCTTTGGCTTTGTTTTTTGTTGTTTTGTTCTTTTTTTAATAAGTGACCTTTTGTGTTTCGCTCTCCTGTTATGTTTGTAGCATTTGGACGACGCCTTTTGAGAGGGGGGAATTGACACATGAACTCGTTTATCTTTCACGGGTGAGCGCTTTTAAAGTCTAAGAAATGTTATCGCTCCCCGCAGGATGCGTCTACTTGTATCGGAAGTTTCTAGAATGTTATCGATGCTTCTATCCGCTGTCTGTTGTTGCCGAACCTTGTGTAATCTGATTGCATGTATGCGTGACGTGAATGGTGTAGAACTTTCTGGAAGGCCCGCGGGTTTCAGCGGTTACTCTGGAACATTCGACTACTGATCTATAAAGCCGACGCGCTTGACCCGCTGATAAGATTTTGACGATCGTCGACTGTTCACCGTTGTCGCCGTTCTTTAAGTGTAGCCACTTTTTGTGGGCACAGGTTTGCCCAATAAAAGTTAGTTTCATCTTTCACAGTATCGCTAGTGTGTTCTTCATACGTCACTCCACGTGACAATATACATTTTCTAAATGTGCATTTTTCGAACACCCACCTTTATGTAGCGTGCGCCTTGTTGAAGCGTTCCATGTATAGCAAATATGATATGTACCCTGTACTCTCACCCTAATTTCTTTTTATTCTTTTTCTTTCTTTTTTTACAAACTATCCTTTACCGAAATCTGTGCTTAATTGTTGTCTTCAGTCGTTTTTATTGCGTTGACATATGTGTGAATTGTATCCCCCCTATGTAATGCCTTTCGGGGTCTTTAGGGTGTTCAAAATAAGTAAATAAATAAATTGCCCACCTTTTAGCTGAGGTTTCCAAGCTCCGATAGCAGCGTGAACTACTTGCACTTCGCCAACGTGCAATGGAATCTCACACCACTACAACTATCGATTCGGCTACATCATCGTCTCTGTCACGCCCTGCTGTATCGTTCGGAGTCTACCAGGTCTTCGTCTCCGTTGCCGGATAACTCTACAACATCCCTTTTGCGGTTCATAGTCAGCCAGTTATCCAACCTGACACCTGTGATTTTACAACGCCTGGACTCGTTATCAAATGGCGGGTGCAGGTGCTTGTGATGTGCTGCAGTGGAACTGTAGAGGTCTCTCCACGAAAGTGGGGGAGCTTAAATCCCGTCTACGTATGAACAAGCTGCAGGTGTGGGCCCATTACTACAGGAGACCAACGCCTTGCCTGCCATTCCGGGCTTCACTGGATACGTGTCTCAGTCGCGTGCCGCAGCTGCCCCTCCAGAAGAGGCGGCAGTGTATGTCGATACGCGCTATCCTCAGGTCTGTCCTTTTGGAAAACTGGTGCAACTCATATCAGGAGGTAGCGGCAGTAGCTGTGAAGTTACCTAAGGCAACTGGTGTGGTCGTGCCATACTACATAAGAACAGCCGGTGGCTCCTCAAGGATTAATCTGGGCTAGTCATTGAATGTCCGTCGACAATACCCAGCATGTCCTATTTTAGTTGGTGGTGATTTCAACGCCCCTTACCCAGATTGGGGGTACCCTACTTCTAGCCCCCGAGGTAGGCGTGTGCGGGGCGCCTTCGTGGATGCGTTGTTTGGACTACTGAACCATCCCGATACAGCAACGCGGGTTGTGCCTCAAGCTCGACCTACAACATACGCACCGGATCTTACGTGGTGGGAGGGTCCCGGCACTCCCACTTGGCACCTGGAGCCCGACTGCTGGGGTAGTGACCACCACCCTATCGTCATCGGCCTTCATCTGTCGCAGGCCCGCCGATTGCGCCGCAAGTGTTCTGTGGTCAACTGGGACACCTTTCGCTCCGTTCTCCAAGGTACTTCTGTGGACTCGTCACCACTACTTGTTGACCGCATACAAAACGCGCTCAATGAAGCTACAACCATCAGCTGGGTAGACGTTGATCGACCGGCACCGGATATCGGCCTGCTCAACTTATGGGCTGCTCGCAGACAAGCTGAGCTGGCAGCATCTCGAGGCACCACTTCTCCACAAGCACGTACAAGACTGAATTTCCTTACTGCTAAGGCCCGAAGATATGAACGCAACCTCTCGTGGTGGCACTGGCATACGTGGTGAGCAGTTTTCATCCAAGACATCGAATGCTTCTCTCTGGCAAACGTTCCGTGCCATGGAACACTGTTGCCACTGTCCAGACGCGGCAGCCACAACCTGCTTCGCTGCTGGCTTTTCGCCGGATTATTTCACCAGAGAAGCAGCCCGGAAGTTTTTCCCTCAGTACAACCGTGTTGCCTCAAACAGCCAATGGTGCTTCCTTGGCAGGCATTCCGGCACATATCGACAAGTTACCATCTGCAGCAGACTCCAAGGGGATTGCAAGCTCTTTCACCATGCCTTAGTTGCTTGCAGCGATAGATGGTACCGGTCGCAAGACAGCACCAGGTCCAGACAATTACTTATGAGGCTTAGAAGAACCTGAGTTGTGCTGTGCTGCCTCATTTCCTCGACACCATTAACAAGGTGTGGCTAGATGGCGTTGTCCCTCCAGGCTGGAAATCGGCTATTGTGATCCCGATTTCGAAACCAGGCAAGCCGCCGACTGACCTTGGCAACTTCCGACCCATTTCCCTAACGCCAACATTGTGCAAGCTTGCTGAGAAAATGCTAGCCACACGACTGTCCTGGTAGCTAGAGCACCACGGTTTCTACCACCCTGCTCAAATTGGCTTCCGTCCATCCTCATTTGTCTTGGCATCCTCATTTTTATCGTCAACTCGTAGCCACAGTGTCCGTACTGTGCTCACTATGGACGTCGAAATGTATGTGATAACATCAGTCGTGCTGCCATCATGGCTTCAATTGACATGCTGCAATTTCCCCCTAGAGTACGGAATTTCGTCAAATCTTTTCTGGAAGACCAACATTTTGCAATTCGCCTCAGTGGTGACGCTGTCGGCTCATTTGTCCCTCTTCGTAGGGTACCCCAGGGATCGGTATTGTCACCCACACTTTAATATTGCTTTCATCCCGCTTGCGTGGCGCTTACATGATGTTTTGGAGCTCTCATCATGACCTGCAGACTCAAGCCGCTGCCCTTGAATCAGCTGTACATATAACGTCGAGTTACGCTTCTTCGGTCGGCCTTAGGCTTTCTGTCAGCAAATCTGCGTACATGTCAGTCGCCAATCGCTGGGGCCGGTGCAAACTCTCTGCAACACCCATTCGTCTTCATCTATCTGGAACCCCACTTCAACAATGTTCAACTTTAAAAATTCTGGGTCTGACGGTCCACGAGTCGGGAACCGGAACTGCTTGGTTCTCCTGCGCTAAAAAGCAGGCGATTCAGACGTTGGGTTTGATTAGGCGTATTGCTCCTAAAATGGACGGCACCTGCTCATGTGTTGCGCGACAGTTGAAGGTGGTAGTGCAGCCACGCCTTCTTTATCCAGCCCAATTCCAGCATTTGACGAGGGCACAATGGAATCGACTTGAGGCTGTTAATTGCGAGGCAATGAGGGTTATCACTTGCCTTCCCTTCATCACCCCGATCCTTGCCCTGGGTGTCCACTCTGCAAGTTGCGAAATGCTGAAGCCGACATCCACCACCTGCTGTGGGTTTGCCCTGCACTGAAACCGACGAGGCTCCAGCACCTTGCAGCAGCGGGACTTTCGCCGCATAATCTGAGTGATTACACTGCTTGGATGCAGGGACCACATTATCGATCCCTCTTAGACTTCATTACATCAGCAAATCTTTTTTCATTCATTTAATCATCCTTATTCACCCCCATCCCATACCCCTGTATGCCCTGAGGCATTTACCCTCACATTAAAAATGAAGGCAAGATATCATCCCAATTTTTTTGCCTGGAATCGATGTACACCGAAAGCATGTTGGTCAAAGTTCTGTTAGTGCGCTCGACGAGACCATTTATCTGCGGGTGACATGGGGTTGCATGGCGAAACTGCCAAGCAGAGGGTCGCAACAGCTCTTTGACTACGTCGGCTACGAACTGGCGACCACGATCACTCACAATAACAGGAGCGGGTCCATGGCGCAGTGTAACGGAGGACAGGAGGAAGCTCGAAACATCAAGAGCCGTGGCTGTTGGCATTGCTGCGGTTTCAGCATAACTCGTCAGATGGACAAAGCAGACTATAATGCAACGGTTGTCATTTGATGAGCGCGGGAATGGGCCTAGAAGGTCCGCTCCAACCATTTTGAAAGGAGATGATGGTAGCGCCACAGGGTGAAGGAGTCCGACCGAAGCAGTATTTGGGCGCTTGAATTGCTGGCACTTGTTACAACTGGCCACACATTTTTCTATATCCCATCACATACTAGTCCAGTAGGATTGGCCCTGAATCCGGTGGTATGTTCTGGTGTAACCTAGGTGCCCAGCGGTCGAGTCGTCGTGCATAGCACAGAGCACGGCGGTTCTCAAACTCTTAGGGACGAGTAAGAGGAGGCGGGTGCCATCAGCCGCATAATTCTTGTAGAGCAGGCCATCTAGGATGACAAAGCCATTTTTACCTGTTGCTTGAGCAGCTGAGGCGAAAAGGGCATCCAGGCAGCGTTCATTACGCTGCTCTTTCCAGAAAGGGGCCAGATCGGGAAAATGAATGTCGTCGATGGCGGCCAGAAAGTCATCGAAATTGTTAGCGTCACATGCACTTCTTGGTAGAGGGAGCCTCGAAAGACAGTCTGCGTCTGCGTGATGTCGGCCACTCTTATAACGAACTGCAAAGTCAAATTCCTGCAAATGTAGCTAGCGCTCATCGAGCAAGGCGGCCAGACTGGTCGTGGAGACCAATCATAGTGAGTGGTGATCAGCAACGATCATGAATAGGCACCCGTAGGGATGTGGGTGGAACTTGTGAACTGCAAAGACAACAGCGAGACACTCTTACTTAGTGACGGTGTAATTCTGTTTGGCCTTGCTCAACAAACGGCTAGCATAGGCAGTGGCATGCTCGGCATCATCAAAACGCTGGACGAGGATGGCGCCGAGGCCGATTCTACTTGCGTCGGTGTGCAGTTCTATTGTGGCAGAGGGGTCAAAATGGCGTAGTATAGGTCCGGGAGAGAGCAGGAGCTTCAGTTGACGAAACGAGGAATCACAATCTGCTGTCCAGGTGAAAGGGTTACCCTTGCGCTTCGATTAAGTTGGAGCGTAGGCAGTATCGACAAAGTTGTCCACGAAACATCGGAAGTACGAGCTAAGACCCAAGAAGTTCCTCAGCTTGCGTTGAGAATGCGGTTGCTTAAAGCCGCTAACTGCAGCGCCCTTCTGTGGGTCTGGTCGCACCCCCTGTTTGTCCACAAGATGTCCAAGTACTAGCGCCTCTCGTTGGCCAAAGTGACATTTCTTGGAGTTTAGGGTAAGGGCAACTTGTTCAAGGCACATCAGAACAATGTCCAGTCGATGGTTGTGCTTTGCAAGGTGCGGCCAGAAATGCCGGCGTTGTCTAGATAACATAAACAAACCTCCCATTTCAGGCCGCACAGTAACATGTTCATAAGCCTTTCAAATGTTGCAGGCACATTGCACAAACCAAACGGCATGACGTTGGATTCAAACAAGCCATCTGGGGTCACAAAAGCATTTTGTCTTTGTCAGGTGAATGCATGGATATCTGCCAGTAGCCTGATCAGAGATCTACAGATGAGAAGTAGGATGCGGAATGAAGGCAGTCAATAACGTCATTGATCCGGGGAAGTGGATACACATTCTTTTTCGTCACAGAATTCAGATGCCAGTAGTTGACACAAAACCACCAGGACCCATCATTCTTTTTCACGAAGATGACCGGTGCAGCCCAAAGGCTAAAGGAATCTTGGATGACACCCTTGGTTAGCATGTCGTCGACCTGTTGAGCAATGATCATGCACTCTGACGCGGACACGCGGTAAGGCTTCTGCCTGATGGGATGAACGGACCCTGTGTCGATCCTGTGGCGAGCCCGCGTAGTTGTAACGCGAACTTTGTTACCGTTCTGTGCGAAACCAAATAATGACACATGCTTGCTAAGGATACTGACCAGGTATTGACACTTCTCTGAAGGCAGTGACTTGTTGATCATTTTTAACAAAGGCGAAGAGTCTTCAAAGACACTGTGGTCAGCCCCGTGCTCTCAGGATTCATGTGACATGTCATCAGTTAAAGCGTCTATGCTGAGGCAAGTCGCATACCGCTGGATAGCACAACAGACTGGAAGGCTAAATTTGACACCCACAGTGTAGCTGTTCTGCAGGCCGAAGAGAGGACGCGTCAAGGTACGAGCACACTTTTCTTCACAACCATCGAAAACACAGGCTCAACAATTGCATCAAATGTATCGGTGTCGACACGGCAAGCAGCAACTCGAACTCTGGATAAGAATGTGCCGGTAAGACAGCATCTTCAATGACTGCGAGAGCGCGTGAACAGGTAGCAGTGTGGTTGGCAAGAGGAAGCAGGAAAAGCTCCCCAGTACCGCAGTCATCAGTGGCACTGCACTGTTGTAGGAAATTGAGGCCAAGAATTACGTTGTGAGTGGATTGTGCAAGCATTATCGCGTTATCGGAGAAATAAACATTTGCGGTGCACACACCAATAGGTCGGAGCAACTCTCCACTCACATCACGAAATGCATTAGTGTTATCCCAGCGAAACGGCACTTTACGGCCTACTTGGGTTTTGAAATTCAGGCTAATAATGGAGACACGCGCTCCTGTGTCCACCAAGGTCAACGTATCAACATTGTCCACTAAAACACGAATCTTGTTACGACACATGGTGACTGGCGGAGGCATAGGGGCGTATAGTTGATGATGACTGGCGACGTCACCTCCATTGGTCGGGCCGCCTAGTTTCCCGGCGGCGGTGACGTGAGACATCGGCGGGGAGATGGAGACCTGCGCTAGCGTGAAGGTGGCGGCGTCAAGCTCCACACAGAAGCTGGCAAGTCGCTAAGGTAATTCGCCTGGTGGTTTGTCCTGCTGTTGGAGTCGGAAGGCCAGCATGTCTCGTCGCCATGCCGATTGCTACGCCGATAAAGAGTGCTGGTCACTCATGGGACGGTGGTGATGTGCGACGGCAATGAGGACAAAATCTGGTGCCGTGACTGCGAATACCACATTGGAAGCAGATGGGGCGTTCACAGGACGCACCGAAATTATCAGTAGCAAGATAACTGGCACGGCCGTCCCACTCTTGAGAAACTGCAGGTGGTCTGGGTGAGTAACAATCGGGGAACTGATGTAAGGATGCGCATTCACAGTAGGGTTTGGTGCTCTTGAACGAGGAGCGAAGTTATAGGCGTCTACGGAGGTGGCGTTGGTGGACGTCTCACGGAAGTCGCAGTGAGAAAAGGGCTCCCGAGCCCGCGGAGTCAAGAGGGAAGCAGCCTCACGTTGATCAAGCTCCTCGCACACCATTTGCCGAATAACTGACGCAAGGTCGGATGGAGCTGGGACAACGTCAACACCGGCGATGTTAGTTACATTGGCAAGGCAGCTTTACATCGGTGTGATATGCCGAGCTTTCAAGGCTTCAAATGTATGGCAGTGCCGAATCACGTCACTTACGGAGTCCAGACTGTCTTTTCCGATGAGGAACTGGTACATGTCCTCCGCGATCCCTTTTAAAAGATGACCAACTGTCCTCTTCTGTCATCTGAGGGTCCAGGGCCTTGCACGACTTCAGCACTTCCTCGATATACGTCGTGCAGGTTTCGCCGGGAACTTGGGCTCGCTGCATTAGGGTTTGCTCTGCACGCTTTTTTTTTTAGCTACTGATTCTCCGAAGCACTTCCTGATTTTGTCTACAAACTTTTCCCACGGCGTCATGCTTTTTTCATGGTTTTCAAGCCACACATACGTGGTTCCCTTGAGGAAGAAAGCAACGTTGTGAAGCTGGGTGGTGTTCCAGCCATTGCACCGACTTGCGTGTTGGTAAAAGCTGAGCCATCCATCCACGTCTTCCCGGCTTTTCTGGCGAAGGTTCGTGGTCCTATATAGGGCTGCCATGGGTAGCTGGGAGAAGGTGGTAGGTTGTCGCCGTCGGAAGCCATCTGTGGTGGCAGACCGGCAATTCGGCGACTTCGGCGAACCTCCACGGATTGCGCTTCTGCGGGCGGTTCATCGTCGTGCTTCGGGGGCGTCGTTGTTTTACCCCGCACAGTCCAACAAAACTGTTATGATGGGGTGCGTTTATTTAAAGATGAATTGATGAAAAGGGGCCGCACTGACACCGAGACGCTGCAAAGACAAGCGCACTTCATTCTCTTCTTCCGTTCTCCCTGTAGCTTTATCGTAACAATATTGTCATGTTGTAGTGACCGTCAAGAACACAGGAGCAAAACAGTAAATAGCTTAACGTCTTATTGGGTGAATCTGTGCCCACAAAAGCAAATTAGAGTCAAAACACAATGATAACGGCGAACACGTACAGTTGGCGATCATCGAAATCTGATGAGAAGGTCAAGCGCGTCGTCTTGTATACATAAGTCATCAAAGGTTCCAGAGTAATCGCTGGTGCCCGCGTGTCTTCCAGAAAGTACCACACAATTCACGTCGCTCATACAGTCACATTACACAAGGTTCCGTGGCAGCAGACAACGGATAGAACCATCCATAACATTCGGAAAACTTCCAATGCATGCAGGCGTGTCCTGCGCCAAGCGATCACGTCTAGCATTTGTTAGCCGGTGAAAAGCAGTCACTGGTTTAAGATACAAGTACACGTGTCAATACCCCCCAGTTAAGCATTATCATCGCAGTTCTGCAAACACGAAAGCGAAAAACAAGAACACTCGCAGTAAAGAGACCACAAAATAACAAAGTTCGTCAACGAGCGTAAAGGGGCTTAAGACGCACTACGTGGACCACTTCAAGTTGTGTGCAACACTGCTGTCACCGCAAAATGCCATCTGTCAAGACCTCATAGTCCAGTGCACCAATACGTCGGGTGATCTTGTAAGGTTCGAAATAGCGTCATAACAATTTCTTGCGAAGTCCCACCCGAAAGAAAATCCTGGGTACGTGCCTGTCTACGGTTGAGTAGCCTTTGCGGAATCCTGCCTGGACCTTTGGTTGACAAAAGTCTAAGGTGTTCCTGATTCTATTTACTTAGTAAATACTTTGTAGGCAACGAAGAGCAAGCTGATCGGTCTCTAATTTTTCACGTCTTTGGCGTCCCCTTCCTTAGGCATGATGTTGGCGTTCTTCCGAGATTCCGGTACGCTCGAGGTCATGAGGCATTGCGTATACAGCATGGCCAGTTTTTGTAGAACAATCTGCCCACCATCCTTCAACAAATCTGCTGTTACCTGATCCTCCCCAGCTGCCTTCACCCTTTGCATAGTCCCAAGGCTTTCTTTACTTCTTCCGGCGTTACTTGTGGGATTTCAAATTCCTCTAGGCTATTCGCTCTTCCATTATCGTCGTGGAAGAGAGAATAGACTAGAGGAATGTGCTCCGACATGGTGCCCCAGAAGTCCTCATCACCGACAGAGGAACGGCCTTTACAGCTGAGCTCACCCAAGTAAATCTGCAGCACAGCCAGACAAGCCACAAGAGGATTGCTGTCTACCACCTGCAGACGAATGGTCTTACGGAGTGGCTGAACGAGACCCTCGCTGACATACTAGCAATGCAGCCCGACGCTGAGCACAAGTCGGGGGTTACCGTCCTGCTCTAGGTAACCTTTGCTTATAACACGGTAGTGCAAGAAACAACTCAAATCCCGCTGTTTGATCAAGCTCGTTTACCGGAGGAACCCGATGACGGCTCTTGCCGCCATGCTGCCACACGTCCCAGACAGATAATTTCGACGTCATCGTCTATCTCCAGCATGCCAAAGAAGACACAGCTTGCCCGCATGCGCATCAAGGACCAGCAGAGGACCGACGGTCGGCACTACAATCTTCGACGACGCTACGTGGAATACCAGCCCAGTAAGAGTCTGGGTCTGGACTGCGATACAACGACAAGGAAGTCCCAACCCGAGGCAACTTTTCTATGCAAGTGAGGGGGGGGTACCTTTACTAGTGCAAATGTGAATAACGCCCACCATTCGCCATAAAAACGCTTAAACCCACAAAAGCGAAATGAAATAACGTGTATTTTACAGGTACGCATGTGCGATACACCCCTCCTTTACTTGGCAAACAAAGAACCACGTCAAATGGACTCGCGCAGGAAGAACACTTCCAAGAACAAGTAAAGAAGCGAAAGTGTAAAATAAAGATTCGTGGAATAGAACTTAAAAAAAGGACCGTTTGGCACCAAAGGCACAGGGACCGTGCGGAGTTGTGTTATGCCAGCCAATCACAGAAGCAAACAAAGTCGTCATGGGGCCTTATCAAAATGGTGTCATGCTTGATACCTCCGGAGCGTCTGCTGTTCTTGAAGAGTCTCTTTATAGACGGAAGCAATGAGGTGTGCAAGAGACGTATACCACTCTTCAAAAGTCTGTGGAGCAGTTCATTTAACCGCTGAACCTGTTTTATTCATGAAACTTCAATGCCAACTGAAGCGAAACTTGGCAACAAATAGTTGTAGCAAAACAAGCATGTTATTTCACGTCAGTGAAGAATTAGGCATTCGCCATTCCACTATAATTGGGGAGGGAAAATGTATAAAATTACGCTCTAATAATTTTATTTTTGTACTTACTGCCTTATTTGGGTAACCGAAAAAGTTTGAAGTACGAATTTTGCTGCCTCGCGGAGGAACAGTGGCTGGCGGTTATAAGGGTGTGGGCGAAGCTTCATAGCAGACTTGTACCCCACCATAGTAGCGCTTTTTTGAATTAGCTCTGGAAGAATTATACAGAAATATATATTTGCGGAACAATCACAGTTCTTTTGGATCCCTCGTTTACTGCTCTAACAAGTTAAGCGCCACAACCGACTCGTATTGTTACTTGGGAAGTTACGTAACGATGCGCGGCCGCCAGTCGCATACAGCCGCATATGGCGCAGGAAGCTGCTATTCCACACGTACTGCGCCCATTACGGAAGGTTAAAAAAACACCTACATAAGCACAGCAGAGAAGTGGCTATGTTAGGCGGCTCGAATGATAAGTGTAGAAGCGTCATTCAGAACCCACGGAATTGACCTCCACTTCCGGCGGCGTTTTCTCTACGATTTAAATAAAAATATGTTGATCCACAAATATTTTCATAAACAACGCTTAAATTTGTTAATTTTCGCTTTTCCTTCCTGTTTGGCTGTTGTGTTGGCTCTCTCCGTTAGTAGATCGCTTAATTTCTCAAATCCTTGCGACTCTTGTTTCCAGTGGGCAATTTCGCACGAAAACAACTGTACAATTAGGGAAAAACCAGACGAGTTAACTGGTGACAGTCACATTGCCTATGAGTTTAAGGGTTGATGCAGGGTTTGATGATGGACGCTATCTTGCATTTATTTATTCTCCCCCTTATCTAGCCCATATCACGGGTATATGGATCCTAGGATTTGTCAGCGCCGCGGCGAGCCGTCACTCGAGGAAATAATGAAACGAAAAGTTAAACGCAATTGGCAATTTCTCCGGCCACAACTCGTTCCACGTGCATACAGACCAGCTGACCAGGAACTGAATTCTTTCCTGGTCCCTGGATCAGTCTAAACAAAGTTGAACTAACGAAGCATCAACGATGCGCATGACCGTTGAATAGACGGTGACAACTGAAAGCATCTCGAGTTAATCGCGCGGGCACCGAATGGATGGGGAAACTGGTCTTCACATCCCAGGAGATGCTCATAACTACAGCCATCCAAAAGGAGTGAAAAAGGCAGTAAAGCTGTCAAGTCTCAACATTGATTTGGCGGTGCTTTAAGAATGTGTGTGAGAAGTGGTGGCGTGGACGGGGAGGGAGGGGGGGGGGGTTATGCGTCTTAGTTTCGGGGGGGAGGCGGGCCCCCCCGGGCCCCCCCTCGGGTACGTTATTGGAATGCATCATGTAACCGTTGAAGTTCCGCGCCTGTCTTGTGTGTTCCTTCTTTGTCCCTTGTTTTTGTGCGGTTACATGATGCATTCCAATAACGACCACCAACTAGCCCGCTTATCCCTGTTAAATATGCGACTTGGGTACGTGCCTGACCGTAGACCATATTCACACTATCAATCAGGTGATAGAGAAATGTGCGGAATACTATAACCAACCCTTATATAAAGCTTTCATTGATTACGAGAAAGCACCCGCCGTGGTTGCTCAGTGACTATGGTGTTGGGCTGCTGAGCATGAAGTCGCGGGATCGAATCCCGGCCACGGCGGCCGCATTTCGATGGGGGCGAAATGCGAAAAAACACGTGTATATAGATTTAGGTGCACGTTAAAGAACCTCAGGTGGTCGGAATTTCAGGAGTCCTCCACTACGGCGTGCCTCATAATCAGAAAGTGGTTTTGGCACGTAAAATCCCATAATTTTTTTTTTACGAGAAAGCTTTTGATTTAGTCGTAACCTCAGCAGTCGTGCAGGCATTACGGAATCGCATGGTAGACGAGCCGTATGTGAAAATACTGAAAGATAACTATAGTGGCTCCACAGCCACCGTGGTCCTCCATAAAGAAAGCAACAAAATCCCAATAAAGGAGGGCGTCAGGCAGGGAGCTTCGATCTCTCCAATGCTATTCACAGCGTGTTTACAGGAGGTATTCAGATACCTGGATTGGGAAGAAATGGGAATAAGAGTTAATGGAGAATATCTCAGTAACTTGCGATTCGCTGATGATATTGCCTTGCTTAGTAACTCAGAGGACGAATTCCAATGCATACTCACTGACCTTGACAGACAAAGCAGAAGGGTGGGTCTAAAAGTTAATCTGCAGAAAACTAAAGTAATGTTTAACAGTCTCGGAAGAGAACAGCAGTTTATGATAGGTAGCAAGGCACTGGAAGGGGTAAGGGAATACATCAACTTAGGGCAGTTACTGACCGCGAATCCAGATCATGAGACTGAAATAATCAGAAGAATAAGAATGGGCTGGGGTGCGTTTGGCAGACATTCTCGGATCATGAACAGCAGTTTGTCATTATCCCTCTAGAGAAAAGTGTATAACAGCTGTGTCTTACCAGTACTCGCGTACGGGGCAGAAACCTGGAGGCTTATGAAAAGGGTTCTACTTAAATTGAGGACGACGCAACAATTTATGGAAATAATGCTGAGTGTAGCGTTAACGGATAAGAAGAGTGGGTGAGGGAACAAACTCAAGTTAATGACATCTTAGTTGAAATAAAGAAAAAGAAATGGGCAGGGCATGTAATAATCGGGAAGACAATCGATGGTCATTGACGGTTACGGACTGGACTCCAAGTGAAGGGAAGCGTAGCAGGGGGAGGCAGAAGGTTAGGTGGACGGATGAGATTAAGAAGTTTGCAGGGACAACATGGCCACAATTAACACGTGACCGGGGTAGTTGGAGAAGTATAAGAGAGGCCTTTGCCCTGCAGTGGGCGTAGCCAGGCTGATGATGATGATGACACTTTTCTCTGTGTGTACAGAGGATTTACTGCAGTAGTAGGCAGTGCAGCACTACCTCCGAGGGCTGCATTTCTTAGTTTTCCGAAAGGGTATGGCCAAAAGCCACAGAGGACGAAAGGTGACGTGGCTGCGGCGAACGGGAACATGGGCGACGTGTATGTTTGCGGTGAACGAGACTGGTGTCCGCGCAGCGATGGTGTGCCACTGTACCACGTGTTCCTGGCAGAGTTGTCGGCTCTGTTAGACTTGGTGGTGGGCGAAACATTGCGGGCATTTCCATCAAAACGGCCAAGGTTGGTCGGCGTGCGAGGTGCTCAGGGCTACGAGTTGCAACAGTATCGGGCGACATGACCAATGCGGCGACAGGTGAAACATATTGGCTAGTTGTCCGCAGTTGTCCACTCAGGCGAGTTCTAATAACGCGGAGAGAAGCGTCGGGGTGGAGCTAAAATAGAAGGGCGTTCGTTGGGCCTGGGGTTGGCAGCAGCACAGACAGAAAGTAAACCAATGTTTTCGAGCTCCTGGCGAATGATCGCTTGTACCAGTGGAACTGAAAAAGGGGTAGCATGAGGGCTACAACAGAAAGCTGCGGGTGCCATCGAATCCACTTCACGTTGAACGATTCGCACCACGTCCTCTGATGGCGACGCATGCTGCTGTGCGTGTTATCTGGTAGTGCCATCTCTACAACTTAAACTGCTCAACGGCAGTACCTTCATCGCTAGAGGGACTGTCCTCTGTCCCTCTAGCGATGTAGTGGACAGTACTCACAGAGCCCCACGGTGGAAGAAGAGGAGACTGCACTAGAGCTATCAGGCTTATTAGCCCCGAGAACGAACTACAGGGGCGCTGCGAGCTTCGCTCGCGTCACGTCAGGGCATGGACTCGCTGAAGCCTGGGAGGCCTTGCTCCAGAGCGAGGCTGAAGACGACCAGCGTCGAGCAATCCGCCTGGCCGTTGAGGCCGTTAATACTCACCGTCCTTAACGCGCGGGGACTGCTTCGTCCCCCCCCCCCCCCCCCCCTACCTACGTGTAGATTAAGAGGCGGGCACCCCAGTTTGGTGGAGTAATAAAGTTTTCAATCAATCAATCAATCGCTGAAAGACATTCCGTTGGACGTGCATAAACGCTTACGAATAGCCCCCCTACCTAAAAATATGCATCCTATATACAACAAAGAGAGGAGAGCTCACAGGGCTAAGGCTCTAGTAAATAAACTTAAAAACACACCGGCGCAAAAAGTAGCGTATGTGGACGCCGTTTGCGGCAGAGACGGGGCTGCGGTATCGACGGTGGTTGATGGCGGCGGGTGCGTTAAGATAGCAGGAAAACTTTCTAGTGTCGGGACCGGCAGAGGAGAATTGTAATATTTCTCGACCTTGTGGGTAGGTGGCGCTGCCGCTGGCAGGCGCGCTCAACTCTGGCGCTTGCGTGCGCGATCCTACAGCTTACAGTACCGAAACTCGCTGGAAGTGTGCTTTCGCCTTTCTTTTATTTCGCTTGTGGCCCGCTTTTTTTTCGCAGCATATAGCCCTGCCCGCCACGCGAGCTTGGTGCAAGATCCAGAGCTGGTTTCGGCAGACAAGTACGCGAACGTTGTTTGCTGTACCCGCAGTTGTGGCTTTCCTATGAAGTCAGAGGTTTTTATTTGTTCGTAGTAGCTTACAGGCGATTAATATTTTCCCTCTGCCATACCAAGAAATCGGTACCATGCATTCTGAAACGCCATTCTCGGAGTGCCCCAAAATGAAAAAAAAAACAAGAAACCATGAAATTATGGGGTTTTACGTGCCAAAACAAAGATCTGATTATGTGGCACACCGATGTGAAAGATTCCGGAATAATTTTGCACTACCTGGGGTTCTTTAACGTGCACCTTAATCTCAGTACACTGGTGTTTTCACCCCCATCGTAATGCGGTTGCCATGCCCAGGATTCCCAAAATGAAAGCTGCTTCTGCGTAGACGGAGTGCTAATTACGCAAGAGCCTACACTGAAAACAATGTAAGTTGATACAGGTGAACTGAAACTGGGCCAAGCGCCATGGCACCGCATTTGCAAACTATATACCACGGAGTCCTCTTCTTATGGCGAAGGCAGCACCGAAGCTTCTTGCAGGGATGGTCGAGTGTCATCATCATCAGCCTGGTTACGCCCACTGCAGGGCAAAGGCCTCTCCCATACTTCTCCAACAACCCCGGTCATGTACTAATTGCGGCCATGCTGTCCCTGCAAACTTCTTAATCTCATCCACCCACCTAACTTTCTGCCGCCCTCTGCTACGCTTTCCTTCCCTTGGAATCCATTCCGTAACTCTTAATGACCATTGGTTATCTTCCCTCCTCATTACGTGTCCTGCCCATGCCCATTTCTTTTTCTTGATTTCAACTAAGATGTCATTAACTCGCGTTTGTTCCCTCACCCAATCTGCTCTTTTCTTATCCCTTAACGTTACACCGATTATTCTTCTTTCCATAGCTCGTTGCGTCGTCCTCAATTTGAGTAGAACCCTTTTCGTAAGCCTCCGGGTTTCTGCCCCGTAGGTGAGTACTGGTAAGACACAGCTATTATACACTTTTATCTTGAGGGATAATGGCAACCTGCTGTTCATGATCTGAGAATGCCTGCCAAACGCACCCCAGCAGATTCTTATTCTTCTGATTATTTCCGTCTCATGATCCGGATCCGCCGTCACTACCTGCCCCAAGTAGATGTATTCCCTTACGACTTCCAGTGCCTCGCTGCCTATTCTAAATTGCTGTTCTCTTCCGAGACTGTTAAACATTACTTTAGTTTTCTGCAGATTAATTTTTAGACCCACTCTTCTGCTTTGCCTCTCCAGGTCAGTGAGCATGCATTGCAATTGGTCCCCTGAGTTACTAAGCAAGGCAATATCATCAGCGAATCGCAAGTTACTAAGGTATTCTCCATTAATTTTTATCCCCAATTCTTCCCAATCCAGGCCTCTGAATACCTCCCGTAAACACGCTGTGAATAGCATTGGAGAGATTGTATCTCCCTGCCTGACGCCTTTCTTTATTGGGATTTTGTTGCTTTCTTTATGGAGGACTACGGTGGCTGTGGAGCCGCTATAGATATCTTTCAGTATGTTTACGTACGGCTCGTCTACACCCTGATTCCGTAATGCCTCCATGACTGCTGAGGTTTCGACAGAATCAAACGCTTTCTCGTAATCAATGAAAGCTATATATAAGGGTTGGTTATATTCCGCACATTTCTCTGTCACCTGATTGATAGTGTGAATATGATCTATTGTTGAGTAGCCTTTACGGAATCCTGCCTGGTCCTTTGCTTGACAGATGTCTAAGGTGTTCCTGATTCTATTTGCGATTACCTTAGTAAATATTTTGTAGGCAACGGACAGTAAGCTGATTGGTCTATAATTTTTCAAGTCTTTGGCGTCCCCTTTCTTATGGATTAGGATTATGTTAGCGTTCTTCCAAGATTCCGGTACGCTCGACGTCATGAGGCATTGCGTATACAGGGTGGCCAGTTTGTCTAGAACAATCTGCCCACCATTCTTCAACAAATCTGCTGTTACCTGATCCTCCCCGGCTGCCTTCCCCCTTTGCATATCTCCCAAGGCTTTCTTTACTTCTTCCGGCGTTACCTTTGGGACTTCGAATTCCTCTAGACTATTTTCTCTTCCATTATCGTCGTGGGTGCCACTGGTACTGTATAAATCTCTATAGAACTCCTCAGCCACTTGAACTATCTCATCCATATTAGTAATGATATTGCCGGCTTTGTCTCTTAACGCATACATCTGATTCTTGCCAATTCCTAGTTTTTTCTTCACTGTTTTTAGGCTTCCGCCGTTCCTGAGAGCATGTTCAATTCTATCCATATTATACTTCCTTATGTCAGCTGTCTTACGCTTGTTGATTAACTTCGAAAGTTCTGCCAGTTCTATTCTAGCTGTAGGGTTAGAGGCTTTCATACATTGGCGTTTCTTGATCAGATCTTTCGTCTCCTGCGATAGTTTACTGGTATCCTGCCTAACCGAGTTACCACCGACTTCCATTGCACACTTCTTAATGATGCCCACAAGATTGTCGTTCATTGCTTCAACACTAAGATCCTCTTCCTGAGTTAAAGCCGAATACCTGTTCTGTAGTTTGATCTGGAATTCCTCTATTTTCCCTCTTACCGCTAACTCATTGATCGGTTTCTTATGTACCAGTTTCTTCCGTTCCCTCCTCAGGTCTAGGCTAATTCGAGTTCTTACCATCCTGTGGTCACTGCAGCGCACCTTGCCTAGCACGTCCACATCTTGTATGATGTCAGGGTTAGCGCAGAGTATGAAGTCTATTTCATTTCTAGTCTCGCCGTTCGGGCTCCTCCACGTCCACTTTCGGCTATCCCGCTTGCGGAAGAAAGTATTCATTATCCTCATATTATTCTGTTCCGCCAACTCTACTAATAACTCTCCCCTTCTATTCCTAGTGCCTATGCCATATTCCCCCACTGCCTTGTCTCCAGCCTGCTTCTTGCCTACCTTGGCATTGAAAGTCGCCGATCAGTATACTGTATTTTGTTTTGACTTTACCCATCGCCGATTCCACGTCTTCATAGAAGCTTTCGACTTCCTGGTCATCATGACTGGATGAAGGGGTGTAGACATGTACAACCTTCATTTTGTACCTCTTATTTAGTTTCACAACAAGACCTGCCACCCTCTCGTTAATGCTATACAATTCCTGTATGTTACCAGCTATGTTCTTATTAATCAGGAATCCGACTCCTAGTTCTCGTCTCTCCGCTAAGCCACGGTAGCACAGGACGTGCCCGCTTTTTAGCACTGTATATGCTTCTTTTGGCCTCCTAACTTCACTGAGCCCTATTATATCCCATTTACTGCCCTCTAATTCCTCCAATAGCACTGCTAGACTCGCCTCACTAGAGAACGTTATCTAGTGAGGTAGAGTGTACTAGAGCTATATTGCAACAGGAACATTTATAAACAGTGGGCCAGAACTCAGCATATACAATATCTTTATTGTATATTGTAAGACTCGTCTTCAATCTACGTTACATTTTTCTGGTGGAGGTGCGGGGTAAATGCTACCACGCCCAGATCGAACGCCGTCTACAAGCCCAGTACGAAGTCCGGTCGAGCTGACTCCTGTTTACGTACGGACAAGCCGTCGACTTCAGGGACAGCCCCCTGAGCACGAGCCTCTACCCAATCGAGTCGGAAAGATGAGTACATCAGTTCCGTCTTCTTCCTCAACCGCACCGACCGAGGTCGTCCTTAACCAGCCGCGAATCCCCACATCCTTCCATGAGGACACTTTCGAGGATGTTGAGGACTGGCTCGATCACTTTGAGCGTGTCGCAGAATTCAACGGCTGAACTCCAGAGCGCAAGCTACGCAACGCCTACTTTGCCCTCGAGGACTACGCGCGGACATGGTTTGAGAACCGTGAGGCGGCCTTATCGACATGGGACGAATTCCGACGCCGGCTAATCAGCACATACGCCAGCCTCGATCGCAAGAAGCGAGCTGAATCTGCAATGCAGGCGAGAGTGCAGCGGCCTAACAAAAGTGTCGCAATGTTTGTGAAAGAAATGCAACGACTTTTCCGACGCGCGGATCCATCCATGCCTGAAGTAAACTTGATGCACGGCGTCAAGCAAGAGTTATTCGGTGGACTAATACGCAACCCACCAAAGACCGTCACAGAGTTTCTCGCGGAAGCCATATCAATGGAAAAGGCACTGCAGCAACGAACAAAGCAGTACAACTGAGACGTGTCGTCCCTATCGCGTGAGCCTCTCGCTATACCCTTGGACAACACCGACGCCTTGCGGGAGCTCATTAGGCTTGTTGCCCGAGAGGATCTCCAAAAACTTCTGGTGGCTCCGGTATTGATACCGCGACTCGCTCTGGCTGAGGTCGTCCGGGAAGAAATCAGGCAGGCAGTACAAGTCCCGGAGCGAAGCGAGGCACCACAACACAAGGTACGGTAGCCACGGCCTCGCATGTCGTATGCTGAAGCTGCGCGAAGTTCGTTGTCTCCGACTTTTTACGATGCGCGCCATGTCCCGGACTTTCATGGTGTGCACGCCGTTGAACAAGCAACTGCCGATTTCAGGACTCGCCGCACGCCATTCATGGCTGAAACACGACCACACCGCAAGAGCGACGTATGGCGCACTGCAGACCGGAGACCCTTGTGTTTTCATTGCGGTGAAGCCGATCACCTCTACAGGGCCTGTCCTTACCGCCGAGCTGGGCTCCGTGGATTTTCACTGAATGCGCCTTTCCCACGCAATGGTGAACGCCCCCTCGAGATTGAAGCCTATCTCGCGGACGCCAGGAGCTCGTTTGGCCCACAATTCCGTGACCCCCGGTCACCGTCACTTGCCCGATACAGGTCTTCCAGCCCCGTCTTCACACCGAGCGCAACAAGGCGTCGCTCACTCAGCCCTGCCTCCCGGGAAAACTGAGTCCAGCGACCTGCGGAGGTGAGGTCGCTGACGTTGCGAACGCTGAAGATCCTCCATTACGACGACCGCGAAATGACGTAATTGAGACGCAGAGAAAGCAGTGTAGTTTGGTGTCAGTATCTTGCGACGTACCAGTTACGATAGATGACCACGAAGTCACGGCGCTAATCGACACGGGTGCGGACACGTCTGTTATGAGCCAGAATCTCGCGCGCACACTGAACAAGGTTTCGACGCAATGGACCGGAACTCAAATTCGTACTGCAGGAGGGCACCTTATAACTCCAATGGGCCGGTGCACGGCACGAGTCAACATTCGTGGCTTCACGTACATCGGCGACTTCGTCATTCTTCCTGAATGTTCAAAGGACCTTATACTCGGCGTGGATTTTTTTCAGGCGAACGGTGAAATCATCGACCTGCAAGAGTCCAGAGTTAGCTTCGCTACTACGCAAGCCAGTGGACACTAATGACAACGACAGTGACATCGCGCTTCGCGTAGCTGACGATTACGTTACGTTGCCACCCAAGAGCAGTGTGCTTACTCTTGTCCGATGCGACATGGAAGACGACGCCGAAGGAATTGCTGAGGCCAACATCCCCCTACTTCTTGAGCGCCACATTTGCATAGCCAGAGGGCTTCTTCAGGTGCGAAACGAATGTTCAGTCGTTTTGCTAACAAAATTTAGCAACGAGTATCGGCATGTACCACGAGGAACGAAAATGGCATTTCTTCGCGAAATCATTGATGTCACTGACATTGCCAGATTGGAAATCGCATCGTCTCAGCAATCTGAGTTACCCCGCCTAAAAGAATGGATTCACGTTAACGCTGCTCTGCGAGGCCATGAGAAAGACCTTCTACTGAGTCTCGTGAATGAATTTGCAGACTGTTTTTCGATGTCGTCCAAAGTACGGCGCACGGCTATCACAAAGCACTGCATTATTACGGACGAGTCTGCACGTCCTGTTCGTCAGCATCCTTACAGAGTGTCTCCAGTGAAATGGGAAGCGATCACGCGCCAGGTGAAAGAGATGCTCCAAGACGACGTGATCCAGCCGTCCACAAGCCCGTGGGCCTCCCCTGTAGTGTTAGTCAGAAAGAAAAATAACACACTACGCTTCTGTGTAGATTACAGGCAATTGAACAGTGTCACGAACCGCGATGTTTATACAGTGCCCCGCATCGTCGACGCATTAGATCGCCTACAACATGCCAAGTTTTTTTCTTCGTTGGACCTTAAATCAGGGTATTGGCAAATCGAAGTTGATGAACAGTATCGTGAAAAAACAGCGTTTGTGACACCTGACGGGCTTTATGAGTTCAAAGTTCTCCCCTTCGGTCTCTGTTCCGCACTTGCCACCTTTCAGCGGATGATGGATACCGTACTTGCTGAACTCAAATGGCAAACCAGCCTCGTATACTTGGACGACGTCGTCGTGTTCTCGAGCACGTTTGACGAACATCTCGCACGACTCGAGAGTGTCCTCGCGGCGATCCGTCTGCCGGCCTCACCACCATCAGGCCTGAAAAGTGCTACTTTGGTTCCAAGAGCTCAAATTTCTTGGCCATGTCGTTGGTCCTAAAGGCGTCCGACCACACCCAGAAAAGTTAGCTGCCGTCGCCGAGTTTTTGCCACCCACAGACAAGAAGGCTGTCCAACGCTCTCTTGGTTTGTGCGCATATTATAGGCGCTTTGTGGAGGGATTCTCAAAAATTGCTGAGCCTCTGACACGGTTTACACGCGACGATGTGCTTTTCATTTGGGCGGCCGAGCAGCAGCAGTCGTTCAATGAATTGCGCCAGCGTTTGCAGGCAGCCCCGACACTTGCTCATCTCGACGAAGACGCTGACACTGACATCCATACTGACGCCAGTAATACGGGTCTCGGTGCAGTTCTTGTGCAGTGGCAAGCTGGTGCGGAACGCCCCATTGCTTACGCAAGCCGCAGTCTCACCAAGGCTGAGAAGAACTATTTAACCACTGAAAAAGAATGCTTAGCGGTGGTGTGGGAAATTGGTAAATTCCGATCCTACTTGTACGGTAGATCCTTTGAGGCTGTCAGCGATCACCACGCCCTGTGCTGGCTGGGCAACCTCAAGAATCCTTCAGGCAGACTAGCCCGTTGGAGCCTACGCTTACAAGAGTACGACATAACAGTTGTCCACCGATCTGGGAGGAAGCACAGCGACGCTGACTGTGTCACGTGCACCACTCCCTACGACGTCATCGGACCCTGACCATGACTTGCCATTTGTCGGCGTTATTGGCGCCATAAAGATGGCTGAGCACCAGTACGCTGACCCTGAGCTGCTGCCGCTGATCGAGCACCTTCAAGGAGTTGAAGGTGTTTTACCCCACTCTCTCGTGCGCGGCCTATCATCGTACCGCTTGCACAACAACGTCCTTTACAGGAAAAACTGCGGAAGCGGTACCAATACGTACCTCCTTGTCGTGCCGTCGGCGCTGCGCCAAGACATTTTGCAAGCCTGCCATGATGAGCCATGCGCGGGACACCTGGGATTCGCTAAAACATTAGCAAGGATACGACAGAGGTATTACTGGCCTCGGCTTTATTCTTCTGTGAAACGGTACGTGAAGACCTGCCGCGATTGTTAGCGCCGCAAGAAACCACCAGTTAAACCGGCTGGCTTTCTCCACCCTGTGGACCCTCCTCAAGCACCGTTCAACAAATAGGAATGGATCTACTTGGGCCATTCCCAGTGAGCTCGTCGCGCAACAAATGGATAGTCGTCGCTACCGACTACTTAACTCGGTACGCCGAAACCGAAGCTATTCCGCTAGCAAACTCCTATGAAATGGCCACGTTCTTTGTACGCCACATCGTCCTACGACATGGTGCACCGTCTGTTGTCATCACCGACCGCGGTACAGCATTTACAGCCGAACTTATGCAGGAAGTTCTCCAGCCGACGCATTGCTCTCACCGCAAGAGCACTGCGTATCAGCCTCAGACCAATGGATTAACGGAACGTCTGAATAGAACGCTGGCTGATATGCTAGTCCACTAATTTTCCGCTCGAAAGCCGTGCTTGCCACAGATTCATTCAAAACTAGCAGTTTTTCTGCAGTTTCTTGGACTTTTCCGAGCCTTCTCTTTGTCCGGAGCTGAACAGACTTCCTGGCAGCTCGCTGCCTGAAGGTTGGTTTGGGCTTCTGCTTCCGCCGGCGCATCTGATTCGCTATAAGCATCCTAGTGTACTTACAACGCAAACAGTTTTCCTACAACTGTTGTGCCAGAGCATGCGTGCGAATAGTACACTGCACCAAACTTAGTGCACTGGCCAGACTTAAGGGGTTGAATATCACACCCAGGGCACAGCAGCAGTGCGTCAGCTTCTCTTTAACGCCGCGAGAGCGTCGCTTTCGGTGGCCACGAAAAATTCATCAACCTTGATGTTGCGGCATTATATGCGGCACGATGATGTTTCTCGTTGTCCCTGTGTCAGTTCAGGGCACACTGTGAATGTGACGTGCTTAATAACAAGCACATCTGTTTCCACGTGACCGTGCCACCCGAAGCAAGGCACCCCGGGGTCATTTGAGAGCACAATTCTGGTACAAAGAGCTGAAGGCGGTGAAACATTGCTGAACTCATGCGGGGAAGTCTCCGACGCTAGCTGTACATAATGCCTTCGGCGAGTTCGCAGTCAGGCAAGCTTCCACATAAAGCCTTGCGCTTCGATGGTGGGGCATATTGGTTGGCGATATCTCTCTCCTTTCTTTTTTTCGGAACAGGCTTTGTTAGATATGAAGGTGCATCAGGGAATATAGTCGGCACAGCATCATCAGTAAGCGCTGGCCGTTCGCGTTCTAGCTCGACAACATCTGCATTTATCACGTGCTTGAATGTTCTCTGTATGTAGCGTTCATCAATATGACGAGAACACACTACGCATGTATTGTCGAGTACCTTGTCGTTGGGTTTGATGTTTCTGGCCCATTCTTGCAAGCGAACAGGATCGGCAGGGGCTCGGAACAATGACACCTTTTCTGCTGATGACTTGTACCCACCCTTGCTCAAAGGCACAAAGCACGTCGTACCCTTACGGGCAGGCATGGTCACTCACGTTCAACACAGACCGCAGCTGATGTTCGAAGCTCCTTGATCTGACAACACAGCACCAGAAGCTTCAAAGCGCACAATCACAACAGAAGCACACGGCTAACACACCGACCCGGCTCCCTCGTTACCGCGCCCGGCCGCGCACTCTCTCGCGCGCCAGAGGGCTGCAGCGCCTTCTGGTGGTTAGATGCGAACATAATATTACGATATCATCGAGCGATGCTCAAGGGACGAGCCGGCGCGAGGACGACGAAGTGGGTCTGTGCCCTTGGCGCGAGCGAATGTCGGCCTGGCGATCTGTCTCCAGTGTAAATAGCCTGTATATAGCCTCTTTAATCTGTGTCTTTCCACACGTAACATTCTGGTGGAGGTCGGCGATCCCCGTCCTCACCACGGAACTCCGGAGTGGTCGGTATATCGAGCTTGTCACCATTCCTCCCGGTGGCGAGACCGCATCTGCAACGGCTTCGGCTTGTCCGACTGCTCCAATCATCACGGTTGCCCAACATCGCGACCCTGGTGTGTTCTCTGGTCTTGAGGGAGATGACGTTGACGACTGGATCAAGCTCTATGAACACGCCAGTGCTAGTAACAGGTGGGACCCAACGATTATGCTCGCCAATGTCATCTTTTATCTCGGCGGTACCCCACGCGTGTGGCACCAAACGCATGACGACGAGATAAACAGTTGGGACAGTTTCAAATAAGAGCTCAGGGAACTGTTCGGCGACCCCATTGGGCACAAGGCTGCCGCGAGAAAGGCTCTTGCGTCTCGTGTTCAGACATCTACAGAGCCGTACGTTTCATACATCCTCGACGTCTTGGTGCTCTGCCGCAAAGCTGACGATACTATGTCTGAAGAAGATAAAGTGTCGCATGTGCTAAAAGGCATCGCCGACGATGCTTTTAATTTGCGTGTTTTCGGCCACGCCTCGAGTATCGACGCCATCATCAAAGAATGCCGTCGCCTTGAAGAAGCTAAGAGCCGCCGTATCACACATTACATCATGCGGCTACGCAACACTGCTGCTACGTCGACATGTGAGGGTCGACCGCGTCAGACCACCCCCTGTGACGACGTAACTCGTATTGTTCGCCGCGAGCTCGAGGCTGCCTGTTTGCCAGCTTTCTCCGCGACGCCTCCCGATCAACCAGCAACCACGATTGCGCTGATTCAGGCCGTCATCAGACAGGAATTTGAGAACATGGGTCTCAACTCCGTGTGTTCATCACCTACATCCCCGGTTCCCCAGTTCTCTAGCAGCCCTCCTCGTCCCCGGCAGTCCTTTTCTGCCACATCTCGCCGCAACCCGGCCGAAAGGCGCACCCCTGATGACAGGCCGATCTGCTTTCACTGCTGTCGCATCGGCCACATCGCTCGTTACTGCCGCAACCGATGGCCACCACCTCCTCGGACATACACCGCCGCTCATTCCCGCCCCTTTGGACCTTCTGTTCCCTATGCCGCCCGCCATGAACCCATTGCCGCTGATGCTCCTGCCCCGAACCTTCGCTACAGCCGCTCGCCCTCACCTCGACGCCATCAGTGTCGTTCGCCCCAACCCCGTCGCTTCTCTCCGTCGCCTGTCGCCTTCCGGATCCAGCCGGAAAACTAGGCACTGCAGCTTCTGGAGGTGAAGCTGCGTTGTCCACCCTGCCCTCAAATCCTCTGCTGACGTTACACACGAACCAAAACCTTCTTGACGTTGACGTTGATCGCTATCCTGTCACGGCACTCATCGATACAGGTGCACATCTTTCTATTATGAGTGCTGCCTTCCGACGACGACTGAACAAGCTCCTCACGCCAGCGTCGGCACGCGTCGTCCGCGTTGCGGATGGCGGTACTGTGCCTATCATCGGCATGTGTACGCCACGTGTTAGCATCGCCGGCCGCCACACTCCTGTATTCTTCACCTGTTTGCTCATGGCCCCCACGACCTCATTCTCGGCCTCGATTTTCTCTCCGCGCATTCTGCTCTTATCGACTGCTCTGCTAGTACCCTTCGCCTTGAGTTGCCGATTCTCGCAGAACCTTCTGACGCACCCCAGTGCCGCCTACGTCCTACCGGCTTTATTCGCCTGCCGCCAAAATCAAAAGCCTATATTGAACTCTTGTCTTCCCCACCAGTCCCTGATGGCGAGTACCTCGTCACTCCTCTGCCCGACATTCCACTACAGTATGACGTTACCGTGCCTCACAGTATACTTAATATTAATGCGAACCGCACTTTCATGCCTATCTTTAACTTTGGATTGGCAAAGCAGATTCTACCGCAAGGTGTTTGCCTTGCCACCGTTGATTGTCTCGGTGACCATCACGTGGCAACTTCACCGACCGATGATTCTTGCGAGCTTAGCAGTCCCATCGTGCCAGCCTCGGCCGCCGACCCCAAGATAGAGAAAATGGTTGCGACGGACCTGTCCTCTGCGCAAGCTGAAGACCTTTACCAAGTATTGTCGTCCTACAGAGATATTTTCGACTTCGACGATCGCCCTTTAGGCCAGACGCTCGCGGTCAAGCATAGGATTCTTACTGGCGATGCTACTCCTATTCACCGACGACCGTATCGAGTTTCTGCGTCGGAACGCCGAGTAATTCAAACTGAAGTCAACAAAATGCTGGACAAAAACATCACTGAGTCGTCTTCGAGTCCCTGGGCGTCACCTGTAGTCTTGGTTAAGAAGAAGGATGGCTCGTGGCGCTTCTGTGTAGACTACCGCTATACGTCTACCTGATCCGACGTATAGACGACGCCCTTGACTGCCTCCACGGTTCCAGCTATTTCTCTTCCTTTGATCTTCGTTCTGGATACTGGCAGATTGCTGTTGACGATATGGACAGAGAAAAATCCGCGTTCATCACACCTGATGGCCTATACCAATTTAAAGTAATGCCGTTTGGATTATGCAAGGCCCCAGCCACCTTTGAGCGTATGATGGACTCCTTGCTCCGTGGTTTCAAATGGTCCACATGCCTCTGCTACCTCGACGACGTCATCGTCTTCTCGCCCACGTTCGACACTCACCTTGAGCGTCTAACAGCTATAGTTGATGTATTTCGAATGGCGAAGCTGCAACCTAACTCGTCCAAATGTCGTTTCGGCCACCGCCAAATTACTGTTCTGGGCCACCTCGTTCACGCTTCCGGAGTACAGCCTGATCCCGACAAGACTCGCGCTGTCCGAGACTTTCCGGTGCCGAAGACAGCCGCAGACGTTCGAAGTTTTGTCGGGCTATGCTCGTCTTTCGTCGTTTTGTTCAAGATATTGCGGCAATTGCTATACCCCTCACTAATCTTTTGAAGAAAGGCGTACAATTCTCGTGGGGTACTGCAGAAGCCGCCGCGTTCTCTCGTCTCGTCACTCTTCTCTCGTCACCACCAATTCTCGCCCACTTCGACCCTGATGCCCCTACAGAATTGCGTACAGATGCCAGCGGTCATAGCGTAGCTGCCGTCTTAGCCCAGCGTCAGCGTGGCCAGGATCGCGTTATTGCTTATGCGAGCCGCCTCCTCACACCATCGGAGCGCAACTATTCCATTACGGAACGAGAATGCCTTGCTGTAGTCTGGGCGGTTGCGAAGTTCCGTCCTTACCTTTATGGTCGCGCTTTTTCCGTAGTCACTGACCATCATGCTCTCTCTGGCTCTCATCGCTAAAGGATCCTACAGGCCGG
Source organism: Dermacentor andersoni (assembly GCF_023375885.2). Lineage (NCBI taxonomy): Eukaryota > Metazoa > Arthropoda > Arachnida > Ixodida > Ixodidae > Dermacentor > Dermacentor andersoni. Next base: position 223,635,628 of record NC_092817.1, read on the forward strand.
CTTGGTCGATGGGCTTTGAGGCTACAAGAATTTTCATATCCCGTGGTCTACAAGTCTGGCCGCCTGCACCAAGACGCTGATAGCTTGTCGCGTTACCCTGTTGACGACCCTGATTCCTCTAATATTACCAGTGCTGCTTGCGTATTCTCTGTGTCGCAGCTGCTTCATTTCGCCGACGAGCAACGTCGTGACGCCTACATCAGAACACTCCTCGACCGTTTTGAACACTCTCCGGCCGACGCCACTCTACGCCTCTTCGTCCTCCGCGACGGTACTCTGTACCGTCGTAACCTTCATCCGGACGGCTCTGAGTTCCTAGTTGTCATACCAAAACACCTCCGCTCAACCGTTCTACAAGAGCTTCATGACGCACCAATGGCGGGACACCTCGGCGTATCTCGAACCTATGACCGTGTACGTCGCCGTTTTCTCTTGCCGGGCCTTGCCCGTTCCGTACGACGTTACGTCGCCGCCTGTGAACTTTGCCAACGACGCAAGAAGCCTTCCCAGCTCCCCGCTGGTTACCTGCAGCCGCTCGACATCACTGCCGAGCCCTTCCATCGTGTCGGCTTAGACCTTCTGGGCCCATTTCCTGAATCTACATCATAAAACAAGTCGGTTGCAGTCGCGGCGGACTACGCGACCCGCTATGCCGTAACCCGCGCTCTTCCGACCAGTTGTGCAACTGATGTTGCGGACTTCCTCCTTGATGATATCATTTTGGTTCATGGTGCTCCGCGTCATTTGCTAAAAGACCATGGCCGTACGTTCTTAGCCAAAGTCATTTACGACATCATGCGTGCCTTCTCACTACAGCATAAGTTTACCACCTCCTACTACCCTCAAACGAACGGCCTCACTGAGCGTTTGAACCGCACCCTTACAGACATGCTAACCAAATACGTTTCAGACGACCACGGTGACTGGGACCAGGCTGTACTTTACATTACATTCGCGTATTACTCTTCCCATCTCAAAACTGCTGGGTTTTCGCCTTTTTACCTCTTGTATGGCGGTGAACCGACGCTACCACTGGACATTGTGCTTCCGTCCACCACAGCTTCAACTAGCGCTTATTGCCGTGATGCTATCGCCCGTGCTGACCATGCTCGCCAACTTGCGCGCACTCGTCTACAAGTCTCTCAAGGCAAACAAAAGCAACGCTACGACCTCCGTCACCGTGATGTCCATCTTGTACCCGGCACCCTCGTGTTGCTTTGGTCACCATCGCGTAAAGTTGGCCTTTGTGAAAAACTGCTTTCCTGCTACACGGGCCCATATCGCGTGCTTCGCCAAGTAACCGATGTCACCTACCAAATCGCTCTAGCCACGCCCTTTACGTCCTCCGCTGTGACAACCAGTGACATTGTCCACGTCGCCCGACTCAAACCCTACAACTCTCCACGTGCCTTGGATATTTAACTGCACCGTGACGGCGCTTTTGCCGCCGGGGGGTAGTATTACGATATCATCGAGCGATGCTCAAGGGACGAGCCGCCGCGAGGACGACGACGAAGTGGGTCTGTGCCCTTGGCGCGAGCGAGTGTCGGCCTGGCGATCTGTCTCCAGTGTAAATAGCCTGTATATAGCCTCTTTAATTTGTGTCTTTCCACACGTAACAATATTTCACTTCGCCCGCTGGGGGCGCCGGCCGCTCACGACACTAGAAAATAGTTCTAGCCTCTTAATAGCGTGCTCCACGTGTACAAGGGACGCCTGTACAGCCGAGGAGGTTGCAGTAGCGCTCGCTTGTGCAGGTACAAAAGCAGGAGTCATATTACGCGATATCAGTTTAGCTATGCGAAATTTTAAGAAAGGGAGAATCTCAGAAGAAGCCCTCCACATTCTACTCAAAAACACTCCCACGAGGGACATCACTTTTATTTGGGTACCGGCCCATGAAGAAGTCCCAGGCAACGAAGCTGCTCACGAGCGCGCCCGAGCATCTTTACCACCGGGCAACTCTAGAGCAGCCAGTTCCAGGGATCAAATATTACATAATCACCTACAGGGAGATTACAGATCATTACAAAGCCGAAAGAAAAATCTTTCCGCCTCCGCATCGGTCTCTCTCTCTGGAGGACGCTCGCATTTGGCGGCGCCTCCAGGGAAACAATTATACATCATCACATTGGATCTACTTCATACATACGACGGACTATAACGACGCCCTCTGCAAAATTTGTGAGCAAAAAGTTACGCTAGACCATATAATATGGGAGTGTGCTGGCTCCCCATGGGCCAAGGAAAACATTGACGTTAGAGAAGCCTGGGAGGATTTGCTCCAGAGCGAGGCTGAATACGACCAGCGTCGAGCAACCCGCCTGACCGTTGAGGCCGTGAAGACTCGCCGTCCTTAACGCGTGGGGACTGCTTCGTCCTCCGCCTCCCCCCCCCCCCCCCACCTACGTGTAGGTTAAGTGGCGGGCACCCTAGCCCTCGGGTGCAGCGGTGGCGTAGCGGCAGAACACCCGCATCGCGTGCAAGAGGTCCGTGGTTCGAATCCTGGTGTCGCGCAATTTTCCACCGGATTAAAAAAAAATCCACGTGTTGATGAAATTGCGTAAACAGGCGTGGAGTGTGGCCTGATCCCGGTGACCACAACCGGTAACGCACTCCGTCACCAGAGCAGGATTGGCCACCCTGGTGCAGCACTTGGCCACAACCTCCTATAAGAACACAAGAATTAAACCCCGGCCCTCAGTCCCCAGCAGCTGCGAAGCAACTGTCCACTGCGGCGGTCAGACCTGCGACGCTGCAGAGAGTGCTAAGAATCCCTGGCTCCGGACAGGCCGCCATTGGAATATGAACCTGCAACGTTTAACGCTAGAACGTTATCTAGTGAGGCGAGTCTAGCAGTGCTATTGGAGAAATTAGAGGGCAGTAAATGGGATATAATAGGGCTCAGCGAAGTTAGGAGGCCAAAAGAAGCCTATACAGTGTTAAAAAGCGGGCACGTCCTGCGCTACCGGGGCTTAGCGGAGAGACGAGAACTAGGAGTCGGATTCCCGATTAATAAGAACATAGCTCGTAACATACAGGAACTCTACAGCGTTAACGAGAGACTCGCAGGTCTTGTTGTGAAACTTAATAAGAGGTACAAAATGAAGGTTGTACAGGTCTATGCCCCTACATCCAGTCATGATGACCAGGAAGTCGAAAGCTTCTATGAAGACGTGGAATCGGCGTTGGGTAAAGTCAAAACACAATACAGTATACTGATGGGCGACTTCAATGCCAAGGTAGGCAAGAAGCAGGCTGGAGACAAGGCAGTGGGGGAATATGGTATAGGCACTAGGAATAGCAGGGGAGAGTTATTCGTAGAGTTTGCGGAACAGAATAATATGCGGATAATGAATACCTTCTTCCGCAAGCGAGATAGACGAAAGTGGACGTGGAGGAGCCCGAATGGCCAGACTAGAGTTGAAATAGACCTTATACTCTGCGCTAACCCTGGCATCATACAAGATGTGGACGTGCTCAGGAAGGTGCGTTGCAGTGACCATAGGATGGTAAGAACTCGAATTAGCCTAGACCTGAGGAAGGAACGGAAGCAACTGGTACATAACAAGTCGATCAATGAGTTAGCGGTAAGAGGGAAAATAGAGGAATTCCAGATCAAGCTACAGAACAGCTATTCGGCTTTAACTCAGGAAGAGGACCTTAGTGTTGAAGCAATGAACGGCAATTTTGTGGGCATCATTAAGGAGTGTGCAATAGAAGTCGGTGGTAACACCGTTAGACAGGATACCAGTAAGCTATCGCAGGAAACGAAAGATCTGGTCAAGAAACGCCATTGTATGAAAGCCTCTAACCCTACAGCTACAATAGAACTGGCAGAACTTTCGAAGTTAATCAACAAGCGTAAGACAGCTGACATAAGGAAGTATAATATAGATAGAATTGAACATTCTCTCAGGAACGGAGGAAGCCTAAAAGCAGTGAAGAAGAAACTAGGATTTGGCTAGAATGAGATGTATGCGTTAAGAGACAAAGCCGGCAATATAATTACTAATATGGATGAGATAGTTCAAGTGGCTGAGGAGTTCTATAGAGATTTATACAGTACCAGTGGCACCCACGACGACAGTGGAAGAGAGAATAGTCTAAAGGAATTCGAAATCCCACAGGTAACGCCGGAAGAATCAAAGAAAGCCTTAGGAGCTATGCAAAGGGGGAAGGCAGCTGGGGAGGATCAGGTAACAGCAGATTTGTTGAAGGATGGTGGGCAGATTGTTCTAGAGAAACTGGCCACCCTGTATACGCAATGCCCCATGACTTGGAGCGTACCGGAATCTTGGGAAAACGCTAACATAATCCTAATCCATAAAAAAGGGGACGCCAATGACTTGAAAAATTATAGACCGATCAGCTAATTGTCCGTTGCCTACAAAGTATTTACTAACTCAAGAGAAAAGTTTATAACAGCTGTGTCTTACCAGTACTCACGTACGGGGCAGTAACCTGGAGGCTTACGAAAAGGGTTCTACTTAAATTGAGGACGATGCAACGAGCTATGTAAAGAAGAATAATTGGTATAACGTTAAGGGATAAGAAAAGAGCAGATTGGGTGAGGGGACAAACGCGAGTTAATGATATCTTAGTTGAAATCAAGAAAAAGAAATGGGCATGGGCAGGACACGTAATGAGGAGGGAAGATAACCGATGGTCATTAAGAGTTACGGAATGGATTCCAAGGGAAGGAAAGCGTAGCAGAGGGCGGCAGAAAGTTAGGTGGGCGGATGAGATTAAGAAGTTTGCAGGGACAACATGGCCACAATTAGTACATGACCGGGGTAGTTGGAGAAGTATGGGAGAGGCCTTTGCCCTGCAGTGGGCATAACCAGGCTGATGATGATGGTGATGACGATGACCCTAGCTCGGTGGAATAATAATGTTTTCAATCAATCATCGCGCTTGTCGTCTGCTAATGTTCGGGCGTTGTGCGGGCGTGTAGAATAATTAAGGCTACGACCAACGCTCTGTGGAGGTCACTTCGCGAGTGTGACTACAAAACTTCTGCGTGTTACTCTTTCGGGTGGCGGCGTACAGCGGCAGCGCACGCAGGAGCCTCGAAGGAACGATTCTCACTCGTCCGGGTTCGCTTCAAGACTGAACGTTTATTTTACAAAAGACATCGCAGTGACTAGAAAAGGAAGAGAAAAGAAAATACAAAATCCAAGTTGTCCGTTGGCCGTAACGACGCCTTCGTACTTCTCGGAAGCGCCGGCCATTCGAGCCCAGCAGGCGGTCCGCTGAAAACACGGGGCACGGATCAGGTTGCGGGTCGAGGCGCCGGTCGGGACACCAGCCCACCGGGTCGCCCCCTCGTCCGTTGGCCGGCTCCCTCTTGGTGCGTCGCCGGGCCCCCAACTACGGTTGCAGGAAACGCGCGACGGTCGCTACTAATTCTGAACAACCTCCCCCGCAATGAGCGTCGGCGCATTCCTCCCCTAGTTTATGCGGGTAGAGGGCGTGAACCGGTCGTCGCAGCAGCTTTCGGTCTGGCAGAGAAATCTTGCATGCTTGGACTCAGCCGTCCCTTCCAGGAAACGTCTCGACAACCCGGCACAGCTTCCACATCTGTCGCGGGACCTTCTCTTACCCGAGTAGGACAATGTCCCTTCCCTTATGCTTCTCTCTTTGCGCTGAGCGATAACATAAGCAGAGCGAAGCTCTAGTAGGTATTCCTGCCTCCATCTTCTCCAGAATGAATCGACAAGTGTCATACGGTGTTGCCAACGTTTTGTGAGCGCAGCCTTCGTAGATTCGCTGGAGACCGTTTCTCCAGTGCTAGGCAAACTTGTCATTCGGCGCCCTAATAAGAAATGCGATGGCGTTAGGGGCAGAAGCTCCCCCGCGTCCGAGTGAAGGAACGTGAGTGGGCGGGAGTTCACAACCGCCTCGATCTGAGTGAGGACGGTGGTCAAGCTTTCATAATGTAAGGCACTTCTTCCGAGGACCTTTCGCAGCCCTGTCTTAACAGTTCGCACCATGCGGTCCCAAAAACCGCCCCACCACGGTGCTCTTTCTACGATGAACTTTCAGGCGATGCGGTTGTCGCCCAAGTAAGCCTGCATCTCGCCTCCCTTTATAGCGTAGAAGAACTTTTCCAAGTCTCTAGACGCTCGCTTGAACGTTAGAGCGTTGTCTGAATAAATTTTCCTGGGCATTCCCCGCCGGGCCACGAACCTCTTGAAAGACATAAGGAAATATTGTGTTGTCAAGTCGCTGACCAGTTCCAAATGCACAGCTCGCGTGGTGGCACATGTGAACAGGGCTATATAGGCCTTGTAGGAATTTCCAAGCTCGGTATAAAATATCGGCCCTGCGAAGTCCACTCCAGTAATTTCAAATGGCTCTGATTGGCGCATACGGTCGTATGGGAGCGGTGCAAACGGCTCCCATACGACGAATGATTTTCTTCGTCGTATGGGAGCCGAATGATTTTCTTAACGACGAATTATTTTCTTCACGGCCTGTCTTGCTCGCAGGATCCAATATCTTTCGCGAAGTTCAGTGAGAGTGTCCCTTACTCCAGCGTGTAAAAGCCGCCTATGCTCCCAGGCCACCAATAAGCTTGTAAACGGATGCACAGCGGACAAAATGACTGGGTGCCGCGTCTCTTCTTTGCGCGCGCTATTCTGTAGCCTGCCTCCAACACTCAATAGGCCGTCGCTGTCAATGAATGGAGTCAGACCCGCGATGGCGGATTACGATTAAGTGTCCCGGTAGAGATTAGAGAATGGATGTCCTTCCCATAGGTTTCTCTTTGTGATTCTTTCAGCCAGTAACTCTCGGCCTGTGCTAACTCTTCCGCCGACAGGCTTCCCCTTCGCTTCTCTGACGCATTCCGTGCGTTATGAAGAAAGCGCATAACCCATGCGGTGACACTGAGTACCCGTGTCATTGAGCTCCTGTGCTCAAGATCCATGAGAGGCATTCTGTCTACCAGCGTCACGGTGTTCAGCACGTGAACTTTCCGGAGCTCTACGGTGCAACATTCAGCGTCAGGGGCGTGTGAAGGCATCGCGTCGTACGTTTGAACACCTTTTAGCCACTTCGGTCCCGTCCACCAGCTCTCGCTGACAACGAAAGCGGAGGGAAGCATGCCCCGTGTCAACAGATCTGCTGGATTTTCTCTCCCCGGGCAATGTTTCCAAACAGCGGGATCAGTTAGTGCTCGTATCTCCTGTACTCTGTTGCTCACAAATGGTTTCCACTTCAGCGTGGAGCTCTTAATCCAGCTCAGTGCGACACTAGAGTCGTACCAGCAGTGTACCTGAATTGTTGGTATGCGTAGCCGTTCAATGAAGTAGTGGGCCAGGCGTGCGCCGATCAAAGCACTCATGAGCTCCAGCCGTGGTAATGACAAACGTTTGAGTGAGGCCACTCTTGATTTACAACAATGTGCATTCCCTGATTCGTCCTCGATTTAACATAGGCAACGGCACCGTATGCCTTAGGACTCGCGTCACAGAACACATGTAATTCCGGCTCTGTCCTGTCGTTCTTTATGTCCTGCCCCAATTTTCCAGCAACGGCAACATTTCTTAAGTCAGGGAGCTGTTGACACCACTTGTTCCACGTTTCGAGAATGTCTGACGGAAGTGGGTCATCCCATTGAGCCCCTCGTTCCCATGGGGTCTGAAACATAATCTTAGTCGTGATAGTGATGGGCGCAAGGAATCCAAATGGGTCAAATATGCGAGCCGTCGCTTGTAGAAGGAATTTTTTGTGTCCTGACGCTGTTTTAGAAAGTCAATCAAGGAACTCATTTCAAACGTGAATTCATCTGTAGTCGGTCTCCACTCAACGCCAAGGATCTTAGTTACGATATGTGCTGAAATTCCGTGTTCGTCTCCTGACTCTTCTGACCATTCTGCTGCAAGGTTGGGGTCATTGGACTTCCATTTTCTCAAATTCATGCCTGCCATGTGAAGAATATGTTCCGCATCTTTGCATATGCGCATAGCGTCCTCTAGAGTATCGGCACCTGTGACCAAGTTATCCACATGCACGTCGTTGTTTAGCATGCTTGTTGTCTCCGGAAAACTATGCTTTTTGTACACTAGATAGTGCTTTAGTGTCGCGGCGAGAAGGAACGGACTGGATGTTGCGCCGAAGGGGACCCTCGTCATTCGGTACTCTCTGATTGGAGGGAGCGCTTGTCCCTGTTTTGGAGTACTTTCATACCAGAGGAAACGAAGGGCGTCCCGGTCATCATTTTTAAGCTCAATCTGCGAGAATGCCTTCTCGATGTCGGACATGATCGCCACATTGTGTACTCGAAATCGAGTTAAAATATCCGACAGATTTGGGTTCAGATTAGGTCCGGTGAACAGGACGTCATTTAGAGACAGTTTTCCCGGCGCTTTAGATGACGCATCGAAGACGACCCTTAATCTTGTGGTCTGACTGCATGAACGGACCACGCCGCGGTGAGGCATGTAATAAACGGGCCCTCTTGGGGACTAACCCAGTCCGATGACCTCTTCTGCGTGTCCAGCAAGCACATATAGTTCCGAACCGCCTGGTCATAATCGCGCATAAGGCCATTGTTGCCAATCAATTTTGTCGTCAACGACCTGAGCCTACTGAAAGCCGTGGCTTTGTTGTCTGCGAAATCGCCAGCATTCTCTTTTCAGGGAAGGGAAACTTGATATCGGCAGTTGTTCCTGGAGACGTTCTCCCGAAATTCCCGCAGAACTTGGTTGTCTTCCACGTCGGCCTCTCCTTCGTCGACAATGCCAATGTGCTCGAGCTGCCAAAACGATTTAAGTTGAGCAGCAGTGTCGTCTTGGTCTTCCTCGCTGATGACAGCCACGCGCAACACTCCCACAGTGGACAAGTACGTTGCTGTTGATTCTGTGGTGTGCGTTGTCCCCTGCAGGGTCCAGCCAAAAATGGTCTCCACGGCTACGAGACCGCTGTCCAGGCGCCTGACACCACCAGTTGTGACCTCCCAGTAGTAATCGGATCCCAGCAGCAGCCCTATCTCTGCTCCATCTTGCGTACTGTCGGCGAGTTCGAGGCCTTGCTCTTCGAGGTAGTTGACGGTGGAAGCTTCAGGTGCTGGCACAATATGTCGCAGCAGATTTGTGGGATCTCAAGCGCTTCAACGCGGATCTTTTTTCCGCTGTGTCGACTGCACAGCCATAACTCCACTCGGCGGCACTTCATTCCTGAAGACGGCTTGTCGTTTCCAAATGTCATTATTTTCAGGGTCTCCTCTCCCATCACACGTAGTTCCATCTTCTGTGAAACCTCTTTCTTGCCAAAGTACGCTGACTTCCGCCGTCAATCATCAGCCTGACCATCGCTCGCTTCTCCCTACCCTGAACCCACGCTTGAGCCGTCTGCAGAAGGACACGGGTTCTCTTCTTGATGCCTTCGACTTGCAGCGAAGACTGTACGATTGTCTCAGTGAGTACAGTCTTTTCTTCCGACTTTCCTGTTGCTGGTGGTCGATTCAGGTTACACAGGGCTGCAACGTGCCGGCCGGAACATCACTTACATTTATTTATTTATTTATTTATTTACTTTTATTTATAACATACTGCAGGCCTACAGTAGGCCCAAGCAGGAGGGGCGAATACATAATATATGCAAAAATAACAGGATTAGCAAAATTGAAAAATGTTAAATACAAGTTGTAACACAAAATACAGCAATAAATACAAGGCTCAGATGCAAAATACAAAAAGTAAACGTAGAAATAAATGGCTCTCAAATTAAATGCTGTGAAGAAAACATTGAGTCAAAAGAATCAGCTCTGGTTAGATCTGGCGGACACCTGTTCCACTCCTCAATGGTGCGTGGAAAAAATGAGTATTGAAAGGCGTTAATCCTAGCACTGTAAGGGGTTAATGATTGTGCATGATGATTTCGTGTTTGGCGCGTAGTGTTAGGTTTAAGGAAGGGGTCTGCATTCATAGACAGTTTATGGTTTTTTAGTAAGAAAAGTAGTTTCAGTCTTTGAATTTTCCGGCGCAGCTGTAATGTTTCAATACCGTGAGTTTGCATGAGGGTCGTTGGTGAGTCAGTTACACGATACTTTGAAAAAATAAAACGGACAGCTTTGCGTTGAATCATTTCAAGGGCCTCGATGTTACGTTTAGTGTAGGGATCCCAGACGGTGCACGCATATTCTAGTGATGGCCTTATTATTGAAAAGTAGGTTAATTTTTTAAGTTCAGGTGGGGCAAGTTTTAGTTTATGTCTAAGAAAGCAGAGTTTACGAAAGGCTGAGGAGCATACGTTTGATACATGTTTATTCCAGCTAAGGTTTTTCGTTATTGTAACTCCTAGATACTTGTACTCGCTGACTTCGGTCAGAAGGTGAGATGAAATATTGTAAGGAAATGAGAAGGAAGCCTTTTTGTTAGTTATCGTCATGTATACTGTTTTGTCTAAATTTAGCTTCATGTTCCATTTATTACAGCATGTATGTATGTTCTGAAGATTGGAGTTTAGTAAAACTTGATCATCTTGGCAAGTAATTTGGTGAAATAAAACGCAGTCATCTGCAAATAATCTAATTTGAACAGGGGTAGTTATAACGTTAGTAATGTCATTGATATATATCAAAAAGAGGAGAGGTCCGAGGACGCTTCCCTGTGGGACGCCTGAAGTAACCGGCAGGTGGTTTGAATAGCAGTCATCAATACAAACAAATTGTGTGCGGTGAGAAAGGTATGAGCAAATCCAACGAATTATGAAATTAGGAAGACCAATAAGTTCAAGTTTGTAAATTAGTTTGGCATGAGAAATAATATCAAAGGCTTTGCTGAAGTCTAAAAAAATAACATCCATTTGACCAGCGCTATTTAGTACACTTGCAAAGTATGAATGACAGAAGTTAGCTGAGTGAGAGTGGAAAAGCCTTTTCGAAACCCGTGCTGATGGGGGGTAAGTTCCTTGTTATCGTTTAGAAATGTAGTTATGTAGTTAGCTATGATATGCTCAGCAAGTTTGCAACATGTGGAAGTTATTGATATGGGACGATAATTAGCAATCAAGGCAGGATCACCCTTTTTCAGCACGGGCACAATCCGCGCTTTCCTCCAGTCGGAAGGAATGTTTCCTGTTTCAAATGATTTGCGGAAAATAACAACCAGGAACTCTGTGATGGCTTCTGCATAACGGCGCAAAAAAATATTTGGTATCCCGTCAGGTCCAGCGGACGCTTTAGTTTTGAGGTTGAGTAGCATGGAGAATACGCCAGATGAAGAAACAATGTCGGGGGTCGAGTTGGGAGACATGGTACTGGGTTGAACAAATGAACCATGATGGGAAAACACACTCTGAAAATACTTATTGAATGCCTCAGAGATTTGCGATTTATCAGCAAGCTGCACACCTTGACATGAAATGCGCGTAATTGTTTTTTTTCTTTTTCGATAAAAATTTCCAGAACTTGTGTGGTGAGTCACGAAGAAAATTTGGCAGGCTATACTGAAAGTAATTTTGTTTAGCCTGGCGCAAAGCGCTTGTGAAGTTAGCCTGATGTATTTTAACTATATTTCGACAGGCGCCCCCAGGCTTCAGTCGTTTAATTTTTCTTTTCAAATGTATTATTTCTCGCGTGATCGAAGGAGTTTTTTTACACGTTTTCTTTGTTCTATTAGGAATGTAGTTATCAATGCAGTACGTACAGATTTCTTTAAATTTATTCCAGAGTTCATCAACATTAGTTCCTCGAAACATGTCAAGGTGTAAGCTGAAGTAGTCTAACACACTTTCATCATTAGCTCTGGAGAAGTTTTTCATGGAAATAATTTTTGCTGGTTCACTGTCGACATTTTGTTGAATGGGACAAGTAAAAACCACCATGAAGTGATCAGATAACCCAGTTTCAACTGAAACAGTAAAACGTTCTGTTTCTTGGCTGAGAAAGACGAGGTCGAGAATAGATGCAGCTTCACCGTGTATGCGCGTTGGGTGCTTAACTCCTTGTTGCAAATTATGAATCAGCATAATATCACACATGTATGAAGCATTTATGTCATTGTTTGTACTAGGGAAGGGACTATTCCAGTCAATATTTGGGAGATTAAGATCACCGACAAGGTATATTTTATCACGGCGAAATTTAGACATGTGATCGGCCAGATCACATAAATATTGAAGTGGTGAATCAGGTGGTCTGTATACAGCAAAAAGCACAAACAATGTACCCCCGTACGACAGTTTTAAAGTCACACTTTCATGGTTAGCTATTTGCTGCAACATGTGTGCCTCTGTGTTTTGATTCACCAGGACCGCAACTCCCCCTCCACGTGTTGCTCTATCACGGCGAAAAACTTGATAAGAGCGGGGGAAAACAGTTTCATCATCAATATCATCTCTCAGCCAAGTCTCGGTTATAACTACGGCGTGTGGATTGTGAATCAACAAGATAGCCTCCAAAGCCTCCGATTTATTTACAACACTACGTGCATTTATATTAAGTAAGCGAAATTCCTTAACACGAGGTTGTGAAAGTCAGTCTTTGCTTTGATAACTGTTTTTATCACCGAGTTGAACTCTGCTGTTATCGCTGTCATCCCAGGTGTAAAGCATTTTTTCGATTCGCAGCTTGTCATTTATCAAGGTAACTTTTTTCCCTTCATCCCTTTCTGTTTTTGCGCTGTCCCACAGTAATTTACGCTTCCTAAGTGTGTTTCGTGAATAATCGTTCTGTATTGAAATATTACTGCCTTTTAGTTTCTTGCAGTTTTTAAAGTGTTCTTGCTTTTCGTTATAGTCCTGGAAGAACACAATTACAGGGCGGTTTGTTGCCTTTTTGCCCAGCCTGTGTATTCTGCCCACAGAACTGCAAGATACATTAAGCTTTTCTGCAAAAACTTCAGTTACAACCTTCTTTTTCAAGTCAGCCTCAGATTCCCCGGGTTCCTCTTTTACTCCAAAAACAATAAGGTTTGAGCGGCGGCTCCTGTCTTCTAAATCAGTTATTTTCGACTGGAGTTCATATATTGTATGTTCTAGAGTGTCAATCCTGTTTGTCTGCTTCTCCAAGGCTGTAAACCTTAGTCTCATATCATTCATGAGTTTTTCCATATTGCTCTGTTGCTCTCTCAAAGCAGTCACTTCAGTGGCTAGGCCTTTTTGCCCTTTAAGTAATTCTTTCAGCATTTCACTAGTATCCGGACCGGGATTAGTTTTAACGTCTCCACATAGGAGCAGTTTGCACATACAAAAAGCATTGTAGGCAATTTCAACGAACTGCTGTGGGCACGGCAGGACCAGAAGACAGCGGCAATCACTTTTAACGGAACAGTAATCGGTACTAACCTGCACAAGGCAGAAGAGAAGCTTGTGAGACCACATGCCTACGCTGGTCCCGCCGCGCCCACTGAAGACAAATTCCTGTTGACGTTCTTTTAAAGGCGATTCGGACAAGGTCACGTGGTGGCTAGGTGGCGTTCCAGGCTTGATGTCACGCGGGAGTGGACAATCAAAAAGAAGAGGCTCCAAAGGTGACGGTGCAGCCAGAGAACACGTGTCGATTGCTGATCCATTTACTGCAGTCGTTGATGCGGCAGAACTGGGCAAGAAAACCTGCACAAGGCAGAAGAAAAGCTTGTGAGACCACATGCCTACGCTGGTCCCGCCGCGCCCACATTTAAGCGATCTCGAGGTGCGGCATTCGTATGCTCGATGACCTGCCTTGGCGCACCTAAAGCAGAGTCTTTCCCGCTGCACAATTGTCCTCTTCTGATCCGCAGACAAATCAACATCACAGTCGACGGTTAAGTGGCTGCTCGCTTCGCAAAATTTGCACAGTGTTTCAGCTTTCATGACGGTAGTTAAAACCGTCGGGGACGCCTTCTTTTCAGGAATATCCTTGCGGATCGGGTGGCTCAGCCTGTCGGTGCTCAGCTGTTGACGGGTTCCACATTCGGCCCTCTCTCGACTTTCTATTTCGGTCTTGAGGAAACTGAGGAAATTTTGAAGATCATCTCCTGGCGCGACTGCAGATGTTGTCTTTTGTCTGCAGTAGCCGAGGCAAAGCTCATTCGGGATGTCCTTCCGTAGGACTGTCAATAAAAGCACTCCATAAGTGCTCGACGCCACACCCAATGCCTCGTGACTCCGAACCTCCGTCTGTACCTCATCATAAAGGGTCCGCAGCCTCTCGGTGTCGAGAATGTTATGACAGGTCGGATGTTGAGCAACCTCGACATATGTTCTTCAATGATAACGTCGTCCATTCCGAATCTTTTGATCAATGTCTTCACTGCAATTTCATAATTTCGGTCACTGAGTGGTAGCCCGTGGATAGCGGCTGCTGCTTTGCCGGTGAGATAGCTCGTCAAGTACTGAAACTTGTCAATTGGATGTAGAGCTGGATTCTTGTGGATGGTCGACTCGAACTGATTCCAGAATCTGTGCCATGAGCGTAGGTTTCCGTCGAATTTGGCGATCTCTAGCTTCGGAAGTCTTGTCGTTGTCGACGGTAGCTGAACAATCGTCGTAACTGCATGCTGGACGGAACCTGACTGTGCGACGTGGGCAGAGTTATTCCCTTTTTCGGATGGCGTACTTGACCTTGTTTCGCTCGCGGCTCCACCTCTCAGTGCCCTTCTTATCTTTGTTTTCAAGTTGCAAATTCTCAAACTGTACGCAGCGCACTCTGTTAATACCGTGTCGAGCACCTGTAGGTCAACTTTCTTTTCTATGGCGTCGTTGACTGCTTTAAGCTCTTCAGCTTGCTCAAGAAGGATGTCCAAATGTTCTTCAAGCTCACCGGTTGGTGCTTCTGTCGCTTGAAGTAAGGCGCTGGCCGCTGCGATGGTAGTGTCGATGGCTTGTCGCGGGGCCGCTTGCTTCCTTTGTAGTCGCTCCATGATGCAGCAGGCGAAGTTATTCCAGATGTAGCACACCCTGATTTCGGCACCAGAAATTGCAGAATAATTAAGGCTACGACCAACGCTCTGCGGAGGTCACTTCGCGAGTGCGACTACAAAACTGCTGCGTGAGACTCTTTCGGGCGGCGGCGTACAGCGGCCGCGCACGCAGGGAGCCTCGAAGGAACGATTCTCACTCGTCCGGGTTCGCTTCAAGACTGAACGTTTATTTTACAAAAGACATCGCAGTGACTAGAAAAGGAAGATAAAAGGAAATACAAAATCCAAGTTGTCCGTTGGCCGCACCGACGCCTTCGTCATTCTCCGAAGCGCCGGCCATTCGAGCCCAGCAGGCGGTCCGCCGAAAACACGGGGCACGGATCAGGTTGCGGGTCGAGGCGCCGGTCAGGACACCAGCCCAGCGGGGCGCCCCCTCGTCCGTTCGCCGGCTCCCTCTTGGTGCGTCGCGGGGCCCCCAACTACGTTTGCAGGAAACGCGCGCGACGGTCGCTACGAATTCTGAACAGGGCGCCTTCTGCGGTGTTTTCGTTTGTTCACCCTCGTTCTCTCTGCTTGTATACTTATGATGGTCGTCTCTAATATATTTTTACGTCGTCTTCCTTTGCGAACATTTATTCAAAGAGCTAATTTCTTAGACAACAATGCAGCTCCAAAGGCAACGCTACAGTGCCAGCCGAAGGAGCGCAGACCAGCCCATTGCGGGTTTTTTATGCGCGGATGGGCAATCGCAAAAACATAGCATATAAGAATCCAGTTATGATACCATACCTGCCGCGGTGCAACAAGTATGTCACAAACGCTGGCTATATATGACTTCTACAACAGTTACGTTGATATTAATCTGCTAAAACAGGTTTTCTCACGACGAGTAGTTCATGATAGAATATCGAATTTTTTTATTTCTTCGCAGAAATGCTTGGCAGTAACACGGGGATTTACCTAATACTGCAGTTCAGATTCTACAAGCACTACTTGCTTCTTTAACTGCTTGTCAACATCAGGCGGTTCTTCACGTGTTTATTTTAAGCTGCGGAAATTTGAAGTTAATGAAGGCTTACAGCTATTTACAGACTGCAAATAGGAATGTACCAATATATATTCCCTTTTCTGTGCTACTCGTTTAACTCACTTGAGAAATTTACTGGTGCTTGTTGCTTGAGGTATATAGATGAGGAATCTTTTTGGCGAACTGACAGGCTGCTCGGCCCAAATTTTATACTGAATTATACCTGTTGGACCGCATGGCTGCAGCTAGAAAGAAGTCGAAGCTTCAATCAATAGTAGTATGGGACATATTGAAGATATCAAAATTCCCCGATGGAGGGTCACAAATCAGGTGAAAATATTGCAAGGCTTGTGGTGCTTTCTCTATGAATGTTTGCGATTGGATTGGAGCAAACTTTATATAGCCTGCAGTTGGGTAAGGTTCTCTTTTATGTACCGACGAAGTGAATAGTTATCCGTTTGTATAATTAAACGCTGGATCGAGAC
Organism: Dermacentor andersoni; assembly: GCF_023375885.2. NCBI lineage: Eukaryota > Metazoa > Arthropoda > Arachnida > Ixodida > Ixodidae > Dermacentor > Dermacentor andersoni. The sequence goes on from NC_092817.1 coordinate 223,651,992, forward strand.
ATGGTGAGACAGAAGGTGCTTGAATTCCACGTTATCCAAGTAAACAAGGCAGGTCTGCCACTTCAATCCCGCTAAAACCGTGTCCATCACGCGCTGGAACGTTGTAGGCGCCGAGCACAGTCCAAATGGTATAACCTTGAACTCATAGAGGCCGTATGGCGTGATGAAGGCGGTCTTTTTGCGATCCCTGCCATCGACTTCTATTTGCCAGTAGCCAGACTTGAGGTCCATCGGCGAGAAATATTTAGCGTTGCAGAGCGTTGTAGGTGGGAGGAGTATACGTCCTTCTTCGTGATCTTGTTAAGTCGACGATAATCGACGCAGAGACGTAAGGTTCCATCCTTTTTCTTCACTAAGACAACAGGAGACGGCCACGGGCTTTTCGACGGCTGGATGATGTAGTCGCGCAGCATTTCGTTGACTTGTTGTCTTATAGCTTCGAGTTCTCACGTCGAAACTCGGTAAGGGCTCTGGCGGAGTGGTCGAGCGCACTCTTCGGTTATTATTCGATGCTTTGCGCCTGGTGTTTGTCGAATTCTTGATGACTTCGAAAAGCAGTCTTTGTATAGTGGAAGCAGACTTCTCAGCTGTTGCTGCTTAATCACGGGGAGACTTGGATTTATATCGAAATCTGGCTCGGGAACAACGGTCGTCGGAGTAGATTCGGCAGAATCCGACGGGACAAGCGCATTGCTGGCCTCCAGAATTTCCTAGATGTATGCGATCGCCGTGCCCTTGTTGATGTGCTTGAAGTCCTGGCTGAAGTTTGTCAGCAGCACTTTCATGTTTCCTCCGCGCAGTCGAGCGATCCCTCTTGCTGCACAAATTTCACGGTCGAGCAGTAACGTTGGTCGCCTTCGATGACGCCTTCTACGTCAGAGGGTGTTTCGGTGCCGACCGAAATAACAATGCTGGAGCGAGGCGGGATGCTCACTTGATCTTCGAGCACACTCAAGGCGTGGTGACTCCGAGGGCTCTCCGAAGGTGTAACTCTAGCGGTATAGCTATTGACTTCAACTTCAGGTCGATGAGTGCGCCGCGCTGGTTCAGGAAGTCCATGACGAGAATGACGTCTCGTGAATGCTGTCGGAGGATAACGAAGGTACCCGCCGTGGTGGCTGAGTGGCTATGGTGTTGGGCTGCTGAGCACGAGGTCGCGGGATCGAATCCCGGCCACGGCGGCCGCATTTCGATGGGGGCGAAATGCGAAAACACCCGTGTACTTAGATTTAGGTGCACGTTAAAGAACCCCAGGTGGTCAAAATTTCCGGAGTCCTCCACTACGGCGTGCCTCATCATCAGAAAGTGGTTTTGGCACGTTAAACCCCATAATTTAATAACGAAGGTGGCAGGGTAAGTCCGGTCATGAATGGTAATTCTTGCCGTGCATATTCCAGTCGGCGTTATGAGGTGTCCTCCAGCAGTCCTAATTGATGGGTCTTCCCATGCATTCTTAACTTTCTTCAACTGGGCGGCGATGGGTCCACTCATCACGGAGTAATCGGCTCCTGGGTCTACTAAAGCGATGACTGCGTGGCTGTCGAGAAGCACGTCGAGGTCGGTGGTTCTTTGTCGTGAGTTACAGTTAGGCCTTGGCGTCAGATCACGGCTGCGTCGCGTTGACCTGTGGCTGGTACGTGGAGTCGTCAGGTGGCCTTTCGTCTGCGTATTCTTTGCTTCCAGACTTCGTCGGGACGGCGGCGTGTCCTTATGTCGTCGAGGTAGTCTCTTCGTAGGCGGCGGAGTATCTTCGTCTGTTCGATGAACAGCAACTGCACCTCCACCGGTTGCTGTTTTCAGTTTTTCGGATGTGGGCTGTTTCGGATTCGGTTGTAAGAGTGGACTCCCGGTTCTCGAACCAAGTCCTCGCGGCATCTTCCAAGCAGAAGTACACATGACGTAGCTTATACTCGGAGGTCCAGTTGTTGAAGGTCGAGTTCCTTTCGAAGGTTTGGAGCCAAGTTTTCGGATCCTCCAACGTAGCTCCACGGAAGGTAGGGGGCTCTCTGGGCTGTTGAACTACGATGGGTGACACTGGGGCTGCCATTGTGGTTGCCTTGGCCATAATCTTCTTGGTCTTCTCAGGTAAAAGTCCGTGCTCCGGGGGCAGCTGTTGAAGACGGCGGCTTGCTCGGTGGTCCGGGACTACGTTGGTGTTCTCTTTGCGGTCATGGCTTGGATCACGGCTTGTCGGGGGCGTCCGGTACCTGAAGGAAAAGCACCTCCACCAGATGTCACGTGGAGTGACGTATGAAGAACACAGGAGCAGTACTGTGAAAGACGAAACTAACTTTTATTGGGCTAACTTGTGCCCATAAAAACAGGCTACACTTAATGAACGGCGACAACGGCGAACACAGTGCGATCGTCAAAATCTGATGAGCGAATCAAGCGCAACGGCTTTTATAGATCAGTCGTCGAATGTTCCAGAGTAACCGCTGGGAGCCGCGTGCCTTCCACAAAGTTATACACCATTCGCGTCGCGCATAGATGCAATCAGATTACACAAGGATTGCCGACAACAGTCAGCGGATAGAAGCATCGATATCATTCAAGAAACTTCCGATGCATGTAGACGCGTCCGGCGCTAACGCTGAGCGATAACACTGCGCTGAGCGGTAACATTTTTTAGACGTTAAAAGCGCTCACCCGTAAAAGAAAGAACGAGTTCACGCGTCAATATTTTTCCAAATAATGCTAAACCTCTTCGTTATCAATCTCTGAATAGTATTCTGGAAGACCGCCTTGTACACCTGGATACAAAGACGGGTATAATAACTTATGCTTCCGTCTGTGAAGAAAAGGCAGAGGTGGGCATTGTATGACTCATGTAAATTGGTCTTTTTCGATTCGGCTACCTGTCTTCATGCCTATTTTTCGGGCGGAATTATTGGCAATTGTCTTAGCTTTACGCAAATTACCACTGTCTCTGTCATCAGCCATAATCATAGCTGATTGCCTTTCTGTGTTCTTCACTAGCCACACCCAAATTGCCAGATTCACTAAAAACTTTCTATTCTCTTCGCCCAAGACATTTACATCCCATTGGTTTAGTGTTGGTGCCAGATCATAAAGGCCTAGCATTAAACTCATATGCAGATACACTTGCACTAGCATCCCACGATGGCCCTATAATCCCATTTTACCTTTGTCAGCTTTGATCACTGCGGCGCGACTCAGAAAATATACTACTACAAATACGTTCGTGCAATCATCATTAGTTTCCCGCACCTAATTTCCCGCATCTCAGTTTTCTTTGGAATAACAAATGGTGCTCCTCTAGAAAAACTCAAGTAATGATTACAAGACGACGATGCCGAGTCCCCTTCCACCGGTCTGGTCTAGCTATATCGCCTTTGTGCCCTTTATGCATGGGAGTGCATCTCTGGAACAATTATTTTTGACATGCTGTCGTTTCATTATTCAATGGAAACGATATTTAGAAGACCCTTTCCAACAGTTTGGTTTGAATTTGACTCTTCCTATAACTTTTTTCCTTTGGGGCTACCATACTAGAGGAGCAGCAGCAGTCCTTGGTATAGTTATTCTGGCGGCTAGCTTCCCACGCTATGCGTGCCGCCATCGCACCTGGTTAAGCTTTTCCTAGACGCTAGAGTTATGCTTTGTCCGCGCAACCTTGAGCGATCGGAAAGCGCGTTTCCCCCTCTTGGCCGGCGGAGAAGGGAGGCTTCGTTCCGGCCGCGAAGCTCTCCACATCTCTGTAAGGTGCCTTGTGGATGTCTCGTGCTGAAGATGCCCTCTCGGTGAGCGCATATTTCACCCCTTATCTTTTAAGAGGTTCAATACATACAAGCATTTGTCTAGCAAACCAGATTTTTTTCAAGGGAATTTTCCACGTCTCAGTAATTTCTCTCGTCGTATTCGAGTGCTGATTGCCGTGTTATAGTTTGTTAACGAAGCTTTCCCTCAAGTCCAAATATTTTAAGGCAGTTTTCCTAGCCTCTAAAGCCGCTCGAGTTCGCTCGAGCGGCCATTTTCCCTAGAAAGTATGCCTTCCAACTGGCAGAACTGGCCAAGTTAATCAACAAGCGTAAGATAGCTGACATAAGGAAGTTTAATATGGATAGAATTGAACATACTCTCAGGAACGGAGGAAGCCTAAAGTAGTGAAGAAGAAACTAGGAATAAGCAAGAATCGGATGTATGAATTAAAAGACAAAGCCGGCAATATCATTACTAATATGGATGAGATAGTTCAAGTGGCTGTGGAGTTCTATAGAGCTTTATACAGTACAAGTGCCACCCACAACGACAATGGATGAGATGATAGTCTGGAGGAAATTGAAATCCCAGTAATAACGCCGGAAGAAGTAAAGAAAACCTTGGGAGCTATGCAAAGGGGCAAGGCAGCTGGGGAGGATCAGGTAACAGCAGATTGGTTGAAGGATGTTAGGCAGATTGTTTTAGAAAAACTGGCCACCCTGTATACGCAACGCCTCATGACTTCGAGCGTACGGGAATCTTGTAAGAACGCTAACATAATCTTAATCCCTGAGAAAGGGGACGTCAAAGACTTGAAAAATTATAGACCGATCAGCTTATTGTCCGTTGCCTACAAACTATTTACTAAGGTAATCGCAAATAGAATCAGAAACACCTTAGACTTCCGTCAGCCAAAGGACCAGGCAGGATTCCGTAAAGGCTACTCAACAATAGACCATATTCACACTATCAATTAGGTGATAGAGAAATGTGCGGAATATAACCAACCCTTATATATAGCTTTCATTGATTTCGAGAAAGCGTTGGATTTAGTCGAAACCTCAGCAGTCCTGGAGGCATTGCGCAATCAGGGTGTAGACGAGCCGTATGTAAAAATACTGAAGCATATCTATAGCGGCTCCACAGCCACCATAGTGCTCCATAAAGAAAGCAACAAAATCACAATAAAGAAAGGCGTCAGGCAGGGAGATACGATCTCTCCAATGCTATTTACAGCGTGTTTACAAGAGTAATTCACAGACCGGGATTGGGAAGAATTGGGGATACAAGTTAATGGAGAATACCTTTGTAACATGCGATTCGCTGATGATATTGCCTCGCTTAGTAACTCAGGGGACCAATTGCAATGCATGTTCACTGACCTTGAGAGGCAAAGCACAAGAGTGGGTCTAAAAATTAATCTGCAGAAAACTTAAGTAATGTCTTACAGTCTCGGAAGAGAACAGCAATTTACAATAGGTCGCGAGGTACTGGAAGTGGTAAGGGAATACATCTACTTAGGGCAGGTAGTGACGGCGGATCCAGATCATGAGACGGAAATAATCAGAAGAATAAGCATTGGCTGGGGTGCGTTTGGCAGGCATTCTCAGATAATGAACAGCAGGTTGCCATTATCCCGCAGCAGGAAAGTATATAATAGCTGTGTCTTACCAGTACTCACGTACGGGGCAGAAACCTGGAGGCTTACGAAAAGAATTCTACTCAAATTGAGGACGACGTAACGAGCTATGGAAAGAAGAATGATGGGTGCAACGTTAAGGCATAAGAAAAGAGCAGATTGGGTGAGAGAACAAACGTGAGTTAATGACATCTTAGTTGAAGTCTAGAAAAAGAAATGGGAATGAGCAGAACATGTAATGAGGAGGGAAGATAACCGATGGTCATTAAGGGTTACGGACTGTATTCCAAGGGAAAGGAAGTGTGCAGGGGACGGCAGAAAGTTAGGTGGGTGGATGAGATTAAGAAGTTTGCAGGGACAACATGGTCACAATTAGTATATGACCGGGGTAGTTGGAGAAGTATGGAAGAGGCCTTTGCCCTGCAGTTTGCGTAACCAGGCTGACGATGACGATGACATGCGCATACAACACTGCTGTTCACTCCTTTGCGTTTGCTCCACGGCCGTGAGGCAGCCACCATACTGGACGCCATGCTCCTCCCCGAACAATACATTGATGCAGAGGAACATTGATGCAGAGGAATTTACCCGGCGCGCAGACACAGCTAGCAAGCTTGCATGTGAGCGAATCCAGAATCAGCAATCCATAGATTCTCAGAAGTATAACACTCGCCACTGCGAGGTTGTCTATTAATCCGGTGATCAATCGGGGATGGACCCCGATTCGCCAACGCTACTGCGGCGCTACTTCGGCCCCTACATAGTCCTCCGTCGCCTCAGCGAGGTGAACTACGAAGTTTTCCTTGAAGACACGAGTTGGCGATCCCGTCGCGTGCAGCCTACGAATATTGTCCATGTTTCCAGGATGAAACCGTACAACTGACATTGACGAGGTTATTCTCATTTCCACTCGCCTTCATCCCTATTGTTCCACTGAACACGTGCTGGAGGGCGAGTTGGTTATACATGATTACAACGAAGGCGCCAGAAAAACAACGGACGAAGAAAGGAGACACGTGGTTGTCTCGCGTCTCCTTCCTTCGTGTGTTGTTTTATTTGGCGCCTTCATTGTAGCCTATTGTGTGACACTTACCTCTTGACAAATTATATCAGTGTTGTACCCCCCCCCCCTCGCATTGTATGTGCTTTCCTTTTTCCTCTGTTTCGCATTTGAAGCAGCGAGACGATGCTTCCTGGAAGGGGGGTAATGCCACGAGCATAACAGTTGGTTGTGTAGCGGGTTTGCCGCTTTTGCAGTAGCTCAGGCCGACGACAACGCATACATACATATATATATATATATATATATATATATATATTGCTACGGAACAGCCGCCGCAGTGTGGCTGCATTGAGGAGGACGAAGGCGACGTGTGTGCCCGTTTTGATATAGCGTCGCCATTTTGGCCTCCGTGAGCTTCCCCGTAAATAAATTGTAAATAGTATTCGGCTTCAGCTTCACGTAACATTAATTTGGTGGAGGTGGACGTTCCCCGTACCCGTCATGGAGCTTCGCAGCGGTCGCAACGGCGACAATGCAGCTTCGGCTTCTGCTGGCGGCACTTCATCTACGCAAGCGTCTCCGCCAGCAGCCCCGAGCTACGTCGCCGTTTCCCCACCTCGGGATCCTGGTGTTTTCAACGGAGTCGGCAGTCCTGATGTTAACGACTGGCTCTGCTTGTACGAACGTATCAGCACCAGTCACAGGTGGGATCCGACTATTATGCTTGCCAACGTACTTTTCTACCTCGACGGAGCTCCATTGGCGTGGTTCCAGACTCACGAAGAGGAGATATCGAGCCGGGATCTCTTCAAAAACAAGCTACGCGACCTTTTTGGCGATTCGTTTGGTCGACAAGTCAATGCCAAGGAAGCCCTTGCCACACGTGTACAGACGTCGACCGAGTCCTACGTGTCGTACATTCTCGACGTCTTGGCCCTCTGTGCCAAGGCTGACCCGAACATGACTGAGGACGATAAGGTTAATCACGTCCTCGAAGGCATTGCTGACGACGCCTTCAATTTACTGGTGTTTACGAACGTCACCAGCATCGATACCATCCTCAAGGAGTGCCGCCGTCTCGAGCATGCTAAAAGCCGCCGGGTATCCCAGCACATCACGTGACTTCCCAACACAGCTGCTACGTCATCCTGTGACGACCTCTTCCACCAGCCGTCGCGATGTGACAACTTGACCCGCATCATTCGTCGTGAAGTCGAAGCGGCACATCCGGCGGCCCCTTCATTCCCGTTACCTGATCATTCTCTGGTGACAATCTCCTTGATCCAGGCCGTCGTCCGTCAAGAGTTGTCCAACGTCGGCCTGCAATCCATTCGTTCCGTACGCTCGGAACCTTTGTCTCCACGCACGTCCCCACCGCGCTCTTCTTACTCCTCTTATGGACAGCGCAACCCCTCCGAATGGCGAACCATGGACGACAAGCCGATCTGTTTTAACCCCTGACGCATTGGACATGTCGCTCGCCACTGCCGCACCCGCTGGACTTCTCCGACGCGCTGTTATCCTGATTACCCCTCTTGCCCCTCTAGCGCATCCTTTTCCTTCGCCCCTTCTATGCCCGCTCCATCATCTGGCCCTGCGACACCTTTGACACGACCCCGCCACTCCCACTCGCCTTCTCCCTCCCGCCGCCAATCTCGCTCGCCCCCGTCACGCCGTGCTCCTCCGACCTACTCGCCGCACCCCCGACCGGAAAACTAGACAGTGCAGCTTCTGGAGGTGAAGCTGCACTGACGACATTGGCATGAAATCCTCGCTTCACCTTACCCACGAACAAGAATCTTTTGGACGTTCTCGTCGACAATGTTCCTGTGTGCGCGTTGATTGACACCGGGGCGCATGTGTTCATTATGAATGCTGCTCTTCGCCATCGGCTCAAGAAAGTTCTGACGCCTGCCCCGAACCGAATTGTACAAGTCGCCGACGGAGGGACGATCGCTATTGTTGGCGTGTGTTCTGCCCGACTCACCATTGCTGAGAGACACACCGTCGTTCTTTTCACCGTCATGGAGCATTGCCCTCACGAACTCATTCGCGGTCTGGATTTTCTCGCCAATCAATCTGCCCTCATTGACTGTTCGGCTGGCTCACTTCGCTTTGACATGCCTCTTCTTACCGACCCTGTGGACCCGCCTCCAAGTCATCTGAGCTGCATGGATTTTATTCGCCTACCGCGTCACTCTGTGACACACGTCGACTTGTTGTCCTCACCAGCTGTACCTGACAGCAATTACGTGGCCGCACCAATTCCGGCCCTTATGCTTACACATGGTATTACCGTGCCGCACACTGTGCTGAAAATTAATGGCAACCGCACCTGCCTTCCACTTGTCAATTTCGCGCTAACCGTGCAAGTTCTGCCTCAAGGGATCTCCTTGGCTATAATTAGCGCTTTGAAGGATGATGAGGCCGAGCCATTCACAGTGGAAGATCGTTACAGCTCAGCCCATACCGTGACGTCATCGCACGGTACTGACGTCGACATTAAGAAGATGGTTTCCTCTGACCTTACACCTACTCAAGCTGAAGCTCTTTGCCGCGTTCTTGAAGGCTATTGCGACATTTTTTGACTTTGACAATAGACCCTTAGGTCAAACGTCCGTCGTGACCCATCGCATAAATACTGGCGGTGCGAACTCTATTCACCGACGTCCATATCGTGTTTCTGCGTCGGAACGAGCTGTTATCCAACCGGAAGTCAAAAAGATGCTTGCAAAGGACATTATCGAGCCTTCCTTTAGTCCCTGCGCATCTGCCGTCGTACTTATCAAAAAGATGGATGGAACGTGGCGCTTTTGTGTAAATTATCGCCACCTGAACAAAATCACAAAAAAGGACGTGTAGCCTTTGCCAGGTATTAATGACGCTCTTGACTGCCTGTACGGTGCCACCCATCTTTCTTCTATTGATTTACGGTCCGGCTACTGGCAGATAGATATCCGTCGATGACATGGACCGAGAGAAGACTGCATTTGCTACCCTTGACGGCCTTTATCAGTTCAAGGTGATGCCTTTCGGTCTCTGTAACGCGCCCGCCACCTTCGAACGAATGATGGACTCTTTGCTTCAGGTGTTCAAATGGTCCACCTGTTTGTGCTATCTGGACGACGTCATCGTTTATTCGCCCACATTCGACACGCATCTAGACCGTCTTTCAGCGATTCTTGAGTTGTTCCGCCGCGCCGGTCTCCAGTTAAACTCGTCAAAATGTCATTTCGCTCGCCGCCAAATCGCCGTCCTCGGATACCTGGTAGACGCCAGAGGCGTGCGACCCGATCCGGACAAAATTCGCGCCGTTACGAATTTTCCTGTTCCGAAGTCTACCAAGGACGTTCGTAGTTTCGTAGGGCTGTGCTCTTATTTCCGACGCTTTGTGAAAGATTTTGCGACCATCGCACGTCCCCTTACCGACCGCTTGAAGAAAGGCGCCCCTTTTTCTTGGGGTCCTGACCATGCCGCATCTTTTTCGCAGCTGACTACTCTCCTTACCACGCCTCCAATTTTGACCCACTTTGACCCGTCTGCCTCAACGGAAGTTCGAACTGATGCCAGAGGTCACGGCATAGGAGCAGTGTTAGCATGGCGCCAGCGTGGACATGATCGCGTTATAGCCTATGCCAGCCGACTTCTGTCACCCGCCGAGCGCAATTATTCAATCACAGAGCGCGAGTGCCTCGCTCTTGTGTGGGCTGTTGCGAAATTTCGTCCGTACTTGTACGGACGCCCCTTCTGTGTCATCACTGATCATTACGCTCTCTGCTGGCTATCCTCGCTCAAGGACCCCACGGGACGACTCGCTCGCTGGGCGTTACGCCTGCGAGAATATACTTTCTCCGTGGTATAAAAGACGGGACGCTTGCACCAGGATGCCGATTGTTTGTCCCGCTACCCCGTCGACGAACCGGCTGATGCGGACGCCATCGCTTGCGCTATCTCTGGGTCCCAGTTGCTTCAAATCGGCAACGAGCAACGGCGCGATCCTTCATTGCGAGCCCTCATCGAATGTCTGGAGTCAACTCCTGGCGACGCCTCTCTCCGGATGCTTCTCCTTAAGGAGGGGGCATTATACCGCCGCAATTTCGATCCACACGGCCTTGTCCTTCTGCTCGTCATTCCATCGCACCTGCGTTCGACTGACCTCCAGCAACTTCACGATGCTCCCTTGGCTGGACGCTTGGGCGTCTCGCGCACGTACGACCGTGTACGCGCTCGTTTTTTTTGGCCGGGTCTCGCCCGCTCCGTGCGGCACTACGTTGCCGCTTGTGAGCCCTGTCAGCGCCGGAAGAAGCCCTCCACACCTCCAGCTGGATGTCTCCAGCCCGATCGACATCCCACCCGAACCCTTTTTCCGTGTTGGTCTAGACCTTCTTGGACCATTTCCTCTCTCGGGCTCCGGAAATAAATGGGTCGCCGTCGCTACGCGATCACCAGAGCCCTCCCGACAAGTTTCGCTACTGACGTTGCTGACTTTCTGCTCTATGACATCATTTTAGTGCACGGTGCTCCACGCCAATTACTCACTGACCGTGGCCGCAGTTTTTTGTCGGCAGTCGTCGAGGACATCCTCCGCTCCTGCTCGACACAGCACAAGTTCAGCACGTCCTACCACCCACAGACCAACGGCCTGACGGAGCTCCTCAACCGGACCATCACCGACATGCTTTCGAAGTACGTTGCGACCGACCACCACGACTGGGATCTTCACTTACCATATGTGACGTTCGCGTATAATTCATCACGTCACGACACCGCCGGCTATTCACCATTCTATCTCCTATATGGCCGAGAACCCGTGTTGCCCTTGGACACTTTGCTGCACTCGGCCACACGTTCCGCCACTGAATACGCCCGCGACGCGATCGCACGCGCCGACCACGCGCGCCAGCTCGCCCGCACACGTCTCGAGGCCTCACAGGAGCATCAGGGATGGCTCTATGATTGCCACCTTCGTGACGTGCACTTTTCTCCGGGTTCTCTGGTGCTTCTCTGGTCACCCGTTCGACGTGTGGGCCTTTCCGAAAAGCTGCTGTCGCGCTACACTGGCCCTTACCGTGTGGTACGACAAGTGACCGATGTCACGTATGAAATCATCCCCGCCGATCTCTCAGCGTCATCATCAGCTGCAAGAGACATCGTTCACGTGGCAAGACTAGTACCATACCACACACCTTTCACCGCGGATGTGGAGATTAAGCACCGGGATGGTGCTTCTACAGCCGGGGGTGATGCTACGGAACAGCCGCCACAGTGTGGCTGCACTGAGGAGGACGAAGACGACGTGTGGGCCCGTTTTGATATAGCGTCGCCATTTTGGGCTCCGTTCGTGAGCTTCCTTGTAAATAAATTGTAAATAGTATTCGGCTTCAGCTTCACGTAACAATACACACACACACACGCACACGCACGCACGCACGCACGCACACACACACACACACACGCACACACACACACACACACACACACACACACACACACACACACACACACACACACACACACACACACACACACACACACACACACGCGCGCACGCACGCACGCACGCACACACACACACACACACAGACATATAGATATATATAGTAGCATGAATATATTGACATGTATGCTAAATTATCTTTCGCCGGTGACCACTTTTCACCGCCTAACAAACGATAAACGTGATGTTGGTGGTGAGAAACTTTTATTGATGCGAAGGCCAAAAGTAAAAACAAATTAAAAAGCAGCGTTGTGGGCGGCCTTCAGGCTGCCGGCCGGTTGTGGCGTCTAGGTCTTGCCTAGACGCGACGGCCTCCGTCCAGTTCACCAGCCAAAGTTGGAGATCCGGCTCGGTGCTGGACAAAGCAGCCTCGCACTGCTGCGGACTGGTTAGGCGCCAAGAGGCAAGGGGAAAGTGTGGCGGACTGGAGAATAGGACGTGAGCGTAATCGGTGCGGGAGCCGTGACATAAGCGGCAAGCCGGCGAGTGCGTCCTGGCGTGGAGGAGGGCAGGACGTGCGGGAATAAGATAGGTATGGGCCTGGAGGTGGTGTCACAAGTGTTGGTGGTGTTGGGAAAGGGATTGGTGCGGAGGGGGCAAGCTGAGACGATATAGGCGATAACGCAACGTGACGTCGCGGTACGCGACGAGCGCGTCGCGCGTATCCATTCCCGGCGGGGGTGGGCTTGCTCGGTCAGTCGAATCTCGAGCGATGGATTTGTCCGCCTCGTTACCAGGATGGGCTGGGTGAGCGGGCACCCAGATGATTTGGATGGGGTGAGAGGGAATGGTATCGGAACGCAAGATTGCGATGGCCGGTTGTGCCACCTATCCAACCGCGTAGTTGTAAACCGCAGGTTTTGAGTCGCTGAAGATGTACTTCGTGGAGGTTTGCGTGATGGCAAGGGCAATAGCTGCCTCCTCGGCCTCAACAGAGGTAGAAGTGTAGGCTGAGGCAGTAAGAGCGGGTCGGAAAGAATTGCCAATGACGGCAAGAGCATGTGCTGGGTAGCAGCGGTACCGGGCAGCATCTACGTAAGCCATGGCGGCCTGCCGTTCGTACTGACGCCAGAGCGCGGAGGCTCGCGCTGCTCTACGGGGAAGATGGTGTTATGGATGCATATTTTATGGAGGGGATTAACAGTTAGGAGGGTGGAGACATGGGAAGGGATGGGCAGTGATGTGGGAAGAGGAATAAGAGGGGCGAGGTTAAGGGTGGAGAAAAGTGCGTGCCTTGGGCGGGTGCGGGAGAGACGGAGGAGCTGAGCCGTGCGATGGGCCTCGTCAGCTCCGTAAGGGAGTTGTGGACGCCCATCGACAGTAAGAGAGCCGTCGATGTGGGAAGGGACAGGGCTTACTTATACGCCTCGCGAATGAGGCTGTTGACTTTGTTTTCCTCGGTACGAGAAAAGTAGAGATACGGAGGAGAATAAATGAGGCTACCGAGAACAAAGGCCTCTTCCACCAGGCGGCGGAGGTCGTATTTGCGCATGCGGTGGTGACGGTTTGCAATGCGGCGTATGAGGCGGACAGTGTGGTGTACAGTGTTTGTGAGTCGAGTGATGAGGGTGGTATGCTTGCCACTGGACTGAAGAAAGAGTCCGAGGATGCGGAGGGTAGAGACGAGAGGAAGGGGTGTGCCGTCAAAGGAGACAGTGAGTGGAGAAAGCAACAGGGGGTGCATCCGCCCAGGCCGAAGAAGCGAAAGCTCCGATTTGGTTGGGGAGCAGCTCAGCCCGATAGCTCGGGCATGAGTTGCCACCGCGTCCACACCTGCCTGTAGAGTGGTCTCCATGTCGCTAAGATTGGCGGTGGTCACCCAGAGGGTGATGTCATCGGCGTAGAAAGCATGAGACAGAGCTGGGATAGCGCGTAGAGCACCTGCCAGCGGGAAGAGGGTAATGTTGAACAAAAGAGGGTACAAGACAGAGCCTTGGGGGGGGGGGGGTACCCCTGTTGCCAAGGGAGAAGGAAGAAGAAAGTGGGCCCTATGAGATTTAGGCTGTGGGGTGGGTGAGGAACGCGGTGACGTAAGCATGCACACGGGGTCTGACATGGAGGGACATAGCGTCCAGGATGGCGGGGTGGTGTACATTGTCGAATACTTTGGTAAGGTCCAGCGCCAGAATAGCTCGAGTGCGTTTGTGGTGGGAGGGGTGTACGACATCCTCGGAAAGTTGGAGCATGACATCCTGGGTGGACAACTGCGGACGAAAACCGAACATGGAGTCCGGATATGTCACGATCATCCAGATAGGTCTCAAGGCGGGCCAGGATGACATGCTCGAGCAGCTTTGCCGAGACAGGAGGTGAGAGAGGTGGGGCGGATGTGTTCGAGGGCAATAGGTTTGCCGGGTTTGGGGATGAATAAGACACGTGCTTAGTAACTCAGGGGACCAATTGCAATGCATGATCACTGATCTGGAGAGGCAAAGCAGAAGGCTGGGTCTAAAAATTAATCTGCAGAAAACTAAAGTAACGTTTAACAGTCTAGGAAGAGAACAACAGTTTATGATAGGTAGCGAGGCACTGGAAGTGGTAAGGGAGAACATCTACTTAGGGCAAGCAGTGACCGCGGATACGGATCATGAGTGAAATAATCAGAAGAATAAGAATAGGCTGGGGTGTGTTTGGCAGGCATTCTCAGAACACGAACAGCAGGTTGCCATTATCCCTCAAGAGAAAAGTGTATAACAGCTGTGTCTTACCAGTACTCACCTACGGGGCAGAAACCTGGAGGCTTACGAAAAGGGTTCTACTCAAATTGAGGACGACGCAACGAGCTATGGAAAGAAGAATGATAGGTGTAACGTTAAGGGATAAGATGAGAGCGCATTGGGTGAGGGAACAAACGCGAGGTAATGACACCTTAGTAGAAATCAAGAAAAAGAAATGGGCATGGGCAGGACATGTAATGAGAAGGCAAGATAACCGACGGTCATAAGGGTTACGGACTGGATTCCAAGGGCAGGGAAGTTAGGTGGACAGATGAGATTAAGAAGTGTGCAGGGACAACATGACCACAATTAGTACATGACCGGGGTGGTTGGAGAAGTATGGGAGAGGTATTTGCCCTGCGGTAGGCGTAACCAGGCTGATGATGAAGATGATGAGACGCTTGCATGGTCCCGGAGGATGGAAGAGTGCCAACCTGCCAATGTGTATTGAGGAGGTCAATAAGGCGCTTCGAGGGAGGAGTATGTTGGTTGCGGAGTACCTTAGGGATGCGGTCGGCCCCCGGGGCCGAGGTGGTGCGGAGTGTGTGTAGCACTGCACGAGCCTCGCTCACGGAGACGTCCGCCTCAAGATCAAGGTTTGGGGAGCCGGGTAGGTGGGAAGCGGAGTAGGGAGGTCGGTGCACAGGTAGTGGTCCTGGAGGGCCGCCAGGAAGTCAGTATCCGTGAGTGTGGAGGAATGAAGGAGATGGGAGATATCCTTGCGCTGGGAAGCTTTGGTGTGTGTAGGGTCAAGCAGCACCCTGAAAAGCGACCACGTGGTCGCAGAGGCCCAGGTAGCCTGCCATGCGGTCGCAGGTCTGGCCCCACTGTTGTCTAAGGAGAGGGGCGCAGTGCTCCTCCATGTCCAACGCGCGAGTCGTGCCAAATGGGGGCGCAGGCGGCGATTGCATTTCTGAGCCTGCCACCGGGGGTGGACAGCGTGATAGGCCTCCCAAAGGTGCAGCAGGCGGCTGTCTGCCGTATTGTAGTGTGGTGCTGTAGGGAGTGTGGAGTGCGGACGTCCGCCAAAAGGGTCTCGGTCCAGGCAGAGAGATCAGTGGTAGGAGCAGAAGAGGAAGTAGAGAGACGAATGGAGCGGAAGCGGTCCCAGTGAACTGTATGGGTCAGACGAGTAAAGGCGCGAGCAAGGGAGGGGAGTGGGAAAGTTGTGCAGTGGACGTACTGATCGCTACCGACGAAGACCCCTGTATTAGTTCAGGTCGGATTGGCGACATATTTGGCGAGGGTAAGGTCCGAATTGGTATCTCGTTCAATGCTGGATCCGATCCTGGTGGGGCAAACGAAGTCATTAAGGACCGAAAGACACTCGTTGTGGATGAAAGTCCAGAGTGAGTGGCCTTTGCGAGTGTTCTGGGGGTAGCCCCAGCTGGTATGTGGGGCATTGAAGTCGACCAGGGCGCGGCGGTCAGCGCAGGAGAGCGCTCTGCGGAGGACGAGGAGGATAAGAGCTCAAGGGGCTTTGGGAGGACTGTACACATTGAGAACGAAGAGGCTTGTCTCAGTGCGACGATGAGGAAGGATTTCAAGGAGGAGATTGGCACAGTCCGAAACGTCCAACGGGTACAGCACGGCAGCAAGGTTGCGCTGCACCAGTGTGGCAACATTTGGGTGGACCTCAGAAGGAAGATGAAAGGAAGTGTTGCGCAGTTTCACGGGAGTTAGCGGTTCCTGGAGTGCTAGGACGGAGGGGAGAGTGTCCGGAGGGATGTTCTGGAGGTGGAACTGCAGGGTCGGCGGTGCGGGGGAGGACAGACGCACTAGAGCGGCCTGCAGCTGGCGCGACAGCTCCTGAATTTGGAGCTGCTGACCAGCGATAGTGGCCTCGAGGGCTGCGGTTTGGGGGTCCGGCGTGTGAGGCTACGGTTTCCAGCTTACCAGTGATGTGGTGGTGGAGCGGGGGAGGTGGACGCCTCGGACCTAGGCAGAGGCGGGAGGGACTGGCAGTCTGGGTCCAACGGGAGACAGAGTGGCTGCGGGGTCGGGAAGGCCGGGAGGTCTTCAGGATGGGCCCGGTGGGTGGCGCTGGTGGGGGAGGCTGGTGCTTGGAGGTGGCCAAGGGCGATGACGGGCCGTTCTGGTCGAACCGGAGACCACACAGGCACGAGCTGGGGACGTGAGCTCCCTTGCCCAGGTTGTAGCAGGGGACGCAGGTCGGGGGATCGACTGGCTTGTGGGTCTGGCCGCAGCGGTTACAGAGGGTGGTTACAGAGGTTACAGAGGGTGTTCGCCATTAACTCTTATCCCCAATTCTTCCCAATCTCGGTCTCTGAATACCTGCTGTAAACAAGCTGTGAATAGCATTGGAGAGACTGTATCTCCCTGCCTGACGCCTTTCTTTATTGGGATTTTGTTGCTTTCTTTATAGAGGACTACGGTGGCTGTGGAGCCGCAATATATATCTTTCAGTATTTTTACATACGGCTCGTCTACACCCTGATTCCGCAATGCCTCCATGACTGCTGAGGTTTCGACTGAATCAAACGCTTTCTCGTAATCAATGAAAGCTATATATAAAGGTTGGTTATATTCCGCACATTTTTCTATCACCTGATTTATTGTGTGAATATGGTCTATTGTTGAGTAGCCTTTACGGAATCCTGCCTGGTCCTTTGGTTGACGGAAGTCTAAGGTGTTCCTGATTCTATTTGCAATGACCTTAGTAAATACTTTGTAGGCAACGGACAGTAAGCTGATCGGTCTATAATTTTTGAAGTCTTTGGCGTCCCCTTTCTTATGGATTAGGAATATATTAGCGTTTTTGCAAGATTCCGATACGGTCGAAGTCATGAGGCACTGCGTATACAGGGTAGCCAGTTTCTCTAGAACAATCTGCCCACCATCCTTCAACAAATCTGCTGTTACCTGATCCTCCCCGGCTGCCTTCCCCCTTTGCATAGCTCCTAAGGCTTTCTTTGGTTCTTCGGGCGTTACCTGTGGGATTTCGAATTCCTTTAGACTATTCAGTCTTCCATTATCGTCGTGGGTGCCACTGGTACTGTACAAATCTCTATAGAACTCCTCGACCACTTGAACTATCTCATCCATATTAGTAATGATATTGCCGGCTTTGTCTCTTAACGCATACATCTGACTCTTGCCAATGCCTAGTTTCTTGTTCACTGCTCTTAGGCTTCCTCCGTTCCTGAGAGCATGTTCACTTCTATCCATATTATACTTCCTTATGTCAGCTGTCTTACGCTTGTTGATTAACTTCTAAAGTTTTGCTAGTTCTATTGTCGCTGTAGGGTTAGAGGCCTTCATACATTGGCGTTTCTTGATCAGATCTTTCGTCTCTGGCGATAGCTTACTGGTATCCTGTCTAACGGAATTACCACCGACTTCTATTGTACACTCCTTAATGATGCCCACAAGACTGTCGTTCATTGCTTCAACACTAAGGTCTTCTTCCTGAGTTAAAGTCGAATACCTGTTCTGCAGCTTGATCTGGAATTCCTCTATTTCCCCTCTTACCG
The DNA here is from genome assembly GCF_023375885.2 of Dermacentor andersoni. Lineage (NCBI taxonomy): Eukaryota > Metazoa > Arthropoda > Arachnida > Ixodida > Ixodidae > Dermacentor > Dermacentor andersoni. The sequence goes on from NC_092817.1 coordinate 223,670,065, forward strand.
CTAACTCATTTATCGGCTTCTTATGTACCAGTTTCTTCCGTTCCCTCCTCAGGTCTAGGCTAATTCGAGCTCTTACCATCCTATGGTCACTGCAACGCACCTTACTGAGCACGTCCACATCTTATATGATGCCTGGGTTAGCGCAGAGTATGAAGTCTATTTCATTTCTAGTGTCGCCACGCTGCTGCTGTTCCTGTTGCCATGAAGACGTAAACAATCATTTGCGCCGCCACTTTCCTAAAGTACAGCCCGCCCGAAAGGGCCGTAGCTGAAGGCCGTCTTGGCGCTAGCGTTGAAAAGAGCGGCTGCATTAACTTCACCAAAGGAAGCCATGCGCGATGTTCACATGGCGGTCTGGAACACGAGCACGTTTAGAACGACCTAGAATCCTTGCCTCCAATACTGGCCGAGTGCCCCAAGGGCCGGCTCCCGCGTGAGCTTTTCGCGGGGAACTGCCTCGCCGCGACGCTGCAGAGCCGCAACCGTGGGCTTTCGCACTCGGGAAGCAAGTGGAAAGCCAGGGGCATCTGCTGCGCGCTGTAATTTTCTTGCGTTCAGTTTCTACGCAAGACACTTGGACGCTATTTAGCTTCAATGGTGCGGTACGGCATGGAACTTACGCATCTTTAAGCGTTCTCTTAGCGCTAGAGCAGCAGGAGAATGCAAAAATCATGTGTCGAACGGCATCAGCGCGGCCCTGTTCCGGCGCTAGAGTCGGGAAACGCATATATCGGAGCTGTACGTGCGTAGAAACGCGCAAAGTGAAGTGACATGCTCAAGGACAGAACGAAAACAACGTGATTCGCATGGATAAGCGACCAAAAGGGTGATGCATGCAATAATTAAGAGTAACAAAAATAGATTGCTTGCGCAGTCAAGCACAGTACATAGGTGCAGTTACAGCTTGGCTCACCACTAAAAGCTGCATGTGCATGCTTAGCAGATGGTTTGGCAGAAAACTACGCGCGCGCGCTGCCAAGAGCAGCATGTTCGTGCCTAGCACTTGGGTTTGGTAGAAAACCACGTGCGCAGCCAAAAGGAGCATGCGCGTGCTTATAGCGTGGTTTGGCAGAAAATTACGAGCGCAACCAAAAGCAGAATGCGCGTGCTAATCACATGGTATGGCAGAAAATTACGTGCGCGCGCCACCAAAAGCTGCGCGTGCATGCTTAGCAAGTATTTCGGCAGAAATCCACGTGCGCGCGCTCCCAAAAGCAGCATGCGTGTGCTTAGCACTTGGCCTTGGTAGAAAACAACATGCGCAGCCAAAAGCAGCATGCGCGGGCTTAGCACATGGTTTTGGCAGAAAGGGCACGTGCGCGCGCTGCCAAGAGCTCCATGTGCAAGCTTACCACATGGTTTGGCAGAAAACAAAGTGTGGGCACTACCAAAAGCTGCCTGTACATGCTTACCAAGTGGTTTGGCAGAAAACCGCGCGCGCGCTCTGAAAAGAGCAGCATGGGCGTGCTTAGCACGTGGTTTGGCAGATATCGACGTGTTCACGCCGCCAAAAGCAGCATGCGCGTGCTTAGCACTTGGGCTTACTAGAAGACCACATGCGCAGCCAAAAGCAGCTTGCGCGTGCTTTAGCGTGGTTTGGCAGAAAACTACGTGCGCGGGCTTCCAAGAGCAGCATGCGCATGCTTAGAACATGGTCTTGGCAGAAAGATCACGTGTGCGCGCTGCCAAGAGTTGTATGTGCATGCTTAGCGCGTGCTTTGGCAGAAATCCACGTGGGCGTGATGCTAAAAGCAGCATGCGCGTTCTTAGCACGTGATTTGACAGGAAACCACGCGCGCGCGCGCGCTGCCAGGAGCTGCATGTTCATTCTTAGCAGAAGGTCCGGCAGAAAACGTACGCGGGCTAACAAAAGCTGCTTGTGCATGCTTACCAAGCGGTTTGGCAGAAAACCTCGCACGCGCGCTGCCAAGGGCAGCATGCTCGTGCTTAGCACTTGGGCTTGCTGGAAAACCACATGCGCAGCCAAAAGCAGCATGCGCGTGCTTATAGCGTGGTTTGGCAGAAAACTACGTGCACGGGCTTCCAAGAGCAGCATGCGCATGCTTAGAACATGGTCTTGGCAAAAAGGCCACGTGTGCGCGCTGCCAAGAGTTGCATGTGCATGCTTAGCACATCGTTTGGCAGAAAATAACCTGCGCGCGCTACCAAAAGCTGCATGTGCATGCTTAGCGCGTGCTTTGGCAGAAATCCACGTGCGCGTGGTGCCAAAAGCAGCATGCGCGTTCTTAGCACGTGGTTTGGCAGAAAACCACGCGCCCGCGCGTTGCCAAGAGCTGCATGTGCATGCTTAGGAGATGGGTCGGCAGAAATCAACGTACGCGGTCTGACAAAAGCTGCCTGTGCATGCTTTCCAAGTGGTTTGGCAGAAAACCACGCGCGCGTGCTGCCAAGAGAAGCATGCTCGTGCTTAGCACTTGGGCTTGGTAGAAAACCACCTGCGCAGCCAAAAGGAGCATGCGCGTGCTGATAGCGTGGTTTGGCAGAAAACTACGAGCGCGCGCTTCCAAGAGCAGCATGCGCATGCTTAGCACATGGTCTTGGCAGAAAGGCCACGTGTGCGCACTGCCAAGAGTGGCATGTGCATGCTTAGCACATGGTTTGGCAGAAAATTGCGTGCGCGCGCTACCAAAAGCTGCATGTGCATGCTTACCAAGTAGTTTGGCAGAAATCCACGTGCGCGCGCGGACAAGAACAGCATCCGCGTGCGTAGCACGCGCTGTGGCAGAAATCCACGTGCGCGCGCTGCCAAAAGCAGCATACGCGTGCTTAGCACATGGTTTTGGCAGAAAGGGCACGTGCGCGCGCTACCAAAAGCTCCATGTGCATGCTTAGCACATGGTTTGGCAGATAAGGTGTGCGCGCTGCCAGAAGCTGCATGTGCGTACTTACCAAGTGATTTGGTAGAAAACCATGCACGCGCTCTGAAAAGAGCAGCATGGGCGTGCTTAGCACGTGGTTTAGCAGAAATCCACGTATCCACGCCGCCGAAAACAGCATGCGCGTGCTTAGCACTTGGGCTTGGTAGAAAACCACATGCGCAGCCAAAAGCAGCATGAGCCTGCTTATAGCGTGGTTTGGCAGAAAGCTACGTCCGCGGGCTTCCAAGAGCAGCATGCGCATGCTTAGAACATGGTCTTGGGAGAAAGGCCACGTGTGCGCGCCGCCAAGAGTCGCATGTGCATTCTTAGCAGATGGTTCGGCAAAAAACAACGTACGCGGGCTACCAAAAGCTGCTTGTACATGCTTACCAAGTGGTTTTGCAGAAAACCGCGCGCGCGCGCTGCCAAGAGCAGCATGCCCGTGCTTAGCACTTGGGCTTGCTGGAAAACCACATGCGCAGCCAAAATCAGCATGCGCGTGCTTATAGCGTGGTTTGGCAGAAAACTACGTGCGCGGGCTTCCAAAAGCAGCATGCGCATGCTTAGAACATGGTCTTGGCAGAAAGGCCACGTGTGCGCGCTGCCAAGAGTTGCATGTGCATGCTTAGCACATGGTATGGCAGAAAACAACCTGCGCGCGCTACCAAAAGCTGCATGTGCATGCTTAGCGCGTGCTTTGGCAGAAATCCACGTGCGCGTGGTGCCAAAAGCAGCATGCGCGTTCTTAGCACGTGGTTTGGCAGAAAACCACGCGCCCGCGCGTTGCCAAGAGCTGCGTGTGCATGCTTAGGAGATGGGTCGGCAGAAATCAACGTACGTGGTCTAACAAAAGCTGCTTGTGCATGCTTTCCAAGTGGTTTGGCAGAAAACCACGCGTGCGCGCTGCCAAGAGCAGCATTCTCGTGCTTAGCACTTGGGCTTGGTAGAAAACCACGTGCGCAGCCAAAAGGAGCATGCGCGTGCTTGCTAATAGCGTGGTTTGGTAGAAAACTACGAGCGGGCGCTTCCAAGAGCAGCATGCGTATGCTTAGCACATGGTCTTGGCAGGAAGGCCACGTGTGCGCGCTGCCAAGAGTTGCACGTGCATGCTTAGCACATGGTTTGGCAGAAAACAACGTGCGCGCGCTACCAAAAGCTGCATGTGCATGTTTAGCACATGGTTTGGCAGTGGGCATGGCGAAATGGGCATGGCGAAATGTGGGCATGGCGAAATGAAGTTGTGAACAACACTGACCGTTCGTGTTCCTTTTGTGATTCAGGCATTCCTTCTTGGTGGAGCGTGTGCCGCTTCTGCTGGTCTACCGCTGCCCATTCTATGCCTGCATCCCGCATCAGCATGCCATCTCTCCCCGTCCCGTTCTGCTGGCTCTTCTGTTTATCTACCCGTCCATATCAGCGTGGCGCGGCGATCAGTGACGTCACAACTTCCCGAAGCTATAAAGCCTGAACTTCAATGCTCCTGGATCAGTGGGCATGGCGAAATGAAGTTGTCAACAACACTGACCGTTCGTCTTGCTTTTGTAATTCAGGCATTCCTTCTTGACGGAGCGTGTGCCGCTTCTGCTGGTCTACCGCTGCCCATTCTATGCCTGGATCCCGCATGAGCATGCCATCTCTCCCCGACCCGTTCTGCTGGCTCTTCTGTTTATCTACCCGTCCGTATCAGCGTGGCGCGGCGATCAGTGACGTCACAACTTCCCGAAGCTATAAAGCCTCAACTTCAATGCTCCTGGATCAGTGGGCATGGCGAAATGAAGTTGTCAACAACACTGACCGTTCGTCTTCCTTTTGTAATTCAGGTTAGCTACTCGCACTCTTCTGGAAAATCTAGTAATTGATTTCTTGTAGTTGTGCCATGCCCAAGCGCTCTTATGCATTTCGTGTACGAATGCTTTCTTGTGTGCGAGCTCCTTGTTTGCGGAGATGAGTCAAATCCTGGCCCTGATATCGAGAGCAAGTTAAGTGATATCGCGGCAGGCCAGAATGCAATAATTCAAGCTATTGCAGAACTGAAATCCCAGTTGACGGCATCACAGGCTGCTTTAGTTGCAGTCAGTGCCAGGGTAGTCGAACTTGATAAACTTCTGCAAGAAGTAAAAAAATCTACAGACCAAATTAACGACATTAATAGTGCTATTGATTCACTTCGTGGTTCCGTCACTCAGCAGTCCGAGAAGTTGGTCGACCTTGAAGACCGCAGCCGTCGTTCCAACTTGGTTGTTTACGGCGTACCTGAGGCGCCCGGTGAAACAGCAGATCAACTAAAAGATAAAATTGTAAATGAAATATTCGAACAGAAGCTTGGGGTGAAATGTTCGTCCGTCGGTAGAATTTATAGGCTTCGTCATAGTCATAACAAAAATCGACCGACTATTTTGTACCTGCAGGATTACAATGAAAAGCAGTGCATTCTAAGAAATGCTAAGAAACTGAAAGGCACACGTATCTTCATCGAGAATGATTATTCCCGTCGCACTCTGCGCAGGCGCCGGCTTCTGTATGAGAGTGCAAGGGGAGATAGGGCAAATGGAAAAAAAGTCTATCTTGTCAATGATAAACTACGGATTGACAACGACACGTTTGTGTGGGACGAGTACAAAAACACACGTGTTAGGCTCCCTGCTAGACGCGTCAACGCGGAGAGCAATTGACAACCACGTGTTTCTCGGCCACAGCATTTGCGCCTCTTAAACGTAAACGTGCGAAGTATAATTAACAAAACTGCAGAACTAGAAACTATACTCCTTTGTGAGGACCCTCATATAGTAGTATTAACCGAAACATGCCTCCATGAAGAAATTAAAGACGAGGACTTGGTTCCTGGATCCTACAATATATACAGAAGGGACCGCACTTCCCGTGGCGGTGGTGTGGCCGTTATTGTGAGCAAAAACACGTCTGTATCGTTACTAGAACAAATTGATAATCATGAAAGTTTGTTCCTACAGATCAATTTGTACGGGTTCTTGTTTAACCTTGTAGCAGTGTACCGTCCGCCGTGTGCCACGTCGGATTTCCTAACCAAACTTCATGAACATATTGTGACGCTCTTAGGTGCATAGTGGGTTCACGAATGTGACGCGCTTAGGTGCATAGTGGGTTCACGCCTCAAAAAAGAGTATGCGGGGGCACCGGAGGGTAGTGAACGAGGACGACGACGTGTGGCTGGCTGGCTGAATCTCGACAGGCGCTCAGTTGACCAAGGCCATCGCTTCTAACTCTACCCGGCTTCAAAGTAACGCCTTTTGTGGGCGTAACAGAGTGGTGGAGGTGCTGGGTACGACAGAACGTACCACGGAGTCGCAACACCTAGAACTTCGCCGGAGCCGTCGTCTTGCCGGTCTCTTGCCAACGACCTTCCCTATGGCTCAGGACGGAGGTGGACAAATGCCAGCAGTAGTTTCACCTTCTCAAAGGTCAGCGCCAGTTGGACCTTTGCGGCACTACATGGAACCACGCTCGTTCGCGGGAAAAGTGGGCGAAGACGTCGACGAGTGGCTGATGCACTACGCAAGGGTGAGCCGCTACAACCGTTGGGATTCTGTCACTCAGCTTGAATATGTTGCACTCTTTCTGAGTGAGACAGCGCTGATGTGGTATGAAAACCACGAAGACTCCCTAACAACGTGGGAGCACTTTGTCGAGGAAATTAAGAAGTGTTTTGGCGACACCCACACCAAACAGAAACGCGCCGAGAGGACACTTGCCCAAAGAGCTCAAGCTCCTGGAGAAACATGCACTATTTACATAGAGGAAATCCTCAAGCTGTGCAAAATCGTAAATCCGCAGATGTCCGAGGAAGACAGAGTCGGACATCTCCTCAAAGGAATTGCAGAAGATGTATACAATTTCCTCATAAGTCGGGAACAGGTTGATTCCGTATCAGATGTCGTGCGTCATTGCCGTACGTTTGAGACGTTGAAAACACGTCGCATTGTGCCAAAGTTTGGACGCCTGGCCAATGTGACAACCATTGCCAGCGTCGATGAGAGCCCGTCTGCCGATCTTTCGTCTACTATACGGCAGATCGTGCGTGAAGAACTGCTGCGGCACCAGGAACTTGCGCGCGACGTCATACGACAACCTGACGCTTATTACCCGCAACACATGGCGCCTGCCGCACCCTGCGCTTCCTGGCAACCGGCGGTATGTGTCACAGACGTCAACCACAGAGGTGCTCCATGGCCACGTGAGGACACATTTACGCCCGAACACCGACCAGCAGAACACCCTCGCCCCAGCAGGTTTGCACGCAGACCGACCGTTCCTCCTGTGCAGCAGGCTCAGCCGCTCCGCTCTGCTACACGACCCCCCACGGCTGAGCGCTTCGAAGGGCAGTTCATCGATCGTCGTTTACCTGTGTGCTATAGCTGTGGCGACTTGGGTCACATTGCCAGGTACTGCAATCGCCGCCAACCACCGAGGTTCGACCGATCGACGATGTCTAGGCGGTACCGCGCTCCTCTGGGCGAAACATATTCGCCCTCGCACACATATTTAGGGAGCTTGCCTCACCAGCACCCGGAGACGCTACGGAACCGTTCTCCAGCATCCGATCGCAGCTTGACACCACCACCCGCTCCTCGTGTAAGCCGGTCGCCCTCTCCGCGGCGTCGATACCCGTCGCCACCTCCGGAAAACTAGCCAGCGCGGCCGTTGGAGGTGAGGTCGCTGGACAATCTTCGATATCGACAGAGATACCTCCAACCATTTGTATGTTTAAGAATAAGGTGTTTGTATTAATTGACGGGGTTTCATCCATGGCCTTAGTGGACACGGGAGCAACCGTTTCAGTGATGAGTCTTGCGTTTAAAAGCCTCCTAGGACGAAAGGTGATGTTTCGCTGGGACCGTGCCGATACGTTTCGCGGAGTGAGTGGGGAGTTGTTGTATCCTGTGGGCGTGTGTAATGTAGACGTTACCTTGGGTGGTCAAATATTTAACGCGGAGTTCGCTGTTCTACCTCATTCTACGCATGACGTAATCCTGGGTCTTGATTTTTTGAAACTGTGTGGTGCCACCGTCGACTGCAAAACGGGTGAAATCAGTGTAGGTACGAGCTTTGCTGCGGCGTTTATGGAAGCCCCACCGTATCGTGAAAGTGTGCTTTGTGTATCCCGTGATACAGTTGTGCCTCCGTTATCCGCAACGTGTGTTTCAGTCGCCTGTTTCCCCACCACCGACGGAACGTTTGACGCTACCGTGGAGCCCGTTCACCTGAGTTGCATCAAGAGGAATGTACTGATACCGTATTGCACGCTGTCAGTTGTTCAGGGATGCACCAACTTATGGGCCGTAAACTGTTCGAGTGAACCTGCAATACTACCACAGGGTCTGAAACTTGCCGCCTACCATGAAGATCACGTGCTATCGCTCGCCATCCTTACAGAGGCCCTTGATTCTGCGGATGAGCGCCATTTCGCTAATGTCTGCCCTGCGGCGCACTCCTCATTTCTGACTATGGTAAACAAGTCGCTCAGCACTAAGCAGCGTCACGAAGTGGCGAATATTCTTCTAAAACATGCCCGACTGTTTGACTTCTCCCAGCAAGAGGGACCACCATTGTTTCCTCCTTCTCGTATACACCATCGCATCGATACGGGATCTGCCCAACCGCTGCGGCAGAAACCATACAGAGTCTCACCATCGGAACGCAAGGTGATCAATGACCAAGTCCACGAAATGCTAAATAAGAATGTAATCCAAGAATCCTGTAGTCCGTGGGCAGCGCCAGTGATCCTGGTTAGAAAGAAAGATGGTACATGGCGATTTTGTGTTGACTACCGCCGCCTCAACACCATCACTAAAAAGGACGTATATCCTCTTCCGCGTATTGATGATGCTATCGACTGCCTCTCATCAGCGTCTTACTTTTCGTCTGTTGACTTGAGGTCGGGGTACTGGCAGATTCCTATGCACGAGGCAGACAGGGAGAAAACGGCATTTGTAACACCAGATGGACTTTTTGAATTTAATGTGATGCCGTTCGGGCTCTGTAATGCGCCTGCAACTTTCGAGCGCTTCATGGACAACATCCTGCGTGGTTTGAAGTGGGAAGTATGCATGTGCTATCTAGATGATGTAGTGATTTTCGGGCGCACGTTCAGTGAGCACAACGCACGTCTCGATCTTGTGCTAGACTGCTTGGACAAAGCGGGTTTGGTGCTCAACTCGAAGAAGTGTCATTTTGGAGAGCGCCAAACACTCGTTCTGGGACACCTAGTGGATAAGGACGGTATACGACCTGATCCAGCGAAGACTGCTACGGTGGAAGCCTTCAAGCAACCTCGCCATGTAAAAGAGCTACGCAGTTTCCTAGGGCTTTGCTCGTACTTCCGCCGGTTTATTCGTGGATTTGCCAACATCGCGTATCCGCTGACATGCCTCCTCCAGAAGGGCGTTCCCTTTGAATGGACTCCTGAATGTGAAGCTAGTTTTCGTGAGCTAAAGTCTCGTCTGACGTCTCATCCCATTCTCCGACACTTCGACCATGCGGCTCCCACAGAAGTTCATACGGACGCTAGCGGTATTGGCATCGGCGCCGTCCTTATTCAACGCGTCGACACCAAAGAACACGTCGTCGCCTATGCGAGTCGTTCTTTAAGTAAGTCCGAGCGTAACTACACCGTTACAGAGCAAGAATGTCTTGCAGTTATTTTCGCAGTACAGCGCTTCCGGTCGTACCTGTACGGGCGCCCCTTCACTGTGGTGACAGACCATCATTCTCTCTGCTGGCTGGTTAATCTCCGTGATCCGTCGGGCCGGCTTGCGCGTTGGACACTCCGTTTACAAGAATATAACTTTACGGTTTCTTATAAAAGCGGCCGCCGACACGCCGACGCTGACTGCCTCTCGCGCATGCCGCTTCCAACGACGGACTGCGACGCGGACAACTTCGACTGCTATATCGCATCACTGGAGCCGGGATTTCCTGATATAAATACCTTCAAGGTCGAGCAACAAAAAGACAGAACTTTAGAACCACTGCTCATTACTGCAAGGCAATCAGCACCATCCACTCGTTTCTGTGTTCGTGATGGGGTTCTTTACAAAAAGAACTATTCTACTACAGGCCCACGATATCTTCTGGTGGTCCCGGAGAGTCTCCGTGTCTCCGTCTTGCGCGCTATGCATGACGATCCAACATCTGGACATTTGGGTTCTGCGCGAACTCTCTACCGCCTCCAAGAAAGGTTCTACTGGCCTAAAATGCGCCAGACGACCGCCCAGTATGTGTCCAGCTGCAGCGAGTGTCAACGTTATAAGCGTCCGACGAGTGCTCCTCCTGGTCAACTCCATCCAGTGCCACCCCCCAGCTCTCCCTTTGAGCAAGTTGGCATCGACCTCCTCGGTCCTTTCCCGCGTTCATCCGATGGGAATCGCTGGATTATCGTGTGTGCCGATCACTTGACACGCTACTGTGAGACAGCTGCAATACCATCGGCTACTGCAACCGAAGTGTGTATTTTTCTGCTGCGTTTTGTCATTCTCCGACATGGACCTCCCAGAGTCATCATCAGCGATCGTGGGCGGCAGTTCACTGCAGACGTGGTCGAAGAGATGCTTCGTCTATGTGCTTCAAGGTTTCGACATTCCACCCCGTATCATCCCCAAACAAATGGCCTTACGGAACGCACGAACAGAACTCTTACTAACATGCTGTCCATGTATGTCGAGTCAGATCATAAGAACTGGGACAGCGTGCTACCTTTCATTACGTACGCATTTAACACCTCAAAGCATGAAGTTACGGGCTACAGTCCCTTCTTTCTTCTCTACGCTCGTCCGCCTCGTTATACACTAGACACTATCTTCCCGTTTTCCAGCCACGATAATCTTTGTATATCAGAGACAGTCTGTCTTGCTGAAGAAGCCCGACGACTTGCTTCGTTACGCACTCTTGTTTCACAAGACCGCTCGAAGGCACGCTGCGACCGCCGACGCCGACACGTGATATATGACCCCGGTGATTTAGTGTTGCTCTGGAAACCAACCAGGAAGCGTGGACTATGTGAAAAACTGCTGGCCCACTATGTTGGACCCTATGTTATTACGGAGCGCATCAGCGAATTAACCTACCGCATAGCACGTCTCACATCAAATGGCCGACGGTCAGCAAAGACTGAACTTTCGCATGTCGCCCGTTTAAAGCCCTTTATTTCTCGACAGCCTGTTTGACTTGCCCGGCGGGCTTCGTCTGCGCGGAGGGAAATGTGACGCTCTTAGGTGCATAGTGGGTTCACGAATGTGACGCGCTTAGGTGCATAGTGGGTTCACGCCTCAAAAAAGAGTATGCGGGGGCACCGGAGGGTAGTGAACGAGGACGACGACGTGTGGCTGGCTGGCTGAATCTCGACAGGCGCTCAGTTGACCAAGGCCATCGCTTCTAACTCTACCCGGCTTCAAAGTAACGCCTTTTGTGGGCGTAACAATATTGTTAAATATTGCAGAAAGACCATAATAGTGGCTGGCGATTTTAACCTTTCCAGCATAAATTAGAAGAAACTTTCGTCACCTACTCTAGCGGACCAAATTATTTTCGACACAATGTTAGCTTGCGATCTCGACCAAGCAGTTCACGTTCCAACACGGGTGCAGGGATCTGCTTCCTCTATTCTTGATCTGGTTTTTCACAGCAGATCTCTTCGAGACGTTGAAATAACTGTTGAGGAAGGCATATCAGATCATCGGCTAGCGTGCTTCACATGTCGAACAGATAGTTCAAACAATAACACGCTTAAAGATTGCAGATCCGTCAAAAACTATGCTAAAGCAAATGACGAGTCCGTTATCGATTACCTTGAACTAGCACTGGAAGACTTCTCTGGCGATGATGTTGACTACCTATGGCTAAAGCTGAAATCCATTTGCCACTTCTGTATTGACAACTTCATCCCTAGTAAAATGAAGAAGGTGCACCGAAAAAATCCTTGGATCAATCGAGATATAATCCACCTCGTCAGAAAAGTAAAAAGATTCCGAAGGCAAAAAAAATTTGGCCCAGTATTCGACGAGCTAAAACAAACACTCACTAAAAAAATTAAAGCAGGTAGGCAGTTTTATTGCTCCCACACGCTGACCCAATTTCTTAAGACTGACCCTGAAAAATTTTTGGCAACATTTGAACTATAAGAAGAGGCAAGCTCTTGATCACCTAAAGATTGATGGTCAGATAATTCAAGATAAGCGACACCAGGCATCCAAATTTAATCATTACTTCCATTCTATCTTCTCCGAGTCTAATCAGTGCTCTCCGGTCATTGCTGAAGATGTGGAAAACGTAAATTCTGATTTTATAACATACGAGGGTATATTTTCTAGGCTCTTAAATCTAAACACAAGAAAGACATGTGGTCCTGACGGCATTTCTAATGCTTTTTTTCGTCGCTATGCCGAGTGGCTTTCACATTTTCTTCTCGTAATTTTCCGCTCGTCCATATCTTGTGGCATCGTTCCATCAGACTGGCGGGTCGCTCGTGTTGTGCCTGTATTTAAAGGGACACTAAAGGTTACCAAAAACTCAAGTTAAAGTGGTAGAGCAATGTTCTAGAACGTCTAAGGCGTCAATGTAATCGCGAACAGAGCTTTAGTAACCGAGAAATTGAGGTAAATGCATGACACGATTTGAGACCCCCCAGCGACATTCCGGTACTAGCCGATGACGAAAGCACTCCTCATAATTTGTGTTACTAATACTCAACTACTCGTATTAAAAATATCATTTCATACGATTTTAAGACGGAAAAAAATGCTACTTGTCTACGTCTATTCGATTCTAAGAAAAAATAACATTTTGACGTTACCCTTCAGTAATATGTGTGTTCGAAAGGTTTCGTTTTCGCTCGACTCTGCGCGCTCGACTCTGCGCCGCGCACACTTTGGAGTTTCAGTAGTTTCGTTATCGCGTCGTGCTGTGAGGGTTCTGCTGGCTCGCGAAACTTTCATTTGGAACAAGCAGCGAGAATGCCACGTCCATGTGATGTCGTGGGAAGCCCTCGTTGCTTTCCCGCTCCGGAGAGCCGGTGTCGAGGCCGCCGTCGTAGTACGCAACGACGCCGGCAGTGCGAGCCCTCAGCAGCAGGTCGCGCTCGCTGGTGCTCAAATCGCTGAAGTTGAGCCCACCATCGCGAGCCAATCTGTCGGTGTCAGGGTCCATTGCGACGAGCGTCGAAGTTTGCGTCATAGAATAAAGTACCAGCTTCTGGGCGTCTTGCGCTGGAGTTTGAGGTATAGTAGCGGCGCCTGGTGGCAGTGCGGGAAACGACATCTGGTTCGTGCCAGCTTGGGTCGTATTGAGCCCTGGCTGTGGCGAAGCGCGTTTCTAGGCCGAATTTTGCGTCGATTCGCACTCTTTTATGCCCTGTTGCGAGTGCGAAAAGGCTCGTCACTTCTCACAGACCACGCCGACCACGCTGCGAGCTCGCCGCAGCCTATAGTTTAACGAAAACGGACTCTCCGTGTGCCGTGGGACGTAATTCGTTTCTCTTTCCGCTAGCCACCATACTCCCGCTTTCGCTCTGCTGTCGGCTTTGTCTTGGCTCTGTTTCTGGCCGCGCGTTTGCGTTTTGCGCAGAGAAGCCGTAGCGCCGTCTGCGGACGCTGTTCTACTCACCGATGGCGCGACGTCACTATGAGACCATGATGTCAGTACTCCTCGATTGGAGGGCGGGCGATTTGAACTGCGCTAGAGGTACGCGGACGCTTCAGAACGCATTTTCTCTTAAAATAAGTCTCTCCTTGGCACGAAACAAGCGTTTCGAGGTTTCTGTGATGGTATTTCAACAGTCCACGTTGACTTAATAGTAACCTTTAGTGTCCCTTTAAGAAAGGCGACCCTACATTACTATCAGACTATCGCCCTATATCACTGACGGTTACATCTTGCAAGCTTTTAGAGCATATTATCTCAAATTACATGACGGAATTTCTTGAAAAACGTGGTATTCTGTCCCCGTGCCAACACGGCTTTCGTAAGGGGCTGTCTACCACTACTCAGCTTCTCTCTAGCGTGTACGCTTTCGCCTCCGTTCTTGATAAAGCCGGCCAGGTTGATGTTATATTCCTCGATTTCAGCAAAGCCTTCGATAGGGTCTCTCATTTTGGTTTGATAACAAAACTAAGCAACGATGGGTTTCCACCTAACATTGTAAACTGGATCTGTGCATATTTGAGCATGCGCAGACAATTCGTCGATGTTGAGGGCCATTACTCTGGATGTCTCCCCGTAAATTCGGGAGTGCCGCAGGGAAGCGTGCTCGGACCGCTACTTTTCCTAGTATATATTGATGACATAACAGCATGCATAGACAATAGTGTGAGTATTAAATTGTTCGCGGACGACTGCTTACTTTACAAAGAGATTAAAGATGCCAATGATCAAGTGATCCTGAATAAAAGCCTTGCTGCGATTTCTGACTGGCGCGATACCTGGGAAATGAAACTTAATGAAGAAAAAACGGTTTTTATGCGCATTACCAACAAAAAACACCCTCTGACAAATCAATACACTACTAATCAATCCGCGGTCTGTGAAACAGACTCTTTTAAATATTTGGGTGTAACCATCAACAATCGTCTAACCTGGTCGCAACACAGTGATAATGTTTGTGCGTCTGCTCGACGTAAGCTCGGCCTACTGAGACAGAAGCTTAAACATTCTCCTCCATCCGTAAAACAATTGGCATTCAACACACTCGTAAGGTCGCGATTAGAATATGCTTGCGTCGTTTGGGACCCATTCACGAAAAAAGATATTAAAAAACTGGAAAACATAAACAGGCTTGCCGTCCGCTACATATATAATTGTTATGGACGTTATGACTCCCCCTCTCAATTGATTAATGAAAATAATATTGCCACCCTAGAATCCCGAAGGAAGGTAGCACGCCTAACATTGCTTTTCCGCCTTTGGAAAAGGGATCTACAACTTAGTCATTCACCCTGTCTCCAGCCGCTACCTGCTAGAGCTACCAGAAATTATCACCCCTACAAAATAACCCCTATTTTCGCGCGTACAAATTGCTTTAAATATTCCTTCTTTCCTAGAACAATAAATGATTGGAACTCTCTGCCGACCGATGTATTCCTGTCCAATAACATATTACATGCCATTGAAAAACTGCATTTCAAATAAACGTGGGACCACATGAGTACTTTCATGCGTGTTAGCATGAAAAAAAAAGACAACAACCTGTGTAAACTGGTGCTGTAAATATTTCTCTCCTTTCAATTCAATCCCTTGCATTGTATGCTTGTAGAATGTGTTTTTTTATGTATTTATATCATCCTTCAATGTACCCCATATGATTCCATGTATTTCATATTTCATATGCACTTCTTTTCTTTGAACGTATTTAATTACATTACTGTATGAACGTATTCCCTCCTGCCTGGGTCACAAGTTGGCCTGGAGTATTCTGTAAATAAAAAAAGAATAAAAAAAAGACAAGGTGTGCGCCCTACCAAAAGGTGCATGTGCATGCTTACGAAGTGGTTTGGCAGAAAAGCACGCGCGCGCTCTGAAAAGAGCAGCATGGGCGTGCTTAGCACACGGTTTGGCATAAATCCACGTGCTGATGCTGCCAAAAGCAGCCTACCTGTGCTTAGCACTATGGCTTGGTAGAAAACCACGTGCGCAGCCAAAAGCACCATGCGCGTACCTATAGTGTGAATTGGCAGAAAACCACGTGCGCGCGGAGGCAAAAGCAGCATGTGCGTTTTAGCACGTGCTTTGGCAGAAAACCACGCGCGCGCGCTGCCAAGAGCTGCATGTGCATGCTTAGCACATGGTTTGGCAGAACCATCTGTGAACCATGCAGAACCATGAGTGGGCATGTCGGCTGGCCTCCTGTCAACATGAAGCTAAATCCGTTCCTGTTCTTCATGCAGTTCCTCCTTCGCTGGACAGTGACGGTCAGCGCATTACAATATCCAGCACAGCCGTTTATCATCGCTACCGCCCGTCCTCAAGTTTACGCACATGACTGGCAGCACTACAACGACAGCTGGGCGTCATCGCACCGTGGATTATCGACGTCACCCGCAGCTATAATGAGCCCGCCTTGGTCACGACAGTTCAGTGGGCACGTCGGCTGGCCTCCTGTCAACATGAGGCTAAATCGGTTCCTGTTCTTCATGCAGGTTAGTAACGAAGCTTGTACTGTGAAATCAGACAATCCGTGCTTTTTCCAGCTGACGTGCCCACACTGTCTTAGCATTGACTGTTTGAATGTTCGAAATGTACTATCGCTACTGATGTTAAGCGTGGACGTGTAACTGAACCTGGTCCTACGGTAGACCAACAACTCACTGAGTTGCTTAAAGGGCAAAAAAGCATCCATAACAGACTCGACGAAATTGAATCCAAGCCGAATATTGTTGAGGAAGCCACATTAGCTATCGCAGAAGTTAAAACTGAGGTGCTCAGACTTGAAGGGACTATTCGAACTATGGAAAGTAAGCTGATAGAACTAGAAGACCGATCCAGGAGAAACAACATTATTGTTTTCGGTGTAAAAGAGCAAGATGACGAAACAACAGATGATTAGACTGATAAGGTGGTTAACGGCGTTTTCAGCGAGACACTAGATGTGCCTGTTTCTTCGGTCGAACGGATTCACAAGATGGGCCACAAGCAACTCAACAAACGCCGTCCCGTGATAATAAAACTGATCGACCACCGTGAAAAGGTGGCCATATTTAAGAATTGTCGCAAGCTGAAATGGAAAGATGTCTCGATTTCGGAAGATTTTTCAGCCCCAACCAGACTCAAACGTCAGAAATTCTGACAGAACGCCTTAGAATTAAGAAAAGCAGGCGGCAAAGCCCAGTTGGTCGACGACAAAATTAAAATTGAGGACGAACTGTTGGAATGGGATGCGACAGAAAATAAAAGGGTTCCTGTTAGAAAACCTGACCCCAACAAGAAGCAATGAACTGAAACTGGCAATAAACAACCATTTTTTTGCCTGAACCTTAATGCCCGTAGCATTATGTATAAGTCCGAAGAAATAGAAAGCATCATTCTGACGTACAAACCACATTTAATAATAATAACCGAAACTTGGCTGCGCAGTGAAATCAGCGACGATGAGGTAACGCCACCGGGCTATCAAATTCACCGCACGGATAGGGATTCCCGAGGCGGTGGTGTCGCAATTATCTTCCAAGAAACGCTACACGTGGAGAAGCTTCCTGGCTTACCTGGTATCGAGAACGTAATCTTAAATGTCTTTCTTGATGACCTTAGTCTCGTAGTAGCAGGGTTTTACAGGCCGCCTAACTCAGGTAATTCCTTTTTGGAGAAACTTAATGAATTTTTATGCGCTAGCACAAGTGATTCTCGGAATTTGGTTCTCGGTGGCGATCTTAACGTACCGTCCATAAACTGGAACAGTAAATTCCCCGACCCCTTACGCAGCTCTACCGAGCCATTTGTTGATATTATTCTTTTCCATGACCTAACAAATTATACCGAACCAACATGGATACAAGGGGAAACCATGTCTATTTTAGATCTTTTTCTTGTCAGCAATAGCATCCTTAATCGCAGTCCGAAAACGTAAGTTGTTGAAGGCGTATCTGATCATAAGGTGGTAAGTTTATATGTAGATTTGAATTGTATAAAGAAAAGCAACAAACAGGCATCTATAATACCGATTTTTGCGCGTTCTGATGATGTGAGTATATTGGACCAGCTTGATATCTCGTTTTCACAATTTGTTGTCCTCTGAGTCTGGGGAAATTTCCGTTGATGAATTGTGCCTTTTGTTCAAAAACCTTGTTTTAAGGTGCATACAAGATTTCGTACCATTCCGAGTGAAGTGTGTGCAACGCTCAAACCCATGGATGACTAAAGACATTGTACGCTTGGGATGGAAGACGAAAAGGATCCGAAAGAAAGTTCGTCGTAGTCCTTCCGATGATACCGTGCAAAAACGTTCCGGCATGCGCAGACAGTTAAAACACACTATCAAAAAGGCTAAGGAACATTATCACAGTGTAACTATGAAAAACTTTCTTCTTTCGTCCCCTGCAAAATTTTGGCGTCATTTCAAACAAAAAAGAGTACGATATCGATTCTATGTATTGATGGTACACCTGTTACGGATCCATTTGCCAGTTCATTCAATGATTACTTCTGTTCAGTGCTCACGAAAGGTGATGGCAATCAGCCACAATTTACACTAACTCATGAATGCCCTGCTATAGGTGACGTATCAATAAATGAGGAAGGCGTTTTTTCACTTCTTTTGAAAGTGGACAGCAAAACATCCCTTGGAATAGACGGCATACCGAATGCGTTCCTCATTAGGTATGCCGAATGGTGCTCGAAATATTTAACCACAATATTTAAAGAATCCTTACGGTGAGCGGAACTTCAACATTATTAGAAATCGGGAAGAATTGTCCCCGTTCCTAAATCACAAAATCCATCACATATTGCGATATACCGGCCTATCTCCATTTTATGCAAATATGTGAAGACGCTTGAACATGTCATTTTCAAGCATATATCAAAGTTTCTTGAACATAACAACCTGATCGATTCCAGACAGCATGGTTTTCGCAAGAACATGTCAACGGTAACACAGTTGCTCAAAACCGTTCATGATTTTGCTGCATCATTAGATAAGCAAAGCCAGGTAGACATTGTATTCTTAGATTTCAAGAAAGCCTTTGATCGCGCGTCCCATCCTAAACTGCTTGTCAAAATTAAATCAATATTCAAGAACACTTAATTAATATCCTGGACAGAAGCATATCTTTCATTGCGACAGCAGAGTGTTTCCATCGACAGCATTAGCTCCAATCCGGCCCCAGTTTTGCCAGGCATACCGCAGGAATCCATCCTGGGAGTACTGTTCTTTTTATTTTTGTTAATGACATTACTGAAGACATACCAGTGAAAACTAAGTTGTGTGCTGACGATTGTAAATTGTGTAACGTAATTCAGTGTCCGAATGATCAGGCTCTTCTAAATTCATCTCTCTCTAAAATAGACCGTTGGTGTTCTGAGTGGCAAATGAAGGTAAATCAGAAGAAAACCGTATCGATGACAATAACAAGAAAACAGATTCCCCTACACTTCCAATATTCAATAAATGGCTGCAGTCTTTCTTCAGTAGAGAGTTATAAATACTTGGGTGTCATGATCACGTCTGATCTCAGGTGGAACACACATATTAACTACATACAAAAAAAAAGGCCACGAAGAAGCTTGCGTACCTGAAACGTTCCCTACGTCAGTCGACAGAAGGAAAAAAGTTACTGGCATATAAAACACTTATTAGGCCGATTCTTGAATATGCTTCCGTTTTATGGGACCCATTTACTGAAGTTAATAAAAAAAAACTCGAAAATGTCCAATGAAAATGAATAAGATTTGTCTTTAATTCACACAGCAGGCACACATCTCCGACACAGCTGCTAGAAAAAGCCAATTTAGAAACACCTCAACAAAGCCGTCATCGTGATAGGTGGAAATATAAGTGTTTTACATATCATGATAATCTGCGTGTCCCAATAAGGAATTTTACATTCAACAGGTGACTCGTCGGTCCACACGAGGAAATCACTCGAAAAAAGCTAAAAATTCGCCTGCAGAACCGATGGCTTCAGTAATTCATTTTTTCCATGAACTATGCGAGAATACAACCGGCTCAGTTCACACATTGTCGAGAAGGCCACCATACAGTCATTCTTAAGTGCTTGATAATTCCTCTATCAGCCTTCGATTTTCAGCAACACATGATCTCGCGACATATGCTATGGTTTTCCCGCAAAATGCTTCGATATGTGATGAATTAAAGCAGTTGGTCATGTCGTGCGACGCGCATAAGCAGCTTGAATGGTCCGGGTTCTTATTTAATTTTTTCGTGTCAAGCGCTCTGTCAACATATCAGTGCACAATTTTATATCTGTAGCACGGGTGCAAGTTGCTTTTCAATCCGTGGTGTGAGCCTTGTGTAATGTGTTCTTGTCTTCTTATTTTTGATGATTTCATCATATGTACTGTCCACTCCTTCCCACGGCCTTCTCTGAAGGCTGGCAGTATTTATCAAATAAAAAAATTAAACAACGCACGCGCGCTAACAAAAGCTGCTTGTGCTTGATTGCCAAGTGGTTTGCAGAAAACCACGCGTGCGCGCTGTCAAGAGCAGCATGCGCGTGCATGGAGCACGTGGTTTGGCAGAAATCCACGTGCTCACGCTGCCAAAAGCAGCATGTGCGTGCTTAGCACTTGGCCTTGGTAGAAAACAACGTGCGCTACCAAAAGCATCATGCGCGTGCTTAGCACATGGTTTTTGGAGAAAGACCACGTGCGCGCTCTGCCAGAAGCTGCATGTGCATGCTTCCCAAGTGGTATGTCAAAAAACCACGCGTGCACGCTTGTAAGAGCAGCAGGGGCGTGCTTAGCTCGTGGTTTGGCAGAAATCCACGTGCGGGCGTTGCCAAAAGCAGCATGTGCATGCTTAGCACTTTGGCTTGGTAGAAAACCATGTGCGCAGTCCAAAGCAGCATGCGCGTTCTTAGCACATGGTTTTGGCAGAAAGGGCACGTTCGCGTGCTGCCAAAAGCTGCATGTGTACGTTTAGCACGTGGTTTGGCAGAAAACCACGCGCGCGATCTTAAAATAGCAGCATAGGCGTACTTAGCACATGGTTTGGAAGAAATCCAGGTGCGCGCGCTACCAAAAGCAGCATGTTCGTGCTTAGCACTTGGGCTTGGTAGAAAACCACGTGCGCATCCAAAAGCAGCATGCGCGCGCTTAGCACATGGTTTTCACCGAAAGACCACGTGCGCGGTCTGCCAAAAGGTGCATGTGCATGGTTAGCAAGTTGTTTGGCAGAAATATATGTGCGCGCGCTGCCAAGAGCAGCATGCGTGTGCTTGGGACGTGGTTTGGCCGAAATCCACGTGCGCGCGCTGCCAAACGCAGCATGCGCGTGCCTATCACATGGTCTTGGCAGAAAAGCCACGTGTGCGCACTGCCAAGAGTTGCATGTGCATGCTTAGCAGAAGGTTTGGCAGAAAACAACGTGCGCGCACTACCAAAAGCTGCATGTGCATGCTTACCAAGTGGTCTTGCAGAAAACCACGCGCGCGCGCTTGCAAGTGCAGCATGCACGTGCTTAGCACGTGGTTCGGCAGAAATCCACGTGCGCGCGTTGCCAGAAGCAGCAAGTGCGTGCTTAGCACTTGGGCTTGGTAGAGAACCACGTGCGCAGTACAAAGCAGCATGCGCGTGCTTAGCACATGGGTCTGGCAGAAAGTGCACGTTCGCGAGCTGCCAAAAGCTGCATGTGCAGGCTTAGCACGTGGTTTGGCAGAAAATCGCGCGCACGCTGGAAATATCAGCATGGGCGTACTTAGCACGAGTTTTGGCAGAAATCCACGTGCTCACGCTGCCAAAAGTAGCATGCGCGTGCTGAGCACTTCGGCTTGGTAGAAAACCACGTGCGCAGCCAAAATCACCATGCGTATGCTTGTAGCGTGGTTTGGCAGAAAACTACGTGCGAGCGCTTCCAAGAGCAGCATGCGATGCTTAGAACATGGTCTTGGGAGAAAGGCCACGTGTGCGCGCTGCCAAGAGTTGCATGTGTATGCATAGCACATGGTTTGGCAAAAAACAACGTGTGCACGCTATCAAAAGCAGTACGTGCATGCTTACCAAGTGGTTTGGCAGAAATCTACGTGCGCGTCCTGCCAAGAGCAGCATGCGCGCCCTTAGCACGTGGTTTGGCAGAAATCCACGTGCGCGCACTGCCAAAAGGTGCATCCGTCTGCTTAGCACTTGGCCTTGGTAGAGAGCCACGTGCGCAGCCAAATGCAGCATGCGCGAACTTGCCACATGGTTTTGGCAGAAAGGGCACGTGCGCGCGCTGCCAAAAGATGCATGCGCATGCTTACCTAACGATTTGGCAGAAAACAACGTACGCGGGCTAATAAATGCTGCTTGTGCATGCTTACCAAGCGGTTTGGAAAAAAACCACGCCCGCGCGCTGCCAAGAGCAGCATGCTCGTGCTTAGCACTTGGGCTTGGTAGAAAACCACGTGCGCAGTCAAAAGTAGCATGCGCGTGCCCACAGCTTGGTTTGGCAGAAAAGTGTGAGCGTGCGCTTCGAAGAGAAGCATGCGCCCTTAGGACATTGTCTCGGAAGAAAGGCCACGTGTGCGGGCTGCCAAGAGTTGCATGTGCATGTTTAACAGATGGTTTGGCAGAAAACAATGTACGCGCGCTACGAAAAGCTGCCTCTGCATGCCTACCAAGTAGTTTGGTAGAAATGCATGTGCGCGCGCTGCCAAGAGCAGCATGCGCGTGCAAAGCACGTGGCCTTGAAAGAAAACCATGAGCGAAGCCAAAAGCAGCATGCGCGTGCTCAGCACATGGTTCTGGCAGAAAAGAAGGTGTGCGCGCTACCAAAAGCTGCATGTGCATGCTTACCAAGTGGCTTGGTAGAAAACCACGTGCGCGCTTTGAAAAAAGCAGCATGCGCATGCTTACCACTTGGGCTTGGTAGAAAACCATGACCGCAACCGAAAGCAGCATGCGCGTGCTTACCACATGGTTTTCGCAGAAAGACCACGTGCGCGCTCGCCCAAAAGCTGGAGGTGCATGCTTACCAAGTGGTTTGGCAAAAAATCATCGGCGCGCACATCGAAGAGTAGCATGCGCGTGCTTAGCATGTGATTTGGCAGAAATCCAGGTGCACGCGGCGCCAAAGACAGCATGCTCGTGCTTAGCACTTGAGCTTGGTAGAAAACCGCGTGCGCATTCCATGAGTGCAACCATGAGCGCAACCAAAAGCAGCATGCGCGTGCTTACCACATGGTTTTCGCAGAAAGACCACGTGCGCGCTCTCCCAAAAGCTGGAGGTGCATGCTTACCAAGTGGTTTGGCAAAAAATCTTCCACACGCACTTCCAAGAGCAGCATGCGCGTGCTTAGCATGTGATTTGGCAGAAATCCAGGTGCACGCGGCGCCAAAAACAGCATGCTCGTGCTTACACTTGAGCTTGGTAGAAAACCACGTGCGCATTCCAAAGCAGCATGCGCGTGCTTATAGTGTGGTATGGTAGAAAACTACGTGTGCGCGCTTCCAAGAGTAGCATGCGCATGCCCATCACATGGTCTTGACAGAAAGGCCACGTGTGTGCGCTGCCAAGAGTTGTATGTGCATGCTTAGCACAAGGTTTGGCAGAAAACAACGTGCGCGCGCTACCAAAAGCTGCAGGTGTTTGCTTACCAAGTGGTTTGGCAGAAAATCCTGTGCGCGCCCTGCCAAAAGCAGCATGCGCGTGCTTAGCACTTTGCCTTGGTAGAAAACCACGTGCGCAGCCAAAGCAGCTTGGCCTGCCTAGAACATCGTTTTGGCAGAAAACCACGCGGGCGCTCTGAAACGAGTAGTATGGGCGTGCTTAGCCCGTGGTTTGGCAGAAAAAGCGTGCGCGCGCTACCAAGAGCTGCATGTGCCTGCTTAACAAGGGGTTTGACAGAAAACCACGCGTGCGTTATAAAGCAGCATGCGTGTGCTTAGCACGTTTTGGCAGAAAGGCCACGTGCGCACGCTGCCAAAAGCTGCATCTGCATGCTTAACAAGTGTTTTGGCAGAACACAGCGTGCGCGCGCTACCAAAAGCTGCATGTGCATGATTAACAAGTGGATTGGCAGAAAACCACGTGCGCACCATAAAGCAGCATGCGTGTGCTTAGCACATGTTTTGGCAGAAATCCACGTGCGCGCTCTGCCAAAAGCTGCATCTGCAGGCTTAGCACGTGGTTTAGAAGAAAACAACGTGCGCGCGCTACCAAGAGCTTGATGTGCATTCTGAACAAGTGGTTTGACATAAAACCACGCGCGCAGCATAAAGGTGCATGCGTGTGCTTAGCACGTGGTTAGGCAGAGCACAACGTGCAGGCGCTACCAAAAGCTGCATGTGCATGCTTAACAAGTGGTTTGGCAAAAAACCATGCACGTGTGCTGGAAAGAGCAACATTGGCGTGCTTAAGCACGTGATTTGGAAGAAATCCACGTGTGCGCTCTGCGAAAAACTGCATGCGCATTCTTAACAAGTGGTTTGGCAGAAAACCATGCGCGCGCACTGAAAAGAGCAGCATGGGCGTGTTTGAGCACGTGGTTCGGCAGAAATCCACGTGCACGCTGTGCCCGATGCTGCATGTGCATGCTTAACAAGTGGTTTGACAGAAAACCACGCGCGCAGCATAAAGCAGCATGCATGTGCTTAGCACGTTTTGGCGGAAAGGCCACGTGCGTGCGCTGCCAAAAGCTTCATGTGCATGCTTAGCACGTGGTTTGACAGAAAACAACGTGCGCCTGCTACCAAAAGTGCATGTGCATGCTCAACAAGTGGTTTGGCAGAAGAGAATGCGCGCGCACTGAGAATAGCAGCATGGGCGTGCTTAAGCAAGTGGTTCGGCAGAAATCCGCGTGCGCGCTCTGCCAAACGCTGAATATGCATGCTGAACAAGTGGTTGTATATGCAACAAAAGCTGTATATGCATGCTTATCAATTCGTTTGGCGAAAAACCATGCCCGCGTGCTGAAAAGAGCAGCATGGACTTGCCTGGCACGTGGTTTTGCAGCTATCCACGTGCGCGCTCTTCCAAAAGCTGCACGTGCTTGCTTATCACGTGGATTGGCAGAAAACAAAATGCGCGCGCTACCAAGAGCTGCATGTGCGGGCTTAACAAATGGTTTGGCGGAAAACCCGGTGCGGAGCATAAAGAAGCATGCGTGTGCTTAGCACGTTTTGATGTGCGCGCGGTACCAAAAGCTGTACATGGATGCTTATCAAGTAGTTTGCAGCATCGACACATAATAGCAGCATCGACGTGCTTGGCACGTGGTTTGGTACAACAGAACCTGTGTGCGCTACGAAAAGCTGCATGTGCATGCTTAACAAGTGCTTTGGCAGAAAACCATGCGCGCGCGCTGGGAAGAGCAGCATGGGCGTGCTTAAGCACGTGGTTTGGCAAAACACAATCTGCGCGAGCTACCAAAAGGTGCATGTCCATGCTTAACAAGTGATTTGGCAGAAAACCATGCGCGCACGCTGGAAAGAGCAGCACGGGTGTGCTTAAGCGCGTGGTTTGGCAGAAATCCACGTGCGCGCTCTGCCAAAAACTGCATGTGCATGCTTAATAAGTGGTTTGACAAAAAACAACGTGCACCTGCTGCCAAAAGTGCATGCGCATGCTCAACAACTGGTTTGGCAGAAAACCATGCGCGCGCACTGAGAATAGCCGCACGCTCGTGCTTAAGCATGTCGTTCCGTAGAAATCCACGTACGCGCTCTGCCAAATGCTGCATATGCATGCTTAGCGCGTTGTTTGACAGAAAACTTGCGCGCGCTACCAAGAGCTCCATGCGCATGCTTAACAAGTGGTTTGACAGATAGCCACTTGCGCAGCATAAAGCAGCACGCGTGTGCTTAGCACGTTTTGACGTGCGCGCGGTACCAAAAGCTGTATCTGGATGCTTAACAAGTGGTTTGGCAGAAAACCACGCGCGCGCGCTGGGAAGAGCAGCATGGGTGTGCATAAGCGCGTGGCTTGGCAGAAATCCACGTGCGCGCTCTGCCAAAAGCTGCTTGTGCAAGCTTAGCACGTGGTTTGGCAGAAAAAAATGTGTGCGTGCTACTAATACCTGCACGTGCATGCTTAACAAGTAGTTTGACAGAAAACGTGTCGAGCATTAAGCAGCATGCGTGTGCTTAGCACATGTTTTGGCATGAGTAGCGCGTGGTTTGGAAGAACACAACGTGCGCGTGCTACCGAAAGCAGCATGTGCCTGCTTAATAAGCGGGTTGGCAGAAAACCATGCGCGCGCACTGAGAAGAGAAGCATGGATGCGCGTGAGCACATGGTTCGGCAGAAATCCACGTGCGCGCTCTGCCAAACGCTGCATGTGCATGCTCAGACCGTGGTTTGACAGAAAACGTGAGCGCGCTACCAAGACCTGGATTTGCAAGCCTAACAAGTAGTTTGACAGAAAACCACATGCGGACCATAAAGCAGCATGCGCCTGCTTAGCACATGTTTTGACGTGCGCGTGCTACCAAAAGCTGTATATGCATGCTTATCAAGTGGTTCGGCAGAAATCCATGCGCGTGCGCGTAAAAGAGCAGCATGGGCGTGCATGGCACGCCGTTAGGCAGAAATCTACGTGCGTGCTCTGCCAAAAGTTGCATGTGCATGCTTAGCTTGTGGTTTGGCAGAAAAGAACGTTCGTGTCTACCAAAATATGCATGTGCATGCTCAAAAGTGGTTTGGTACAAATGCAGGCGCGTGCTCTGAAAAGACCCGCATGGGCGTGCTTTGCACGTGGTTTGGCAGAAATCCACGTGCACGCTCTCTCAAAACTGCATGCGCATGCTTAGCTTGTGGTTTGGCAGAAAACAACGTGCGCGTCTACCTAAAGATGCATGTGCGTGCTTAACAAGTGGTTTGGCACAAATTGATGCACGTGTGCCTTAAAGAGTAGCATGAGCGTCCTTTGCACGTAGTTTGGCAGAAATCCACGTGCGCGCTCCGCCAAAAGCTGCATGTGCATGCTTAGCTTGTGGTTTGGCAGAAAACAACGTGCGCGTCTACCCAAAGATGCATGTGCATGCTTAAGAAGTGGTTTGGCACAAATGCATGCGCGGGCGCTGAAAAGCGCAGCATGGACGTGCTTGAAACGTCGTTTGGCAGAAATCCACGTGCGCGCGTTGCCAGAGCTGCATGTGCTAGCTTAGCTTGTGGTTTGGCAGAAAACAACTTGCGCGTCTACCAAAAGATGCATGGGCATGCTTAACAAGTGGTTTGGCACAAATCCATGCGCTTGTGCTGAAAAGAGCAGCATAGGCGTGCTTTGCACGTGGTTTGGCAGAAATCCACGTGCGCGCTCTGCCAAAAGCAGCATGTGCATACATAACTTGTGGTTTGGCAGAAAAAAACAAGCGCGTCTTCAAAAAGATGCATGTGCATGCTTAATAAGTGGTTTGGCAAAAATCCATACGCGTGTGCTTAAAAGAGCAGCATGGGCGTGCTTAGCGCGCGGTTTGGAAGAAATCCACGTGCTCGCTCTGGCAAAAGCAGCATGTGCATACTTAACTTGTGCTTTGGCAAAAAACAACTTGCGCCTCTACGAAAAGATACATCTGCATGCTTAAGAAGTGGTTTGGCAAAAATGCATACGCGTGCGATGAAAAGAGCAGCATGGGCGTGCTTGGCACGCCTTTGGCAGAAGTCCACGTGCGCGCTCTGCCAAAAGCTGCATGTGCATGCTTAGGTTGTGGTTTGACAGAAAACAACGTGCGCGCTCTGCCAAAAGCTGCATGTGCATGCTTAGGTCGTGGTTTGACAGAAAACAACGTGCGCGTCTACCAAAAGATGCATGTGCATGCTTAACAAGTGGTTTGGCACAAATCCATGCGCCAAAAGAGCAGCATAGGCGTGCTTGGCAGGTCGCTTGATAGAGATCCCCTTGCGCTCTCAGCCAAAAGCTGCATGTGCATGGTTAGCTTGTAGTTTGGCAGAAAACGACGTGCGCAACAACCAAGAGATGCATGAGCATGCTTGACAAGTGGTTTACACAAATCCACGCGCGCGTGCCGACTAGAGCAGCATGGGCGTGCTTTGCACGTGGTTTGGCAGAAATCCACGTGCGCGCTCTGCCAAAAGCTGCATGTGCATGCTCAGCTTATGGTTTCGCAGAAAACAACGTGCGCGTCTACCAAAAGATGCATGAGCATGCTTAAGAAGTGGTTTGGCACAAATCCATTTACGTGTGCTGAAAAGAGCAACGTGGGCGTGCTTTGCACGTGATTTGGCAGAAATCCAAGTGCGCGCTCTCCCAAAAGCTGCATGTACATGCTTAGCTTGTGGTTTGGCAGAAAACAACGTGCGCATCTGCCAAAAAGTGCATGTGCATGCTCAACAAATGGTTTGGGACAAATCCATGCGCGTGCGCTGAAAAGAGCATCAAGGTAGTGCTTGGCAGGTCGTTTGAAAGAAATCCACGTGCGCGCTCTGCGAAAAGCTGCATGCGCATGCTTAGCTTGTGGTTTGGCAGAAAACAAAGTGCGCGTCTACCAAAATATGCATGTGCATGCTTAAGAAGTGGTTTGGCACAAATACATGCGCTTGTGCTGAAAAGAGCAGCATGGGCGTGCTTTGCACGTGGTTTGGCAGAAATCCACTTGCGCGCTCTGCCAAAAGCTGCATGCGCATACATAACTTGTGGTTTGGCAGAAAACAACAAGCGCGTCTTCAGAAAGATGCATGTGCATGCTTAATAAGTGGTTTGGCACAAATCCATGTGCATGTGCTCAAAAGAGCAGCATGGGCGTACTTAGCGCGTGGTTTGGCAGAAATCCACGTGCGCACTCTGCCAAAAGCAGCATATGCATACATAATTTGTGGTTTGGCAGAAAACAACGTGCGCGTCTACTAAAAGATGCATGTGCATGCTTAACAAGTTGTTTGGCGCAAATTCATTCGCGTGCACTGAAAAAAGCAGCATGGACATGTTTGGCACGACGTTGTCAGAAATCCACTTGCGCACTGTGCCAAAAGCTGCATGTGCATGCTTAGCTTGTGGGTTGGCAGAAAACTACGTGCGCGTCTACGAAAAGATGCATGTGCATGCTTAACAAGTGGTTTGGAACAAATCTATGCGCGTCTTGAAAAGAGCAGCATGGGCGTGCTTGGCACGTCGCTTGATAGAAATCCCCGTGCGCGCTCTGCCAAGCGCTGCATTTGCATGCTTAGCTTGTGGTTTGGCAGAAAACAACGTGCGCGTCTACGAAAAGATGGTTGCGCATGCTTAACAAGTGGTTTGGCACAAATCCATGCGCGTGTGCTGAAAAGAGGAACATAGGCGTGCTTGGCACGTCGCTTGATAGAAATCCCCCTTGCGCGCTCTGCCAAAAGCTGCATGTGCATGTTTAGCTGAAAACAACGTGCGCATCAACCAAAAGATGCACAAGCATGCTTAACAAGTGGTCTGGCACAAATCCATGCGCGTGTGCTGAATAGAGCAGCATGGGCGTGCTTTGCACGTGATTTGGCAGAAATCCACGTGCGCGCTCTGCCAAAAGCTGGATGTGCATGCCTAGCTTGTGGTTTGGCAGAAAAGAACGTTCGCGTCTACGAAAAGATGGTTGTGCATGCCTAGCTTGTGGTTTGGCAGTAATCCATGCGCGTGCGCTTAAAAGAGCATCAAGGGCGCGCTTGGCAGGTCGTTTGGGAGAAATCCACGTGCACACTCTGCCAAAAGCTGCATGTGCATGCTTAGCTTGTGGGTTGGCACAAAACTACGTGCGCATCTACGAAAGGTTCATGTGCATGCTTAACAATTGGTTTGGCACAAATCGATGCGTGTGCGCTGAAAAGAGGAGCATGGGCGTGCTTAGCACGTCGCTTGATAGCAATCCACGTGCGCGCTCTGCCAAAAGCTGCATGTGCAGTCTTAGGTTATGGTTTGGCAGAAAACAACGTGCGCATAAACCAAAAGATGGATGAGCATGCTTAACAAGTGGTTTGGCACAAATCCATTCAGGTGTGCTGAAAAGAGCAGCGTGGGCGTGCTTTGCACGTCGTTTGGCAGAAATCCACGTGCGCGCTCTCCCGAAAGCTGCATGCGCATGCTTAGCTTGTGGTTTGGCAGAAAACAACGTGCGCGTCTACCAAAATATGCATGTGCATGCTTAACAAATGGTTTGGCACAAATCGATGCACGTGTGCTGAAAAGAGCAGCATGGGCGTGCTTGGCACGTCGCTTTATAGAAACCTCCGTGCGCGCTCTGCCAAGAGCTGCATTTGCATGCTTTGCATGTGGTTTGGCAGAAAACAACGTGCGCGTCAACGAAAAGATGGTTGTGCATGCTTAAGAAGTGGTTTGGCACAAATCCATGCGCGTGTGCTGAAAAGAGGAGCATAGGCGTGCTTGGCACGTCGCTTGATAGAAATCCCCTTGCGCGCTCTGCCAAAAGCTGCATGTGCATGCTTAGCTTGTGGTTTGGCTGAAAACAACGTGCGCATCAACCAAAAGATGCATGAGCATGCTTAACAAGTGGTTTGGCACAAATCCATGCGCGTGTGCTGAATAGAGCAGCATGGGCGTGCTTTGCACGTGGTTTGGCAGATATCCACGTGCGCGCTGTGCCAAAAGCTGCATTTGCATGCTTAGCTTATGGTTTGGCAGAAAACAACGTGCGCGTGTACCAAAAGATGCATGAGCATGCTTAACAAGCGGTTTGGCACAAATCCATTCAGGTGTGCTGAAAGAGCAGCGTGGGCGTGCTTTGGACGTCGTTTGGCAGAAATCCACGTGCGCGCTCTCCCGAAAGGTGCATGTGCATGCTTAGCTTGTGGTTTGGAAGAAAACAACGTGCGCATCTACCAAAAAGTGCATGTGCATGCTCAACAAATGGTTTGGCACAAATCGATGCGCGTGCGCTGAAAATAGCAGCATGGGCGTGCTTGGCACGTCGTTTGATAGAAATCCACGTGCGCGCTCTGCCAAAAGCTGCATGTGCAGTCTTAGGCTATGGTTTGACAGAAAACAACGTGCTCGTCTACCAAAAGATTCATGTGCATGCTTAACAAGTGGTTTGGCATAAATTTATGCGCGTGTGTTGAGAGAGCAGCATGGGCGTGCTTTGCACGTGGTTTGGCAGAAATCCACGTGCGCGCTCTGCCAAAAGCTTCGAGTGCATGCTACGCTTGTGGTTTGGCAGAAACCAATCTGCGCGGCTACCAAAAGACGCATGTGCCTGCTTAACAAGTGGTTTGGTACAAATTCATGTGCATGTGCTGAAAAGAGCAGCATGGGTGTGCTTAGCACGTGGTTTGGCAGAAATCCACGTGCGCGCTCTGCCAGAAGCAGCATGTGCATACATAACTTGTGGTTCGGCGGAAAACAACGTGCGCGTCTACCAATAGATGCATGTGCATGCTTAACATGCTGTTTGGTACAAATCTATGCGCGTGCGCTGAAAAGAGCAGCATGTGCGCTCTTTGGGCATGGCACGTCGTTTGACAGAAGTCCTCGTGCGCGCTCTGGCAAAAAGTGGATGTGCATGCTCAGCTTGTGGTTTGGCAGAAAACAACGTGGGCGTCTACCATAAGGTGCATGTGCATGCTTAACAAGTGTTTGGCACAAATCCAGGCCCGTTTGCTAAAAAAAAAGCATGGGCGTGCTTTGCGCGTGGTTTGGCAGAAATCCACGTGTGCGCTCTGCCAAAAGCTGCATGTGCATGCTTCGCTTGTTGTTTGGCGGAAAACAACGTGCACGTCTGCCAAAAGATTCATGTGCATGCTTAACAAGTGGTTTGGCACATTTTCATGTGCATGTGCTGAAAAGTGCTGCATGTACGTGCTTGGCACGTCGTTTGACAGAAATTCACGTGCGCCCTCTGGCAAAAGGTGCATGTGCATGCTCAGCTTGTGGTTTGGGCAGACGCGCACGTTGTTTTCTCCCAAACCACAAGTTAAGCATGCACATCCTGCTTTTGCCAGAGCGCGCACGTGGATTTCTGCCAAACGACGTGCGAAGCACGCCCATATTGCGCTGTACAGCGCACGCGCATGAATTTGTGTCAAAGCACTTGTTGAGCATGCACATACACCTTTTGGTAGACGCGCACGTTGTTTTCTGCCAAACCACAAGTTAAGCATGCACATGCTGCTTTTGCCAGAGCGTTCAGGTGGATTTCTGCCAAAGCACGTGTTAAGCACGCCCATGCTGCGCTTTTCAGCGCACGCGCATGCATTTGTGTCAAACCACTTGTCGAGCATGTACATGCATCTTCTGGTAGACGCGCGCGTTGTTTTCTGCCAAACCACAACTTAAGCATGCACATGCTGCTTTTGCCAAAGCGTGCACGTGGATTTCTGCCAAACGACGTGCCAAGCACGCCCATGCTGCGCTTTTCAGCGCACGCGCATGCATTTGTGTCAAAGCAGTTGTTGAGCATGCACATACATTTTTGGGTAGACGCGCACGTTGTTTTATCCCAAACCACAAGTTAAGCATGCACATGCTGCTTTTGCCAGAGCGTGCACGTGGATTTCTGCCAAACCACGTGCTAAACACGCCCATGCTGCGCTTTTCAGCGCACGCGCATGCATTTGTGTCAAAGCAGTTGTTGAGCATGCACATACATTTTTGGGTAGACGCGCACGTTGTTTTCTCTCAAACCACAAGTTAGGCATGCACATGCTGGTTTTGCCAGAGCGTGAACGTGGAGTTTTGCCAAACAACGTGCCAAGCACGCCCATGCAGCGCTTTTCAGCGCACGCGCATGCATTTGTGCCAAACCACTTGTTAAGCATGCACATGCATCTTTTGGTAGACGCGCACGTTGTTTTCTCCCAAAACACAAGTTAAGCATGCACATGCTGCTTTTGCCAGAGCGTGAACGTGGATTTCTGACAAGCGACGTGCGAAGCACGCCCATACTGCGCTTTACAGCGCACGCGCATGCACTTGTGTCAAACCACTTGTTAAGCATGCACATGCATCTTTGGGTACACGCGCACGTTGTTTTCTGCCAAACCACAAGTTAAGCATGCACATGCTGCTTTTGCCATAGCGTGCACGTGGAGCTCTGTCAAACGACGTGCCAAGCACGCCCATGCTGCGCTTTTCAGCGCACGCGCATGCATTTGTGTCAAACCACTTGTTGAGCATGTACATGCATCTTCTGGTAGACGCGCACGTTGTTTTGTGCCAAACCACAAGTTAAGCATGCACATGCTGCTTTTGCCAGAGCGTGCACATGGATTTCTGCCAAACCACGTGCTAAGCACGCCCATGGTGCGCTTTTTAACGTACGTGCATGCATTTGTGTCAAAGCACTTGTTGAGCATACACATGCATCTTTTGGTAGACGCGCACGTTGTTTTCTGCCAAACCACAAGTTAAGCATGCACATGCTGCTTTTGCCAGAGGGTGCAAGTGGATTTCTTCTAAACCACGTGCTAAGCACTCCCATGCTGCGCTTTTCAGCGCACGTGCAGGCATTTGTGTCAAACCACTTGTTGAGCATACACATGCATCTTCTGGTAGACGTGCACGTTGTTTTCTGCCAAACCACAAGTTAAGCATGCACATGCTGCTTTTGCCAGAGCTTGCAGGTGGATTTCTGCCAAACCCCGTGCTAAGCACGCCCATGCTGCGCTTTTCAGCGCACGTGCATGCATTTGTGTCAAACCACTTGTTGAGCATGCACGTGCATCTTTGGGCAGACGCGCACGTTGTTTTCTCCCTAACCACAAGTTAAGCATGCACATGCTGCTTTTGCCAGAGCGTGAACGTGGATTTCTGCCAAACGACGTGCCAAGCACACCCATGCTGCGCTTTTCAGTGCACGCGCATGCATTTGTGCGAAACCACTTGTTAAGCATGCACGTGCATCTTTGGGAAGACGCGCACGTTGTTTTCGGCCAAACCACAAGTTAAGCATGCACATGCTGCTTTTGCCAGAGCGTGAACGTGGATTTCTGCCAAACGACGTGCCAAGCACACCCATGCTGCGCTTTTCAGTGCACGCGCATGCATTTGTGCGAAACCACTTGTTAAGCATGCACGTGCATCTTTGGGAAGACGCGCACGTTGTTTTCGGCCAAACCACAAGTTAAGCATGCACATGCTGCTTTTGCCAGAGCGCGCACGTGGATTTCTGCCAAACGACGTGCCAAGCACACCCATGCTGCGCTTTTCAGTGCACGCGCATGCATTTGTGCGAAACCACTTGTTAAGCATGCACGTGCATCTTTGGGAAGACGCGCACGTTGTTTTCTGCCAAACCACATGTTAAGCATGCACATGCTGCTTTTGCGAGAGCGCGCACGTGGATTTCTGCCAAACAACGTGCCAAGCACGCCCATGCTGCGCTTTTCAGCGCACGCGCATGCATTTGTGCCAAACCACTTGTTAAGCATGCACGTGCATCTTTGGGCAGACGCGCACGTGGTTTTCTCCCTAACCACAAGTTAAGCATGCACATGCTGCTTTTGCCAGAGCGTGAACGTGGATTTCTGCCAAACGACGTGCGAAGCACGCGCATGCATTTGTGTCAAACCACTTGTTGAGCATGCACATGCATCTTTGCGTAGACACGCACGTTGTTTTCTGCCGAACTTCAAGTTAAGCATACACCTGCTGCTTTTGCCAGAGCATGCACGTGGATTTATGCCAAACGACGTGCGAAGCACGCCCATGCTGCGCTTTACAGCGCACGCGCATGCATTTGTGTCAAACCACTTGTTGAGCATGCACATGCATCTTTTGGTAGACGCACTCGTTGTTTTCTGACAAACCACAAGTTAAGCATGCACATGCTGCTTTTGCCAGAGCTTGCAGGTGGATTTCTGCCAAACCCCGTGCTAAGCACGCCCATGCTGCGCTTTTCAGCGCACGCGCATGCATTTGTGTCAAACCACTTGTTCAGCATGCACATACATCTTTTGGTAGACGCGCACGTTGTTTTCTCCCTAACCACAAGCTAAGCATGCACATGCTGCTTTTGCCAGAGCGTGAACGTGGATTTCTGCCAAACGACGTGCGAAGCACGCCCATGCAGCGCTTTACAGCGCACGCGCATGCATTTGTGTCAAACCACTTGTTGAGCATACACATGCATCTTTGTGTAGACGCGCACGTTGTTTTCTGCCAAACCACAAGTTAAGCATGCACATGCTGCTTTTGCCAGAGCGTGAACGTGGATTTCTGCCAAACCACGTGCTAAGCACGCCCATGCTGCGCTTTTCAGTGCACGCGCATGCATTTGTGCCAAACCACTTGTTGAGCATATACATGCATCTTTTGGTAGACGCGCACGTTGTTTTCTCCCAAACCACAAGTTAAGCCTGCACATGCTGCTTTTGCCAGAGCAAGCACGTGGAGTTCTGCGAAACGACGTGCCAAGCACGTCTATGCTGCGCTTGTCAGCGCACGCGCACGCATTTGTGTCAAAACACTTGTTGAGCAAGTACATGCATCTTCTGGTAGACGCGCACGTTGTTTTCTGCCAAACCACAAGTTAAGCATGCACATGCTGCTTTTTCCAGAGCGCGCACGTGGATTTCTGCCAAACGACGTGCCAAGCCCACCCCTGCTGCGCTTTTCAGCGCATGCGCGTGAATTTGTGCCAAACCACTTGTTAAGCATGCACATGCATTTTTTCGTAGCCGCGCACGTTGTTTTCTCCCTAACCACAAGTTAAGCATGCACATGCTGCTTTTGCCAGAGCATGCACGTGGATTTCTGCCAAACGACGTGCGAAGCACGCGCATTTTGCGCTTTACATCGCACGCGCATGCATTTGTGTCAAACCACTTGTTGAGCATGCACATGCATCTTTTGGTAGACGCGCACGTTCTTTTCTGCCAAACCACAAGTTAAGCATGCACATGCTGCTTTTGCCAGAGGGTGCAAGTGGATTTCTTCCAAACCATGTGCTAAGCACTCCCATGCTGCGCTTTTCAGCGCACGTGCATGCATTTGTGTCAAACCACTTGTTGAGCATACACATGCATCTTCTGGTAGACGTGCACGTTGTTTTCTGCCAAACCACAAGGTAAGCATGCACATGCTGCTTTTGCCAGAGCGCGCACGTGGATTTCTGCAAAACGACGTGCCAAGCACGCCCATGCTGCGCTTTTCAGCGCACGCGCATGCATTTATGCGAAACCACTTGTTAAGCATGCACATGCAACTTTGGGTAGACGCGCACGTTGTTTTCTGCCAAACCACAAGTTAAGCATGCACATGCTGCTTTTGCCAGAGCTTGCACGTGGAGTTCTGTCAAACGACGTGCCAAGCACGCCCATGCTGCGCTTTTCAGCGCACGCGCATGCATTTGTGTCAAACCACTTGTTGAGCATACACATGCATCTTTGTGTAGACGCGCACGTTGTTTTCTGCCAATCCACAAGTTAAGCATGCACATGCTGCTTTTGCCAGAGCGTGAACGTGGATTTCTGCCAAACGACGTGCGAAGCACGCGCATGCATTTGTGTCAAACCACTTGTTGAGCATGCACATGCATCTTTGGGTAGACACGCACGTTGTTTTCTGCCGAACTTCAAGTTAAGCATACACCTGCTGCTTTTGCCAGAGCATGCACGTGGATTTATGCCAAACGACGTGCGAAGCACGCCCATGCTGCGCTTTACAGCGCACGCGCATGCATTTGTGTCAAACCACTTGTTGAGCATGCACATGCATCTTTTGGTAGACGCACTCGTTGTTTTCTGACAAACCACAAGTTAAGCATGCACATGCTGCTTTTGCCAGAGCTTGCAGGTGGATTTCTGCCAAACCCCGTGCTAAGCACGCCCATGCTGCGCTTTTCAGCGCACGCGCATGCATTTGTGTCAAACCACTTGTTCAGCATGCACATACATCTTTTGGTAGACGCGCACGTTGTTTTCTCCCTAACCACAAGCTAAGCATGCACATGCTGCTTTTGCCAGAGCAAGCACGTGGAGTTCTGCGAAACGACGTGCCAAGCACGTCTATGCTGCGCTTGTCAGCGCACGCGCACGCATTTGTGTCAAAACACTTGTTGAGCAAGTACATGCATCTTCTGGTAGACGCGCACGTTGTTTTCTGCCAAACCACAAGTTAAGCATGCACATGCTGCTTTTTCCAGAGCGCGCACGTGGATTTCAGCCAAACGACGTGCCAAGCCCACCCCTGCTGCGCTTTTCAGCGCATGCGCGTGAATTTGTGCCAAACCACTTGTTAAGCATGGACATGCATTTTTTCGTAGCCGCGCACGTTGTTTTCTCCCTAACCACAAGTTAAGCATGCACATGCTGCTTTTGCCAGAGCATGCACGTGGATTTCTGCCA
Organism: Dermacentor andersoni; assembly: GCF_023375885.2. Taxonomy (NCBI): domain Eukaryota; kingdom Metazoa; phylum Arthropoda; class Arachnida; order Ixodida; family Ixodidae; genus Dermacentor; species Dermacentor andersoni. Next base: position 223,706,833 of record NC_092817.1, read on the forward strand.
AACGACGTGCGAAGCACGCGCATTTTGCGCTTTACATCGCACGCGCATGCATTTGTGTCAAACCACTTGTTGAGCATGCACATGCATCTTTTGGTAGACGCGCACGTTCTTTTCTGCCAAACCACAAGTTAAGCATGCACATACTGCTTTTGCCAGAGGGTGCAAGTGGATTTCTTCCAAACCACGTGCTAAGCACTCCCATGCTGCGCTTTTCAGCGCACGTGCAGGCATTTGTGTCAAACCACTTGTTGAGCATACACATGCATCTTCTGGTAGACGTGCACGTTGTTTTCTGCCAAACCACAAGTTAAGCATGCACATGCTGCTTTTGCCAGAGCGCGCACGTGGATTTCTGCAAAACGACGTGCCAAGCACGCCCATGCTGCGCTTTTCAGCGCACGTGCATGCATTTGTGTCAAACCACTTGTTGAGCATGCACGTGCATCTTTGGGCAGACGCGCACGTTGTTTTCTCCTTAACCACAAGTTAAGCATGCACATTCTGCTTTTGCCAGAGCGTGAACGTGGATTTCTGCCAAACGACGTGCCAAGCACACCCATGCTGCGCTTTTTAGTGCACGCGCATGCATTTGTGCGAAACCACTTGTTAAGCATGCACGTGCATCTTTGGGAAGACGCGCACGTTGTTTTCGGCCAAACCACAAGTTAAGCATGCACATGCTGCTTTTGCCAGAGCGCGCACGTGGATTTCTGCCAAACGACGTGCCAAGCACACCCATGCTGCGCTTTTCAGTGCACGCGCATGCATTTGTGCGAAACCACTTGTTAAGCATGCACGTGCATCTTTGGGAAGACGCGCACGTTGTTTTCTGCCAAACCACAAGTTAAGCATGCACATGCTGCTTTTGCGAGAGCGCGCACGTGGATTTCTGCCAAACAACGTGCCAAGCACACCCATGCTGCGCTTTTCAGCGCACGCGCATGCATTTGTGCCAAACCACTTGTTAAGCATGCACGTGCATCTTTGGGCAGACGCGCACGTTGTTTTCTCCCTAACCACAAGTTAAGCATGCACATGCTGCTTTTGCCAGAGCGTGAACGTGGATTTCTGCCAAACGACATTCGAAGCACGCGCATGCATTTGTGTCAAACCACTTGTTGAGCATGCACATGCATCTTTGGGTAGACACGCACGTTGTTTTCTGCCAAACTTCAAGTTAAGCATACACATGCTGCTTTTGCCAGAGTATGCACGTGGATTTCTGCCAAACGACTTGCGAAGCACGCCCATGCTGCGCTTTCCAGCGCACGCACATGCATTTGTGTCAAACCACTTGTTGAGCATGCACATGCATCTTTTGGTAGACGCACTCGTTGTTTTCTGACAAACCACAAGTTAAGCATGCACATGCTGCTTTTGCCAGAGCTTGCAGGTGGATTTCTGCCAAACCCCGTGCTAAGCACGCCCATGCTGCGCTTTTCAGCGCACGTGCATGCATTTGTGTCAAACCACTTGTTGAGCATGCACGTGCATCTTTGGGCAGACGCGCACGTTGTTTTCTCCCTAACCACAAGTTAAGCATGCACATGCTGCTTTTGCCAGAGCGTGAACGTGGATTTCTGCCAAACGACGTGCCAAGCACACCCATGCTGCGCTTTTCAGTTCACGCGCATGCATTTGTGCGAAACCACTTGTTAAGCATGCACGTGCATCTTTGGGAAGACGCGCACGTTGTTTTCGGCCAAACCACAAGTTAAGCATGCACATGCTGCTTTTGCCAGAGCGTGAACGTGGATTTCTGCCAAACGACGTGCCAAGCACACCCATGCTGCGCTTTTCAGTGCACGCGCATGCATTTGTGCGAAACCACTTGTTAAGCATGCACGTGCATCTTTGGGAAGACGCGCACGTTGTTTTCGGCCAAACCACAAGTTAAGCATGCACATGCGGCTTTTGCCAGAGCGCGCACGTGGATTTCTGCCAAACGACGTGCCAAGCACACCCATGCTGCGCTTTTCAGTGCACGCGCATGCATTTGTGCGAAACCACTTGTTAAGCATGCACGTGCATCTTTGGGAAGACGCGCACGTTGTTTTCTGCCAAACCACAAGTTAAGCATGCACATGCTGCTTTTGCGAGAGCGCGCACGTGGATTTCTGCCAAACAACGTGCCAAGCACGCCCATGCTGCGCTTTTCAGCGCACGCGCATGCATTTGTGCCAAACCACTTGTTAAGCATGCACGTGCATCTTTGGGCAGACGCGCACGTGGTTTTCTCCCTAACCACAAGTTAAGCATGCACATGCTGCTTTTGCCAGAGCGTGAACGTGGATTTCTGCCAAACGACGTGCGAAGCACGCGCATGCATTTGTGTCAAACCACTTGTTGAGCATGCACATGCATCTTTGGGTAGACACGCACGTTGTTTTCTGCCGAACTTCAAGTTAAGCATACACCTGCTGCTTTTGCCAGAGCATGCACGTGGATTTATGCCAAACGACGTGCGAAGCACGCCCATGCTGCGCTTTACAGCGCACGCGCATGCATTTGTGTCAAACCACTTGTTGAGCATGCACATGCATCTTTTGGTAGACGCACTCGTTGTTTTCTGACAAACCACAAGTTAAGCATGCACATGCTGCTTTTGCCAGAGCTTGCAGGTGGATTTCTGCCAAACCCCGTGCTAAGCACGCCCATGCTGCGCTTTTCAGCGCACGCGCATGCATTTGTGTCAAACCACTTGTTCAGCATGCACATACATCTTTTGGTAGACGCGCACGTTGTTTTCTCCCTAACCACAAGCTAAGCATGCACATGCTGCTTTTGCCAGAGCGTGAACGTGGATTTCTGCCAAACGACGTGCGAAGCACGCCCATGCAGCGCTTTACAGCGCACGCGCATGCATTTGTGTCAAACCACTTGTTGAGCATACACATGCATCTTTGTGTAGACGCGCACGTTGTTTTCTGCCAAACCACAAGTTAAGCATGCACATGCTGCTTTTGCCTGAGCGTGAACGTGGATTTCTGCCAAACGACGTGCTAAGCACGCCCATGCTGCGCTTTTCAGCGCACGCGCATGCATTTGTGCCAAACCACTTGTTGAGCATATACATGCATCTTTTGGTAGACGCGCACGTTGTTTTCTCCCAAACCACAAGTTAAGCCTGCACATGCTGCTTTTGCCAGAGCAAGCACGTGGAGTTCTGCGAAACGACGTGCCAAGCCCACCCCTGCTGCGCTTTTCAGCGCATGCGCGTGAATTTGTGCCAAACCACTTGTTAAGCATGCACATGCATTTTTTCGTAGCCGCGCACGTTGTTTTCTCCCTAACCACAAGTTAAGCATGCACATGCTGCTTTTGCCAGAGCATGCACGTGGATTTCTGCCAAACGACGTGCGAAGCACGCGCATTTTGCGCTTTACATCGCACGCGCATGCATTTGTGTCAAACCACTTGTTGAGCATGCACATGCATCTTTTGGTAGACGCGCACGTTCTTTTCTGCCAAACCACAAGTTAAGCATGCACATGCTGCTTTTGCCAGAGGGTGCAAGTGGATTTCTTCCAAACCACGTGCTAAGCACTCCCATGCTGCGCTTTTCAGCGCACGTGCATGCATTTGTGTCAAACCACTTGTTGAGCATACACATGCATCTTCTGGTAGACGTGCACGTTGTTTTCTGCCAAACCACAAGGTAAGCATGCACATGCTGCTTTTGCCAGAGCGCACACGTGGATTTCTGCAAAACGACGTGCCAAGCACGCCCATGCTGCGCTTTTCAGCGCACGCGTATGCATTTATGCGAAACCACTTGTTAAGCATGCACATGCAACTTTGGGTAGACGCGCACGTTGTTTTCTGCCAAACCACAAGTTAAGCATGCACAAGCTGCTTTTGCCAGAGCTTGCACGTGGAGTTCTGTCAAACGACGTGCCAAGCACGCCCATGCTGCGCTTTTCAGCGCACGCGCATGCATTTGTGTCAAACCACTTGTTGAGCATACACATGCATCTTTGTGTAGACGCGCACGTTGTTTTCTGCCAATCCACAAGTTAAACATGCACATGCTGCTTTTGCCAGAGCAAGCACGTGGATTTCTGCCAAACGACGTGCCAAGCACGCCCATGCTGCGCTTTTCAGCGCACGCGCATGCATTTGTGCCAAACCACTCGTTAAGCATGCACATGCATCTTTGGGTAGACGCGCACGCTTTCTCCCAAACCACAAGTTAAGCATGCACATGCTGCTTTTGCCAGAGCGTGTACGCGGATTTCTGCCAAACCACGTGCTAAGCACGCCCATGCTGCGCTTTTCAGCGCACGCGCACGCATTTGTGTCAAAACACTTGTTGAGCAAGTACATGCATCTTCTGGTAGACGCGCACGTTGTTTTCTGCCAAACCACAAGTTGAGCATGCACATGCTGCTTTTTCCAGAGCGCGCACGTGGATTTCTGCCAAACGACGTGCCAAGCACACCCATGCTGCGCTTTTCAGCGCATGCGCGTGAATTTGTGCCAAACCACTTGTTAAGCATGCACATGCATTTTTTCGTAGACGCGCACGTTGTTTTCTCCCTAACCACAAGTTAAGCATGCACATGCTGCTTTTGCCAGAGGGTGCAAGTGGATTTCTTCCAAACCACGTGCTAAGCACTCCCGTGCTGCGCTTTTCAGCGCACGTGCATGCATTTGTGTCAAACCACTTGTTGAGCATACACATGCATATTCTGGTAGACGTGCACGTTGTTTTCTGCCAAACCACAAGTTGAGCATGCACATGCTGCTTTTGCCAGAGCGCGCACGTGGATTTCTGCAAAACGACGTGCCAAGCACGCCCATGCTGCGCTTTTCAGCGCACGCGCATGCATTTATGCGAAACCACTTGTTAAGCATGCACATGCATCTTTGGGTACACGCGCACGTTGTTTTCTGCCAAACCTCAAGTTAAGCATGCACATGCTGCTTTTGCCAGAGCTTGCACGTGGAGTTCTGTCTAACGACGTGCCAAGCGCGCCCATGCTGCGCTTTTCAGCGCACGCGCATGCATTTGTGTCAAACCACTTGTTGATCATACACATGCGTCTTTTGTTAGACGTGCACGTTGTTTTCTGCCAAACCACAAGTTAAGCATGCACATGCTGCTTTTGCCAGAGCAAGCACGGGGATTTCTGCCAAACGACGTGCCAAGCACGCCCATGCTGCGCTTTTCAGCGCACGCGCATGCATTTATGCGAAACCACTTGTTAAGCATGCACATGCATCTTTGGGTAAACGCGCACGTTGTTTTCTGCCAAACCTCAAGTTAAGCATGCACATGCTGCTTTTGCCAGAGCTTGGACGTGGAGTTCTGTCAAACGACGTGCCAAGCGCGCCCATGCTGCGCTTTTCAGCGCACGCGCATGCAGTTGTGTCAAACCACTTGTTGAGCATGTACATGCATCTTCTGGTAGACGCGCACGTTGTTTTCTGCCAAACAACAAGTTAAGCATGCACATGCTGCTTTTGCCAGAGCGCGCACGTGGATTTCAGCCAAACGACGTGCCAAGCACACCCATGCTGCGCTTTTCAGTGCACGCGCATGCATTTGTGCGAAACCACTTGCTAAGCATGCACGTGCATCTTTGGGAAGACGCGCACGTTGTTTTCTGCCAAACCACAAGTTAAGCATGCACATGCTGCTTTTGCGAGAGCGCGCACGTGAATTTCTGCCAAACAACGTGCCAAGCACGCCCATGCTACGCTTTTCAGCGCACGCGCATGCATTTGTGCCAAACCACTTGTTAAGCATGCACATGCATTTTTTCGTAGACGCGCACGTTGTTTTCTCCCTAACCACAAGTTAAGCATGCACATGCTGCTTTTGCCAGAGCGTGAACGTGGATTTCTGCCAAACGACGTGCGAAGCACGCCCATGCTGCGCTTTACAGCGCCCGTGCATGCATTTGTGTCAAACCACTTGTTGAGCATACACATGCGTCTTTTGTTAGACGTGCACGTTGTTTTCTGCCAAACCACAAGTTAAGCATGCACATGCTGCTTTTGCCAGAGCGTGAACGTGGATTTCTGCCAAACGACGTGCGAAGCACGCCCATGCTGCGCTTTACAGCGCCCGTGCATGCATTTGTGTCAAACCACTTGTTGAGCATACACATGCGTCTATTGTTAGACGTGCACGTTGTTTCCTGCCAAACCACAAGTTAAGCATGCACATGCTGCTTTTGCCAGAGCGTGAACGTGGATTTCTGCCAAACGACGTGCGAAGCACGCCGATGCTGCGCTTTACAGTGCACGCGCATGCATTTGTGTCAAACCACTTGTTGAGCATTTACATGCATCTTTGTGTAGACGCGCACGTTGTTTTCTGCCAAACCACAAGGTAAAGATGCACATGCTGCTTTTGCCAGAGCAAGCACGTGGATTTCTGCCAAACGACGTGCCAAGCACGCCCATGCTGCGCTTTTCAGCGCACGCGCATGCATTTGTGCCAAACCACTCGTTAAGCATGCACACGCATCTTTTAGTAGACGCGCACGCTTTCTCCCAAACCACAAGTTAAGCATGCACATGCTGCTTTTGCCAGAGCGTGTACGCGGATTTCTGCCAAACCACGTGCTAAGCACGCCCATGCTGCGCTTTTCAGCGCACGCGCACGCATTTGTGTCAAAACACTTGTTGAGCAAGTACATGCATCTTCTGGTAGACGCGCACGTTGTTTTCTGCCAAACCGCAAGTTAAGCATGCACATGCTGCTTTTTCAGAGCGCGCACGTGGATTTCTGCCAAACGACGTGCCAAGCACACCCATGCTGCGCTTTTCAGCGCATGCGCGTGAATTGGTGCCAAACCACTTGTTAAGCATGCACATGCATTTTTTCGTAGACGCGCACGTTGTTTTCTCCCTAACCACAAGTTAAGCATGCACATGCTGCTTGTGCCAGAGCGTGAACGTGGATTTCTGCCAAACGACGTGCGAAGCACGCCCATGCTGCGCTTTACAGCGCCCGTGCATGCATTTGTGTCAAACCACTTGTTGAGCATACACATGCATCTTTTGTTAGACGCGCACGTTGTTTTCTGCCAAACCACAAGTTAAGCATGCACATGCTGCTTTTGCCAGAGAAAGCACGTGGATTTCTGCCAAACGACGTGCCAAGCACACCCATGCTGCGCTTTTCAGTGCACGCGCATGCATTTGTGCGAAACCACTTGTTAAGCATGCACGTGCATCATTGGGAAGACGCGCACGTTGTTTTCTGCCAAACCACAAGTTAAGCATGCACATGCTGCTTTTGCCAGAGCGTGCACGTGGATTTCTGCCAAACAACGTGCGAAGCACGCGCATGCATTTGTGTAAACCACTTGTTGAGCATGCACATGCATCTTTTGGTAGACGCGCTCGTTGTTTTCTGACAAACCACAAGTTAAGCATGCACATGCTGCTTTTGCCAGAGCTTGCAGGTGGATTTCTGCCAAACCACGTGCTAAGCCCACCCATGCTGCGCTTTTCAGCGCACGCGCATGCATTTGTGTCAAACCACTTGTTCAGCATGCACTTACATCTTTTGGTAGACGCGCACGTTGTTTTCTGCCAAACCACATGTTAAGCATGCACATGCTTATCTTGCGAGAGCGCGCACGTGGATTTCTGCCGAACAACGTGCCAAGCACGCCCATGCTGCGCTTTTCAGCGCACGCGCATGCATTTGTGCCAAACCACTTGTTAAGCATGCACATGCATTTTTTCGTAGACGCGCACGTTGTTTTCTCCCTAACCACAAGTTAAGCATGCACATGCTGCTTTTGCCAGAGCGTGAACGTGGATTTCTGCCAAACAACGTGCGAAGCACGCCCATGCTGCGCTTTTCAGCGCACGTGCATGCATTTGTGCCAAACCACTTGTTAAGCATGCACATGCATTTTTTCGTAGACGCGCACGTTGTTTTCTCCCTAACCACAAGTTAAGCATGCACATGCTGCTTTTGCCAGAGCGTGAACGTGGATTTCTGCCAAACGACGTGCGAAGCACGCCCATGCTGCGCTTTACAGCGCCCGTGCATGCATTTGTGTCAAACCACTTGTTGAGCATACACATGCATCTTTTGTTAGGCGCGCACGTTGTTTTCTGCCAAACCACAAGTTAAGCATGCACATGCTGCTTTTGCCAGAGCAAGTACGTGGATTTCTGCCAAACGACGTGCCAAGCACGCCCATGCTGCGTTTTTCAGTGCACGCGCATGCATTTGTGCGAAACCACTTGTTAAGCATGCACATGCATCTTTGGGTAGACACTCACGTTGTTTTCTGCCAAACTACAAGTTAAGCATGCACATGCTGCTTTTGCCAGAGCATGCACGTGGATTTCTGCCAAACGACGTGCGAAGCACGCCCATGCTGCGCTTTACAGCGCACGCGCATGCATTTGTGTCAAACCACTTGTTGAGCATGCACATGCATCTTTTGCTAGACGCGCTCGTTGTTTTCTGACATACCACAGGTTAAGCATGCACATGGTGCTTTTTCCAGAGCGCGCACGTGGATTTCTGCCAAACGACGTGCCAAGCACACCCATGCTGCGCTTTTCAGCGCATGCGCGTGAATTTGTGCCAAACCACTTGTTAAGCATGCACATGCATTTTTTCGTAGACGCGCACGTTGTTTTCTCCCTAACCACAAGTTAAGCATGCACATGCTGCTTTTGCCAGAGGGTGCAAGTGGATTTCTTCCAAACCACGTGCTAAGCACTCCCGTGCTGCGCTTTTCAGCGCACGTGCATGCATTTGTGTCAAACCACTTGTTGAGCATACACATGCATCTTCTGGTAGACGTGCACGTTGTTTTCTGCCAAACCACAAGTTAAGCATGCACATGCTGCTTTTGCCAGAGCGCCCACGTGTATTTCTGCAAAACGACGTGCCAAGCACGCCCATGCTGCGCTTTTCAGCGCACGCGCATGCATTTATGCGAAACCACTTGTTAAGCATGCACATGCATCTTTGGGTAGACGCGCACGCTGTTTTCTCCCAAACCACAAGTTAAGCATGCACATGCACTTTTGCCAGAGCGTGTACGCAGATTTCGGCGAAACCACGTGCTAAGCACGCCAATGCTGCGCTTTTAAGCGCACGCGCATGCATTTGTGTCAAGCCACTTGTTCAGCATGCACATACATCTTTTGGTAGACGCGCACGTTGTTTTCTCCCTAACCACAAGTTAAGCATGCACATGCTGCTTTTGCCAGAGCGTGAACGTGGATTTCTGCCAAACGACGTGCGAAGCACGCCGATGCTGCGCTTTTCAGTGTACGCGCATGCATTTGTGCGAAACCACTTGTTAAGCATGCACGTGCATCATTGGGAAGACGCGCACGTTGTTTTCTGCCAAACCACAAGTTAAGCATGCACATGCTGCTTTTGCCAGAGCGTGCACGTGGATTTCTGCCAAACAACGTGCGAAGCACGCGCATGCATTTGTGTAAACCACTTGTTGAGCATGCACATGCATCTTTTGGTAGACGCGCTCGTTGTTTTCTGACAAACCACAAGTTAAGCATGCACATGCTGCTTTTGCCAGAGCTTGCAGGTGGATTTCTGCCAAACCACGTGCTAAGCACGCCCATGCTGCGCTTTTCAGCGCACGCGCATGCATTTGTGTCAAACCACTTGTTCAGCATGCACTTACATCTTTTGGCAGACGCGCACGTTGTTTTCTGCCAAACCACATGTTAAGCATGCACATGCTTATCTTGCGAGAGCGCGCACGTGGATTTCTGCCGAACAACGTGCCAAGCACGCCCATGCTGCGCTTTTCAGCGCACGCGCATGCATTTGTGCCAAACCACTTGTTAAGCATGCACATGCATTTTTTCGTAGACGCTCACGTTGTTTTCTCCTTAACCACAAGTTAAGCATGCACATGCTGCTTTTGCCAGAGCGTGAACGTGGATTTCTGCCAAACAACGTGCGAAGCACGCCCATGCTGCGCTTTTCAGCGCACGCGCATGCATTTGTGCCAAACCACTTGTTAAGCATGCACATGCATTTTTTCGTAGACGCGCACGTTGTTTTCTCCCTAACCACAAGTTAAGCATGCACATGCTGCTTTTGCCAGAGCGTGAACGTGGATTTCTGCCAAACGACGTGCGAAGCACGCCCATGCTGCGCTTTACAGCGCCCGTGCATGCATTTGTGTCAAACCACTTGTTGAGCATACACATGCATCTTTTGTTAGGCGCGCACGTTGTTTTCTGCCAAACCACAAGTTAAGCATGCACATGCTGCTTTTGCCAGAGCAAGTACGTGGATTTCTGCCAAACGACGTGCCAAGCACGCCCATGCTGCGTTTTTCAGTGCACGCGCATGCATTTGTGCGAAACCACTTGTTAAGCATGCACATGCATCTTTGGGTAGACACTCACGTTGTTTTCTGCCAAACCAGAAGTTAAGCATGCACATGCTGCTTTTGCCACAGCGTGCACGTGGATTTCTGCAAAACGACCTGCTAAGCACGCCCATGCTGCGCTTTACAGCGCACGCGCATGCACTTGTGTCAAACTTCTTGTTAAGCATGACCATGAATCTTTTGGTAGACGCGCACGTTGTTTTCCACCGAACCACAAGTTAAGCATGCACATGCTGCTTTTGCCACAGCGTGCACGTGGATTTCTGCCAAACGACGTGCTAAGCACGCCCATGCTGCGTTTTTCAGCGCACGCGCAGGCATTTTAGCCAAACCACTTGTTAAGCATGCACATGCATCTTTTGGTAGACGAACACGTTGTTTTCTGCTAAACCACAAGTTAAGCATGCACACGCTGCTTTTCTCAGAGCGCGCACGTGGATTTCTGCCAAACGACGTGCCAAGCACGCCCATGCTGCCCTTTTCAGCGCACGCGCACGCATTTGTGCTAAACCACTTGTTAAGAATGCACATGCATCTTTTGGTAGACGCGCACGTTGTTTCGTGCCAAACGACAAGTTAAGCATGCACATGCTGCTTTTGCCAGAGCGTGCACGTGGATTTCTGCCAAAAGAACTGCCAAGCACGCCCATGCTGCGCTTTACAGCGCACGCGCATGCATTTGTGCCAAAACACTTGCTGAGCATGCACATGCATCTTTTGGTAGACGCGCACGTTGTTTTCTGGTAAACCACAAGTTAAGCATGCACATGCTGCTTTTGCCAGAGCGCGCGCGTGGATTTCTGCCAAACGATGTGCCAAGCACGCCCATGCTGCGCTTTTCAGCGCACGCGGACGCATTTGTGCCAAACCACTTGTTAAGAATGCACATGCATCTTTTGGTAGACGCGCACGTTGTTTTCCACCGAACCACAAGTTAAGCATGCACATGCTGCTTTTGCCAAAGCGTGCACGTGGATTTCTGCAAAACGAAGTGCTAAGCACGCCCATGCTGCGTTTTTCAGCGCACGCGCAGGCATTTGTGTCAAACTTCTTGTTAAGCATGACCATGAATCTTTTGGTAGACGCGAACGTTATCTTCTGCTAAGCCACAAGTTAAGGATGCACATGCTGCTATTGCCAGAGCGCGCACGTTGATTTCTGCCAAACGATGGGCCAGCACGCCCATGCTGCGCTTTTCAGCGCACGCTGATGCATTTGTGCCAAACCACTTGTTAAGAATGCACATGCATCTTCGGGTAGACGCGCACGTTGTTTTCTGCCAAACCACAAGTTAAGCATGGACATGCTGCTTTAGGTTAGGTTAGCTTAGGTTAGGTTGGGTTGGGTTAGGTAAGCTTAGGTTAGGTTACGTTAGGTTAGGTTAGGGTAGGTTAGGTTAGGTTACGTTAGGTTAGGTTACGTTAGGTTAGGTTAGGGTAGGTTAGGTTAGGTTAGGTTAGGTTGTTTTCTGCCAAACCACAAGTAAAGCATACACATGCTGCTTTTGCCAGAGCGTGCACGCCGATTTCTGCCAAACCACGTCCTAAGCACGCCCAGGCTGCGCTTTTCAGCGCACGCGGATGCATTTGTGTCAAAGCACTTGTTGAGCCTGCACATGCATCTTTTGGCAGACGCGCACGTTGTTTTCTGCCAAACCACATTTTAAGCATGCACATGCTGCTTTTGCCAGAGCGTGCACGCAGATTTCTGCCAAACCACGTGCTAAGCACGCTGATGCTGCGCTTTACAGCGCACGCGCACGCATTTGTGCCAAACCACTTGTTAAGCATGCACATGCATCTTTTGGTAGACGCGCACGTTTTCTGCCAAACCAAAAGGTAAGCATGCACATGCTGCTTTTGCCAGAGCGCGCACGTGGATTTGTGCCAAACGACGTGCCAAGCACACCCATGCTGCGCTTTTCAGCGCACGGGCATACATTTGTGCCAAACCACTTGTTAAGCATGCACATGCATCTTTTGGTAGACGCGCACGTTGTTTTTTGCCAAAACACAAGTTAAGCATGCACATGCTTTTGCCAGAGCGTGCACGTGGATTTCTGCCAAACGACGTGCCAAGCACGCCCATGCTGCGCTTTACACCGCACGCGCATGCATTCGGTGTCAAACCACTTGTTAAACATGCACATGCATCTTTTGGTAGACGCGCACGTTGTTTTCTGCCAAACCACAAGTTAAGCATGCACATGCTTGTTTTGCCAGAGCGCGCACGTGGATTTCTGCCACAGGACGTGCCAAACACGCCCATGCTGCGCTTTTCAGCGCACGCGCGTGCATTTGTGCCAAAACACTTTTTAAGCATGCACATGCATCTTTTGGTAGACGCGCACGTTGTTTTCTGCCAAACCAAAAGGTAATCGTGCACATGCTGCTTTTGCCAGAGCGTGCTTGGATTTTTGCCAAACGACGTGCCAAGCACGCCCATGCTGCTCATTTCAGCGCACGGGCATGCATTTGTGCCTAACCACTTGTTAAGCATGCACGTGCATCTTTTGGTAGACGCGCACTTTGTTTTCTGCCAAACCACAAGTTAAGCATGCACATGCTGCTTTTGCCAGAGCGTGCACGTGGATTTCTGCCAAACCACGTCCTAAGCACGCCCAGGCTGCGCTTTTCAGCGCACGCGGATGCGTTTGTGTCAAAGCACTTGTTGAGCCTGCACATGCATCTATTGGTAGACGCGCACGTTGTTTTCTACCAAACCACAAGTTAAGCATGCACATGCTGCTTTTGCCAGAGCGCGCACGTGGATTTCTGCCAAACTACGTGCCAAGCACGCCCATGCTGCGCTTTACAGCGTACGCGCATGCATTTGTGCCAAACCACTTTTTAAGCATACACATGCATCTTTTGGTATACGCGCACGTTGTTTTCTGCCAAACCACATGTTAAGCATGCACATGCTGCTTTTGCCAGAGCGCGCGCGTGGATTTCTGCCAAACGATGTGCCAAGCACACCCATGCTGCGCTTTTCAGCGCACGCGGACGCATTTGTGCCAAACCACTTGTTAAGAATGCACATGCATCTTCGGGCAGACGCGCACGTTGTTTTCTACCGAACGACAAGTTAAGCATGCACATGCTGCTTTTGCCAGAGTGCGCACGTGGATTTCTGCCGAACGATGTGCCAAGCACGCCCATGCTGCGTTTTTCAGCGCACGCGGATGCATTTGTGACAAACCACTTGTTAAGAATGCACATGCATCTTTTGGTAGACGCGCACGTTGTTTTCCACCGAACCACAAGTTAAGCATGCACATGCTGCTTTTGCCAAAGCGTGCACCTGGATTTCTGCAAAACGAAGTGCTAAGCACGCCCATGCTGCGTTTTTCAGCGCACGCGCAGGCATTTGTGTCAAACTTCTTGTTAAGCATGACCATGAATCTTTTGGTAGACGCGAACGTTATCTTCTGCTAAACCACAAGATAAGGATGCACATGCTGCTATTGCCAGAGCGCGCACGTTGATTTCTGCCAAACGATGGGCCAGCACGCCCATGCTGCGCTTTTCAGCGCACGCTGATGCATTTGTGCCAAACCACTTGTTAAGAATGCACATGTATCTTCGGGTAGACGCGCACGTTGTTTTCTGCCAAACCACAAGTTAAGCATGGACATGCTGCTTTAGGTTAGGTTAGCTTAGGTTAGGTTGGGTTGGGTTAGGTAAGCTTAGGTTAGGTTACGTTAGGTTAGGTTAGGTTAGGGTAGGTTAGGTTAGGCTAAGTTAGGTTAGTTTAGGTTAGGTTACGTTAGGTTAGGTTAGGGTAGGTTAGGTTAGGGTAGGTTAGGTTGCTTTCTGCCAAACCACAAGTAAAGCATGCACATGCTGCTTTTGCCAGAGCGTGCACGTGGATTTCTGCCAAACGACGTGCCAAGCGCACCCATGCTGCGCTTTACAGCGCACGCGCATGCATTTGCGTCAAACCACTTGTTGAGCATGCACATGCATCTTTTGGTAGACGCGCACGTTGTTTTCTACCAAACCACATGTTAAGCATACACATGCTGCTTTTGCCAGAGCGTGCACGCCGATTTCTGCCAAACCACGTCCTAAGCACGCCCAGGCTGCGCTTTTCAGCGCACGCGGATGCATTTGTGTCAAAGCACTTGTTGAGCCTGCACATGCATCTTTTGGCAGACGCGCACGTTTTCTGCCAAACCAAAAGTTAAGCATGCACATGCTGCTTTTGCCAGAGCGCGCACGTGGATTTGTGCCAAACGACGTGCCAAGCACACCCATGCTGCGCTTTTCAGCGCACGGGTATACATTTGTGCCAAACCACTTGTTAAGCATGCACATGCATCTTTTGGTAGACGCGCACGTTGTTTTTTGCCAAAACACAAGTTAAGCATGCACATGCTTTTGCCAGAGCGTGCACGTGGATTTCTGCCAAACGACGTGCCAAGCACGCCCATGCTGCGCTTTACACCACACGCGCATGCATTCGGTGTCAAACCACTTGTTAAACATGCACATGCATCTTTTGGTAGACGCGCACGTTGTTTTCTGCCAAACCACAAGTTAAGCATGCACATGCTTGTTTTGCCAGAGCGCGCACGTGGATTTCTGCCACAGGACGTGCCAAACACGCCCATGCTGCGCTTTTCAGCGCACGCGCATGCATTTGTGCCAAAACACTTTTTAAGCATGCACATGCATCTTTTGGTAGACGCGCACGTTGTTTTCTGCCAAACCAAAAGGTAATCGTGCACATGCTGCTTTTGCCAGAGCGTGCTTGGATTTTTGCCAAACGACGTGCCAAGCACGCCCATGCTGCTCATTTCAGCGCACGGGCATGCATTTGTGCCTAACCACTTGTTAAGCATGCACGTGCATCTTTTGGTAGACGCGCACGTTGTTTTCTGCCAAACCACAAGTTAAGCATGCACATGCTGCTTTTGCCAGAGCGTGCACGTGGATTTCTGCCAAACCACGTCCTAAGCACGCCCAGGCTGCGCTTTTCAGCGCACGCGGATGCATTTGTGTCAAAGCACTTGTTGAGCCTGCACATGCATCTATTGGTACACGCGCACGTTGTTTTCTACCAAACCACAAGTTAAGCATGCACATGCTGCTTTTGCCAGAGCGCGCACGTGGATTTCTGCCAAACGACGTGCCAAGCACGCCCATGCTGCGCTTTACAGCTTACGCGCATGCATTTGTGCCAAACCACTTTTTAAGCATGCACATGCATCTTTTGGTATACGCGCACGTTGTTTTCTGCCAAACCACATGTTAAGCATGCACATGCTGCTTTTTCCAGAGCGTGCACGCAGATTTCTGCCAAACCACGTGCTAAGCACGCTGATGCTGCGCTTTACAGCGCACGCGCACGCATTTGTGCCAAACCACTTGTTAAGCATGCACATGCATCTTTTGGTAGACGCGCACGTTTTCTGCCAAACCAAAACGTAAGCATGCACATGCTGCTTTTGCCAGAGCGCACACGTGGATGTCTGCCAAACGACGTGCCAAGCACATGCATGCTGCGCTTTTCAGCGCACGGGTATACATTTGTGCCAAACCACTTGTTAAGCATGCACATGCATCTTTTGGTAGACGCGCACGTTGTTTTTTGCCAAAACACAAGTTAAGCATGCACATGCTTTTGCCAGAGCGTGCACGTGGATTTCTGCCAAACGACGTGCCAAGCACGCCCATGCTGCGCTTTACACCGCACGCGCATGCATTCGGTGTCAAACCACTTGTTAAACATGCACATGCATCTTTTGGTAGACGCGCACGTTGTTTTCTGCCAAACCACAAGTTAAGCATGCACATGCTGCTTTCGCCAGAGCGCGCACGTGGATTTCTGCCAAAGGACGTGCCAAACACGCCCATGCTGCGCTTTTCAGCGCACGCGCATGCATTTGTGCCAAAACACTTTTTAAGCATGCACATGCAACTTTTGGTAGACGCGCACGTTGTTTTCTGCCAAACCAAAAGGTAAGCATGCACATGCTGCTTTTGCCAGAGCGTGCTTGGATTTTTGCCAAACGACGTGCCAAGGACGCCCATGCTGCGCATTTCAGCGCACGGGCATGCATTTGTGCCCAACCACTTGTTAAGCATGCACATGCATCTTTTGGTAGACGCGCACGTTGTTTTCTGCCAAACCACAAGTTAAGCATGCACATGCTGCTTTTGCCAGAGCGTGCACGTGGATTTCTGCCAAAGCACGTGCTAACATGCCCATGCTGCGCTTTACAGCGCACGCGCATGCATTTGTGTCAAACCACTTGTTGAGCATGCACATTCATCTTTTGGTAGACGCGCACGTTGTTTTCTGCCAAACCACAAGTTAAGCATGTGCATGCTGCTTTTGCCAGAGCGCGCACGTTGATTTCTGGCAAACGACGTGCCAAGCACTCCCATGCTGCGCTTTTCAGCGCACGCGCACGCATTTGTGCCAAACCACTTGTTAAGAATGCACATGCATCTTTGGGTAGATGCGCACGTTGTTTTCTGCCAAACCACAAGTGAAGCATGCACATGCTGCTTTTGCCAGAGCGTGCACGTAGATTTCTCCCAAACGACTTGCCAAGCACGCCCATGCTGCGTCTTACAGCACACGCGCATGCATTTCTGTCAAACCACTTGTTGAGCATGCACATGCATCTTTTTGTAGACGCGCACGTTGGTGTCTGCCAAACGACGTGCCAAACACGCCCATGCTGCGGTTTTCAGCGCACGCGCGTGCATTTGTGCCAAACCACTTGTTAAGCGTGCACATGCATCTTTGGGTAGACGCGCACGTTGTTTTCTGCCAAACAGATTACGCTTACATGGTTCATCTGCTCAGAGGTGTGGGATTGCTGCCTGCTGAACGCCGAGGATCGGCCACCCGTTTGGCCGATATTCCCAAACCCGATGCCAACTCTGGACACCATCAGCACATGCGCCTGGCAACACGGACCGTCAGTCACTTCACCTACCATTGAGCCCGCCACCGGCGGGGCCGGATATAAACACCGACCGTCGACGATCCTAGTCGGGCACGACACCGCTGCTAGGATGGCCAGCTCACACCCACTGTTTTTGCAGGTTAGTGTTGTAGCGGTGGGTGCCGCCCAAGTACACGAACTGCTAGCAGCCAAACAATTCCCGGTTTATTGCCACATACAGTCATATATATACATATAGCGACACTGGTGCCTCTGGCGGCAGGTGATTCCCAAACCGGAACCGAAACCACTATACCAACACCTTCCCTTTCTTATAAAAAAAGACAGCTACATGGGTTAGTGATTTAGTAGTGGTAGTACGTTAGTGCTCTTTTACAGAATTATGTTTACAGTAACAACAATGGGCTTGTCTTATGCACTCAATACAACAGTATAAGAAAAAGAGGAAAACAAGATACAACCCCATTTATGTCCATATTTCACAACGTCAGCAAGCAACACTCGTGCAGATTGTGACAGGTTCACGTTCACTGCAAAACGTGTCTTTCTGTACTTAGTGTCCATAGCGGTCTGGAGGTCGTCTATTCCTTGATGGCTGTACCCTACACCGGAACTTCTGCTGTGGCGGCTGCTTCGCAGCAGCCACAGCTGAAGTTTCGGTTGGCGCTTTTGAAACGGGTCTCTCCAAGGTAGGCGGGGAGCTGCTTTCCCTAGTGGTGTCATTTGTGTCACTCCTTTCCCCCCACCCACAGATAGATGCAGAAGCTCGTGGCATCCTTGACAACTTTGAAGCGTTCCACGTTTTTCCATCATCAAGTTGGAAAGACGATTGCCCCTGATTATTTATCACTTTTCTTGGGCGGCTAAAAGCCAGGTCACCTTTAAAAGCAGTTATTTGTCTGCGTACTCGTACAAGGTCACCAACATTCACTTTGGTTTCCCTTGCGGCCCTGCGAGCGTCTGTATATAGTTTACTGGATTGCTGCTTTTGCTTCACCCGCTCGCGTAGGCGGTGGAGCTCTGAAGTAGGGTCGGTTGCAAATATTGCTGACGGATACCCAACGACATCGAGCCGAGTCCTTGGCAGACATCCATGCAGGAGAAGTGCTGGAGCAGCTGCAGTTGTGGCATGCGGCGTACAACGGTAAATACCCAAGTATTCTGTTACCGTTTGGCGTAAGGGACGCTGCTCGAGTGTAGCCACTTGAACAAAGCTTTTAAAAACTCTGTTGAACCATTCTACCTGTCCGTTTGCTTGCGGGTAGTATACGGACGAATGCCGCAAGCGGATGCCGCGATCCTGCAGAAAAGCTTGGAACTCTCGAGATGCAAACTGTGGCCCGTTATCGCAAACAATTTTCTCTGGGTAACCTTCACGTGCGAACACTGACAACAAGAAGCCTGTTACTGTGCGTGTTGTAGCTTGGTTGCAAAAGTATACTTCGGGCCACTTGGAAAAGCAGTCGACCAGCGTGATCGCATATAGAAAATCGTGCGGTGCTCTCTCAAATGGGCCAACAATGTCCATGCC